>NC_092736.1:32472178-32772178 GCF_047496885.1 Scyliorhinus torazame | reverse complement strand
AATTGCATCGGGAGTTTGGTGAGTTAGATTTGGTCGGAGTTTGATGAATTAAATTGGGTTGGAGTTTGGTGAGTTAGATTGGGGTGGAGTTTGGTGCGTTTAAATTGGGTCGGAGTTTGGTGAGTTAGATTGCATCGGGAGTTTGGTGAGTTAGATTGGGTGGGAGTTTGGTGAGTTTGATTGCAGCAGGAGTTTGGTGGGTTAGGTTGGGTCGGAGTTTGGTTGGTTAGATTACATTGGGAGCTTGGTGAGTTAGATATCGTCGGAGTTTGGTGGGTTAGATTTGGTCGGAGTTTGGTGAGTTAGATTGGGTTGGGAGTTTGGTGAGATAGATTGCAGCAGGAGTTTGGTGAGTTAGATTGGGTCGGAGTTTGGTGAGTTTGATTAGGTCGGAGTTTGGTGAGTTAGATTGTGTTGGATTTTGCTGGCTTAGATTGGGGCGGAGTTTGGTGAGTTAGATTGGGTCGGTGTTTGGTGAGTTAGATTGCATTGGGAGTTTGGTGAATTAGATTTCGTTGGAGTTTGGTGCGTTAGATTTGATCGGAGTTTTGTGAGTTAAATTGGTTCGTAGTTTGGTGGGTTAGATTTGGTCGGAGTTTGGTGAGTTAGATTGGGTTGGAGTTTGGTGAGTTAGATTTGGGCAGTGTTTGGCGAGTTAGATTGGGTTGGAGTTTGGTGCGTTAGATTGGGTCGGAGTTTGGTGCGTTAGATTGGGTCGGAGTTTGGTGAGTTTGTTTGGGTCGGAGTTTGGTTTGTTAGGTTTGGTCGGAGTTTGGTGGGTTAGGTTGGGTCGGAGTTTGGTTGGTTAGATTGCATTGGGAGCTTGGTGACTTAGATATGGTCGGAGTTTGGTGCGTTAGATTTGGTCGGAGTTTGGTGAGTTAAATTGCATCGGGAGTTTGGTGAGTTAGATTTGGTCGGAGTTTGATGAATTAAATTGGGTTGGAGTTTGGTGAGTTAGATTGGGGCGGAGTTTGGTGAGTTAGATTGGGGCGGAGTTTGGTGCGTTTAAATTGGGTCGGAGTTTGGTGAGTTAGATTGCATCGGGAGTTTGGTGAGTTAGATTGGGTCGGAGTTTGGTGGGTTAGGTTGGGTCGGAGTTTGGTGAGTTAGATTGGGTTGGATTTTGCTGGCTTAGATTGGGGCGGAGTTTGGTGAGTTAGATTGGGTCGGAGTTTGGTGAGTTAGATTGCATTGGGAGTTTGGTGAATTAGATTTCGTTGGAGTTTGGTGCGTTAGATTTGATCGGAGTTTTGTGAGTTAAATTGGGTCGTAGTTTGGTGGGTTAGATTTGGTCGGAGTTTGGTGAGTTAGATTGGGTCGGAGTTTGGTGAGTTAGATTGGGTCGTAGTTTGGTGGGTTAGATTGGGTCGGAGTTTGGTGGGTTAGATTGGGTCGGAGTTTGGTGCAATAGATTGGGTCGGAGTTTGGTGAGTTAGATTGTGTCGGAGTTTGGTGAGTTTGTTTGGGTTGGAGTTTGGTTTGTTAGGTTTGTTTGGAGTTTGGTTAGTTAGATTTGGTCGGAGTTTGGTGGGTTAGGTTGGGTCGGAGTTTGGTTGGTTAGATTGCATTGGGAGCTTGGTGAGTTAGATATGGTCGGAGTTTGGTGCGTTAGATTTGGTCGGAGTTTGGTGAGTTAGATATGGTCGGAGTTTGGTGCGTTAGATATGGTCGGAGTTTGGTGCGTTAGATTTGGTCGGAGTTTGGTGAGTTAAATTGCATCGTGAGTTTGGTGAGTTAGATTTGGTCGGAGTTTGATGAATTAAATTGGGTTGGGGTTTGGTGAGTTAGATTGGGGCGGAGTTTGGTGCGTTTAAATTGGGTCGGAGTTTGGTGAGTTAGATTGCATCGGGAGTTTGGTGAGTTAGATTGGGTAGGAGTTTGGTGAGTTAGATTGCAGCAGGAGTTTGGTGGGTTAGGTTGGGTCGGAGTTTGGTTGGTTCGATTGCATTGGGAGCTTGGTGAGTTAGATTTCGTCGGAGTTTGGTGCGTTAGATTTGGTCGGAGTTTGGTGAGTTAGATTGGGTTGGGAGTTTGGTGAGATAGATTGCAGCAGGAGTTTGGTTAGTTAGATTGGGGCGGAGTTTGATGAGTTAGATTGGGTCGGAGTTTGGTGAGTTAGATTGGGTCGTAGTTTGGTGGGTTAGATTGGGTCGGAGTTTGGTCGGTTAGATTGGGTCGGAGTTTGGTGCAATAGATTGGGTCGGAGTTTGGTGAGTTAGATTGTGTCGGAGTTTGGTGAGTTTGTTTGGGTTGGAGTTTGGTTTGTTAGGTTTGTTTGGAGTTTGGTTAGTTAGATTTGGTCGGAGTTTGGTGGGTTAGGTTGGGTCGGAGTTTGGTTGGTTAGATTGCATTGGGAGCTTGGTGAGTTAGATATGGTCGGAGTTTGGTGCGTTAGATTTGGTCGGAGTTTGGTGAGTTAGATATGGTCGGAGTTTGGTGCGTTAGATATGGTCGGAGTTTGGTGCGTTAGATTTGGTCGGAGTTTGGTGAGTTAAATTGCATCGTGAGTTTGGTGAGTTAGATTTGGTCGGAGTTTGATGAATTAAATTGGGTTGGGGTTTGGTGAGTTAGATTGGGGCGGAGTTTGGTGCGTTTAAATTGGGTCGGAGTTTGGTGAGTTAGATTGCATCGGGAGTTTGGTGAGTTAGATTGGGTAGGAGTTTGGTGAGTTAGATTGCAGCAGGGGTTTGGTGGGTTAGGTTGGGTCGGAGTTTGGTTGGTTCGATTGCATTGGGAGCTTGGTGAGTTAGATTTCGTCGGAGTTTGGTGCGTTAGATTTGGTCGGAGTTTGGTGAGTTAGATTGGGTTGGGAGTTTGGTGAGTTAGATTGGGTCGGAGTTTGGTGAGTTAGATTGGGTCGGAATTTGATGAGTTAGATTGGGTCGGAGTTTGGTGAGTTAGATTGCATTGGGAGTTTGGTGAATTAGATTTCGTTGGAGTTTGGTGCGTTAGATTTGATCGGAGTTTTGTGAGTTATATTGGGTCGGGTGTTTGGTGAGTTAGATTGGGTCGGAGTTTGGTCAGTTAGATTGGGTCGGAGTTTGGCGAGTTAGAGTGGGTCCGAGTTTGGTGAGTAGGAGTTGGTCAGAGTTTGGTGAGTTAGGTTGGGTTGGGAGTTTGGTGAGTTAGATTGCATCTCGAGTATGGTGAGTTAGATTGGGTCGGAGTTTGGTGAGTTAGATTGGGTCGGAGATTGTTGAGTTAGATTGGTTCGGAGTTTGGTGAGTTAGAGTGGGTCAGAGTTTGGTGAGTTAGCTTGGGTCCGAGTTTGGTGAGTTAGCTTGGGTCGGAGTTTGATGAGTTCAATTAGGTCGAAGTTTCTTGAGTTAGATTGGGTCAGAGTTTGGTGAAATCGATTGGGTCAGAGTTTGGTGAGTTAGCTTGGGTCGGAGTTTGATGAGTCCGATTGGGTCGGAGTTTGATGAGTTCGATTGAGTCGGGGTTTGGTGGGATGAATTGGGTCTGAGTTTGATGAATTAGAATGGGTCGGGCTTTGGCGGGTTAGATTGGGTCAGAGTTTGCCGAGTTAGATTGGGTCGGAGGTTGGTGAGTTAGATTGGTCGGAGTTTGGTGAGTTCGATTGGGTCGGCGTTTGGTGACTTAGGTTGGGTTGGAGTTCGGTGGGTTAGATTGGGTCGGAGTTTGGTGAGTTAGATTGGGTCGGAGTTAGGTGAATTAGATTGGGTCGGAGTTTGGTGAGTTAGATTGGGTCGGAGTTTGGTGGGTTAGATTTGGTCGGAGTTTGGTGAGTTAGATTGTGTCGGAGTTTGGTGAGTTAGATTGTGTCGGAGTTTGGTGAGTTAGATTGTGTCGGAGTTTGGTGAGTTAGATTGTGTCAGAGTTTGGTGAGTTTGTTTGGGTCGGAGTTTGGTTTGTTAGGTTTGGTTGGAGTTTGGTTAGTTAGATTTGGTCGGAGTTTGGTGGGTTAGGTTGGGTCGGAGTTTGGTTGGTTAGATTGCATTGGGAGCTTGGTGTGTTAGATTTGGTCGGAGTTTGGTGAGTTAGATTGCATCGGGAGTTTGGTGAGTTAGATTTGGTCGGAGTTTGATGAATTAAATTGGGTTGGAGTTTGGTGAGTTAGATTAGGGCGGAGTTTGGTGCGTTTAAATTGGGTCGGAGTTTGGTGAGTTAGATTGCATCGGGAGTTTGGTGAGTTAGATTGGGTAGGAGTTTGGTGAGTTAGATTGCATCGGGAGTTTGGTGAGTTAGATTTGGTCGGAGTTTGATGAATTAAATTGGGTTGGAGTTTGGTGAGTTAGATTGGGGCGGAGTTTGGTGCGTTTAAATTGGGTCGGAGTTTGGTGAGTTAGATTGCATCGGGAGTTTGGTGAGTTAGATTGGGTAGGAGTTTGGTGAGTTAGATTGCAGCAGGAGTTTGGTGGGTTAGGTTGGGTCGGAGTTTGGTTGGTTGGATTGCATTGGGATCTTGGTGAGTTAGATATTGTCAGAGTTTGGTGCGTTAGGTTTGGTCGGAGTTTGGTGAGTTAGATTGGGTTGGGAGTTTGGTGAGATAGATTGGGTTGGATTTTGCCGGCTTAGATTGGGTCGGGGTTTGGTGAGTTAGATTGGGTCGGGGTTTGGTGAATTAGATTGGGTCCGAGTTTGGTGGGTTAGATTGGGTCGGAGTTTGGTGAGTTAGATTTGGCTGGAGTTTAGTGAGTGATTTCAGTCGGAGTTTGGTGAGTTAGATTGGGTCCGAGTTTGGTGGGTTAGATTGGGTCCGAGTTTGGTGGGTTAGATTTGACCGGAGTTTAGTGAGTGAGTTTGAGTCGGAGTTCGGTGAGTTTTAATTGGGTTGGAGTTTGGTGTGATGGGGTAGGAGGAGGGGAGTTATTCCCTGCAGATCTTTTATAGCCAGTGTAGCCACCGTGGTGTAGTACAGAGTCTATTTCACTGTTGCCTTTTCTCTCTTTCATTGTCAATTATCTCATATCAGAGTGAAGAATAGGGAATTCACAAACATTGCTGATCAGCTGAAACGTCAAGCCGGTTGTGGAATTGAACCCACCACTGCTAATCCTGCGCTATGTGAGCGGTGAAAAGATCCTTATTCAAGTCTTCTCTAGTTTATGGTAACACAGAGTAATGATTAACAGTTACCGATACAAATTCTGAATTTCTGACTTTTTCTCCTGATTCACAGGTTCTTTAGAAGTTGTATTTGTCCGAATGTGTCGAGCCTTCGACCCACAGAATAATACAGTTTATTTTGACGGGAAGTATGCTGGTCCAGATATCTTCAAATCATTAGGTAAAGCGTAAACATGTCTTACTCTTCCTGGATAAGGAATCATATTGAGGCAGAGTCACGTATTATCACAGTCCTTTCAGTCAGAAAAACGTCACTGGGTCGGATTGATGAAGACCCACGGAGCAGTTCTGATATTCCTTGATATTCAACTGTGGGTTCGCCTGGGATTTAACCAGGGGAGAACCCAACATTCGCTTTACACTGGAAAAGCTCAGCAGGTCTGGCAGCATTTCCGGAGAGAGGAACAGAGTTAATGTTTCCAGTCCGTCTGACTCTTCTTCAGAGCTGGAGCGGGAAAGTTGTGATGGCTTTTATTTTGTTGAAGGAGATGGAGCAAAATACAAATCCAGGGCAGGGGGAGATCAGAGAGATTTGACAAATATGTCATAGGGCACAAGACAGAGAGAGTGTTAACGGTAGTGTCCAACACTGAAGAAGGTACTGAACCCTACAGAATCTGGTATGCTTCAATGAGAATAAGAACAGGAGGTCTTGTCATGTGAGAGAACCTTTAGGAAATGGGTGTTTAAGAAATGTACCTTTACGAAATGAGTGTTTATCAGTGCTGTCAGAGTATGGGTGGAGCTGGGCTGTCTGTCAGCTTTTTACTTTTGTTTTAGGCTGTTTGCTGCAGCTTGTGTTTTAGTTTCGTTTTCAGAGCTGGATAGCTGCAGTCACAGCCAGAATGTGTATTAAAGTCTCTCTCTGTAATTTAAAGACTGTAACTCGATCCTTTGGTGATTTAAATCTAATAACTGCTCTCAGTCGTGACTTTAACCTGATGTGCTTTTGTTTAACGTTTTTTGTTCAGTCTTATGGATGTTAAAAGGACAGTTTAGGATTACTTAGTGTTGTAGTCTTTGGGGGTTGTATTTGAATTAATGGTTGCTAAGATGTTCACTGTATGTTTTAAAAAGGTTAACTCGAGTTCATAGAATAAACATTGTTTTGCTTCAAAAAATACTTTTCCATTTCTGCTGTACCACACCTGTAGAGTGGGCCGTGTGCTCCCCATACCACAATCTATTAAAAGTTGTGGGTCAGGTGAACTCATACACTTTGGGGTTCTCTAAACCCTGGCCCATAACAGTCTCCATAGAATTCTTACGGTGCAGAAGGAGGCCATTCAGCCCATTGAGTCTGCACCAACCCTCTGAAAGAGTACCCTACCTACATCCACTCCCCTGCCCTATCCCTGTAACCCCACCTAACCTGCACATCTTTGGACACTAAGGGGCAATTTAGCATGGCCAATCCATGTAACCTGCAGATCTTTGGACTGTGCGAGGAAACCGGAGGAAACCCGTGCAGACGCAGACACTGGGAGAACGTGCAACCTCCACATAGACGGCCACCCAAGGCCGGAACCTAACCTGGGTCCCTGCCGCTGTGAGGCAGCAGTGCTAACCACTGGGCCATTTCTATTACCCACATTCCTACTGCGACAGTGTGTGCTATATACAAAATGGTTGTCCTCTCCCTTCTCCCCACCATGATTCCTTTTCCTTGTCCAATACCCTGGCCAATGTAAAATGCACGGAGCTGCCCTCAGTCACCCCCCACCCCCCCACCCCCCTCCCAACCCAGGCACCTGGGGAAAGGGATAGCTGGAATCACACGTTGATATATCTCCTCAGGGAGGGGGAGAACTTCCACCAGATTATTATTTTCCTGAGCGAGGAGAAGTCTTGATCGTTCAAAGGTTGACCCAGCTGCTTGTGTTGTCGTGTGCCATTTTCAGAGCTCAGATTAATGTCTCCAATGGTGCAGCCCCCCTGGAATCGCTGGACAACTTTCACCCTCTCCTGCCGCACAAACCTGGCGGAGCCAGAGGTGAAAGACATGAAGCCTGTCGCGATGTGAAAATGCTATTTATACAAACCCAGTCCATCGGTCTCGGGGGAACATCTGTGTATTATGGTGTAACCTTGCAAGAGAGGGGGGGGCTACAGTGAGTGCTCACAGGAGCCAATGAATTCTTCCCTCTGACAGTTATGGGTTGAAATGAAAAATGAGCTGCTGAGAAAAGGTTTCCACTGATTACAGGTGACAGGACAAAGTTGCCCCGCGATTCGCAGCAGACACTAAAACTTAACTCTTCATTTTGGAAGCTTGAGTGGAGTTTTTAACTTCGGGGTTTGTGCGTGATTCGAGGCGGCGGTTCCTAATTCGCGTGAAGGATAAGCTAATGCGGTTAGGCCGCTGACCGTGTGGGCGGAATTTTAATGGAACAGATTTGTTTCCAGCTGGGTGGCGGCTGTGTTAGGAATGGGTTAACAGACCTTCCAGTTAAAACTAATTTGATGTCTATTATCCAATAGAAGTCACTGATATATAAAGGGTTTACAGCTGGCACTGTTTGTTGGTGGAAATTTGTGTGTGAAGTTGGATGCGGTCAAAGGGGCCTAAGTGGGTTGTACATGGTACATACTGCTACCGCTGTACACTGATGGTGGAGAGACTAAATGTTTAAGGTTGTGGATGGGGTGCCAATTTAGTGGGGCTGCTTTGTCCTGGATGGTGTCGAGCCTCTTGAGTATTGTTGGAGCTGCGCTCATCCAGGTGAGTGGTGAGTATTCCATCACACTCCTGACTTGTGCCTTGTAGACGGGGAACGGGCTTTGGGCAATCTGGAGCTGGGTCTCTACCCACAGAATTCCCAGCCTCAGAATTGCCGCAGTATTTAACTGGCTGGTGGAGTTCAGCTTCCGGTCAATGGCTTTTTTAAATGTATATGGGTATCGCTGGCCAGGCCAGCATTTATTACCCATCCCCAATTGCCCCTTGAGAAGGTGGTGGTGAGCTGCCTTCTTGAACTGCTGCAGTCCCTGTGGTGTAGGTACACCCACAGTGCTGTTAGGGAGGGACCCAAAAGCTACAGGATGTTGATGGTGGGAGATTCAGTGATGGTAATCTAGCGAATCATAGAATTTACAGTGCAGAAGGAGGCCATTCGGCCCATCGAGTCTGCACCGGCTCTTGGAAAGAGCACCCTACCCAAGCCCACACCTCCACCCTATTCCCAGATCCCAGTAACCTCACCCAACACTAAGGGCAATTTAGCATAGCCAATCCACCTAACCTGCACATGTTTGGAACGTCAAGGGTTGATGGTCTGATTTTCTCTTGATGGAGATGGTCATTCTCTGGCATTTGTGTGGCTCGAAAATGGTGTTTGCCACTTATCACCACAGCCCTGAATGTTGTCCAGGCCCTGCTGCATATGGACATAGACTGTTTCAGTATCTGAGGAGTCACTGTTTGATTGGCTGATGCTCGCTCCAATGTATTCGGCCTGATCCTGACGACTACCTCACTCACAACGCACGCTAATCTTTCAGACTTGGATCTGAACCCTTTAGCTCTAAATGTTTTACGCTGTAACTTGCTGGCAGTGTGAACTGATAACTCTGCAGAGTGCAGTGGGGCACTTGGAATCTCGTTGATGATGGGATTAACAGTCTCTTAATCAATGAGATTCAAGGATTGAGAAAGTTGGAGGAAAAATCAAGATTTTCTGTCTCATGTTTGGCAACCTAATATGTTCCCAAAAAAATGATGTACTAAATAAAAACATGCTCAATGAAAATCAGTTTCCCAGAAATAATCCTGTAATTAGGGAAGGTGACATTTCTGTCCTCTCGCTCACCGCTTCCCTCCCCTGACACTCCTGCCCACTGCCCTTCCTGATCATCCCACTCACCGCTTCCAGCTATCCGTGTTACACCCTCCCTCCCTCCCGTTGCCCTTACACTGAGGCCCCACTCACAACAAAGCTTGGGAGGGGGAGGAAAGCGGAAGCAGATGGGTGTCAGGAGAGGGAAGTGACCAGCGAGCAGGAGACGGAGGGTTGGAGAATGCTCAGGTGAGTCAGGAGGGAGCACAAGAATTGTGGGAGTGAAACAAAGAGTGAGAGGGAGCAAAGGAAAGCAGCAGGTGGGAGGGAGAGAGAGAGGACCCTGTGTCTGGGAGGCAGGGAGAGGGCCCTGTGCCTGGGAGACAGTGAGAGGGCCCTGTGTCTGGGAGACAGTGAGATGGCCCTGTCTCTGGGAGGCAGGGAGTGGGCGGTGTCTGGGAGGCAGGCAGAGGGCCCTGTGTCTGGGAGGCAGGGAGATGGCCCTGTGTCTGGGAGACAGTGAGAGGGCCCTGTGTCTGGGAGACAGTGAGAGGGCCCTGTGTCTGGGAGGCAGGGAGAGGGCCCTGTGTCTGGGAGACAGTGAGAGGGCCCTGTGTCTGGGAGGCAGGGAGAGGGCCCTGTGTCTGGGAGGCAGGGAGAGGGCCTTGTGTCTGGGAGGCAGGGAGAGGGCCCTGTGTCTGGGAGGCAGGGAGAGGGCCCTGTGTCTGGGAGGCAGGGAGAGGGCCCTGTGTCTGGGAGGCAGGGAGAGGGCCCTGTCTCTGGGAGGCAGGGAGAGGGCCCTGTGTCTGGGAGGCAGGGAGTGGGCGGTGTCTGGGAGGCAGGCAGAGGGCCCCGTGTCTGGGAGGCAGGGAGAGGGCCCTGTGTCTGGGAGGCAGGGAGAGGGCCCTGTGTCTGGGAGACAGGGAGAGGGCCCTGTGTCTGGGAGACAGGGAGAGGGCCCTGTGCCTGGGAGGCAGGGAGAGGGCCCTGTCTCTGGGAGGCAGGGAGAGGACCCTGTGCCTGGGAGACAGGGAGAGGGCCCTGTGCCTGGGAGACAGGGAGAGGGCCCTGTCTCTGGGAGGCAGGGAGAGGACCCTGTGCCTGGGAGGCAGGGAGAGGGCCCTGTGCCTGGGAGGCAGGGAGAGGGCCCTGTGTCTGGGAGACAGGGAGAGGGCCCTGTGCCTGGGAGACAGGGAGAGGGCCCTGTGTCTGGGAGGCAGTGAGAGGACCCTGTGCCTGGGAGGCAGGGAGAGGACCCTGTGCCTGGGAGGCAGGGAGAGGACCCTGTGCCTGGGAGGCAGGGAGAGGACCCTGTGCCTGGGAGGCAGGGAGAGGACCCTGTGCCTGGGAGGCAGGGAGAGGACCCTGTGCCTGGGAGGCAGGGAGAGGACCCTGTGCCTGGGAGGCAGGGAGAGGACCCTGTGCCTGGGAGGCAGGGAGAGGACCCTGTGCCTGGGAGGCAGGGAGAGGACCCTGTGCCTGGGAGGCAGGGAGAGGACCCTGTGCCTGGGAGGCAGGGAGAGGACCCTGTGCCTGGGAGGCAGGGAGAGGACCCTGTGCCTGGGAGGCAGGGAGAGGACCCTGTGCCTGGGAGGCAGGGAGAGGACCCTGTGCCTGGGAGGCAGGGAGAGGACCCTGTGCCTGGGAGGCAGGGAGAGGACCCTGTGCCTGGGAGGCAGGGAGAGGACCCTGTGCCTGGGAGGCAGGGAGAGGACCCTGTGCCTGGGAGGCAGGGAGAGGACCCTGTGCCTGGGAGGCAGGGAGAGGGCCCTGTGTCTGGGAGGCAGGGAGAGGGCCCTGTGCCTGGGGGGCAGGCAGAGGGCCCTGTGTCTGGGAGGCAGGCAGGGGGCCCTGTGTCTGGGAGGCAGGGAGAGGGCCCTGTGTCTGGGAGGCAGGGAGTGTGCGGTGTCCGGGAGGCAGGGAGAGGACCCTGTGTCTGGGAGGCAGGAAGAGGACCCTGTGTCTGGGAGGCAGGGAGAGGACCCTGTGTTTGGGAGGCAGGGAGAGGACCCTGTGTTTGGGAGGTAGGAAGAGGACCCTGTGTCTGGGAGGCAGGGAGAGGACCCTGTGCCTGGGAGGCAGGCAGAGGACCCTGTGTCTGGGAGGCAGGGAGAGGACCCTGTGTCTGGGACAGTTGTGGGATGGAAGCGACAGATGGGAAGATGGGAGGAGGGAGGTGGTGAGCAGGAGGAAGGGAGAGGGAGTGGAACGGAGGGAAAGGACGACATTCAGAAGGGTCGGCAGAGGGAAACGGCGAACGGGAAGGTTGGGGAAGAGAAGTGGCCAATCGTGAAGCAGCAATTTGTATTTGGAAAAGACTGAGCATGTGCAGTAACTGCACTAAAATAGAAATGGAGGCAAGCCAATCGGGGTACTCCCCTCATTCACAAAACACGCTGATTCGAAAATGCATTTAAAACCTATTCGAAGGATACCTCGAAGTGAGCTGGACTCAACCCGTGTACAAAAAGATTCAATAAGAGAGAGAAAGAAGGACAAGGTGGAGTGAGGAGACTCTATAGAGAAGTGCAGGAAAATAGTGCAACAACTGAACAATGACTTCACAGAAGAAGATACAGAAAATCTCCCAGCAATACTTGGCATCTAATGGACTTGTGAGATTGAGGCAGTGAAAGACAATTATTGTGGTGAAGAGGTAATAGTTGAAACGTTGACTGGATTGATGGTTGATTAGTCTCCTGGACAAGACGAGCTACTGAAATGGTTCCTGCAGACTGAAAAGTCACAAATTGGCTAACCGGCAGAAAGCAGAGACGAGGAATGGATGGGTCATTCTCCGGATGGAAGGCTGTTAAAAGTGAGCCAGCTACAGTGCAGACTTTGTTTGCACTGAGTGCTGAATTTGGTGCATTTGAGTGCTATAGTCAGAGTTTGGTGACTGAGAGAGTATGAGGGTTCATTTTTATCTAAGGTCTAGTCTTTCTTTTATTTAGTTAATTAACTTAAAAGTTGCTGTTTGGTTTAGAAGAAGGTGAATTTTCAATCAGCTTTAAACAAAGGTTCTACTTGTAGATACTTGCAGCTGGAGCTTGTTAGTTAGTTAATTGGATTAGGCCAGTTTTCAGAGGCTAGAGTCACAGTATAAAGGTGAGCCAGCTGCAGTGCAGACTTTGTTTGCACTGAGTGCTGAATTTGGGTGTATTTGTGTGAGAGTTTGGTGACTGAGGGAGTTAGGTGAGGAGGGAGTAAAGTGCTCCTTTCATTTCATTTCCTACATTTCCTCAAAGAGCCTGAAGGGAGCCGGGAGTTTACAGAGAGTGCAGCTGACTGGGGCAGAGTCTGAGGGCGGAGTTCCAATTGGCTTGTCTATGTGTCCTTGATATGTATGTCCCTGTCAGGCAGGGAAGAGATGGTCGAGTGAGGGAACCATGGTTGACAAGAGAGGTTGAATGTCTTTTTAAGAGGAAGAAGGAGACTTATGTAAGGCTGAGGAAACAAGGTTCAGGCAGGGTACTGGAGGGATACAAGATAGCCAGGAGGGAACTGAAGAAAGGGATTAGGAGAGCTAAGAAAGGGCATGAAAAATCTTTGGCGGGTAGGATCAAGGAAAACCCCAAGGCCTTTTACACAAACGTGAGAAATATGAGAATGACTAGAGCAAGGGTAGGTCCGATCAAAGACAGTAGCGGGAGATTGTGTATTGAGTCTGAAGAGATAGGCGAGATCTTGAACGAGTACTTTTCTTCAGTATTTATGAATGAGCGGGGCCATATTGTTGCAGAAGACAGTGTGAAACAGACTGGTAAGCTCGAGGAGATACTTGTTAGGAATGAAGATATGTTGGGCATTTTGAAAAACTTGAGGATAGACAAGTCCCCTGGGCCTGACGGGATATTTCCAAGGATTCTATGGGAAGCAAGAGATGAAATTGCAGAGCCGTTGCCAATGATCTTTTCGTCCTCGCTGTCAACAGGGGTGGTACCAGGGGATTGGAGAGTGGCGAATGTCGTGCCCCTGTTCAAAAAAGGGAATAGGGATAACCCTGGGAATTACAGGCCAGTTAGTCTTACTTCGGTGGTAGGCAAAGTAATGGAAATGGTTCTGAGGGATAGGATTTCTGAGCATCTGGAAAGACACTGCTTGTTTAGGGATAGTCAGCACGGATTTGTGAGGGATCGCTCTTGCCCTCAAGTCTTATTGAATTCTTTGAGGTGGTGACGAAGCACGTGGATGTAGGTAAAGCAGTGGATGTAGTGTACATGGATTTTAGTAAGGCATTTGATAAGGTTTCCCATGGTAGACTTCTGCAGAAAGTAAGGAGGCATGGGATAGTGGGAAATTTGGCCAGTTGGATAACGAACCGGCTAACCGATAGAAGTCAGAGAGTGGTGGTGGATGGCAAATATTCAGCCTGGAGCCCAGTTACCCCAGTGGCGTACCGCAGGGATCAGTTCTGGGTCCTCTGCTGTTTGTGATTTTCATTAATGACTTGGATGAGGGAGTTGAAGGGTGGTTCAGTAAATTTGCAGGCGGTACGAAGATTGGTGGAGATGTGGATAGTGAGGAGGGCTGTTGTCGGCTGCAAAGAGACATAGATAGGATGCAGAGCTGGGCTGAGAAGTGGCAGATGGAGTTTAACCCTGAAAAGTGTGAGGTTGTCCATTTTGGAAGGACAAATATGAATGCAGAATACAGGGTTAACGGTAGAGTTCTTGGCAATGTGGAAGAGCAGAGAGATCTTGGGGTCTATGTTCATACATCTTTGAAAGTTGCCACTCAAGTGGATAGAGCTGTGAAGAAGGCCTATGGTGTGCTAGCGATCATTAGCAGAGGGATTGAATTTAAGAGCCGTGAGGTGATGATGCAGCTTTACAAAACCTTGGTACGGCCACATTTGGAGTACTGTGTGCAGTTCTGGTCGCCTCATTTTAGGAAGGATGTGGAAGCTTTGGAAAAGGTGCAAAGGAGATTTACCGGGATGTTGCTTGGAATGGAGAGTAGGTCTTACAAGGAAAGATTGAGGATGCTAGGCCTTTTCTCATTAGAACGGAGAAGGATGAGTGGCGACTTGATAGAGGTTTATAAGATGATCAGGGGAATAGATAGAGTAGACAGTCAGAGACTTTTTCCCCAGGTGGAACAAACCATTACAAGGGGACATAAAATTAAGGTCATTGGTGGAAGATGTAGGGGGGAATGTCAGAGGTAGGTTCTTTACCCAGAGAGTAGTGGGGGCATGGAATGCACTGCCTGTGGAAGTAGTTGAGTCGGAAACATTTAGGACTTTCAAGTGGCTATTAGATAGGTACATGGATTACGGTAGAATGACTGGGTGTAGATTAATTTATTCTTAATCTAGGACAAACGTTTGGTACAATATCGTGGGCCAAAGGGCCTGTTCTGTGCTGTATTTTTCTATGTTCTATGTTACTTATGGGCTCCTGTGAGGATCCATACTGGGTTCACAATCGGTATAAATCATAGAATCCCTACAGTGCAGAAGGAGGCCATTCGGCCCATCGAGTCTGCACCGACCCTCCGGAAGACCAGTTGAGCATGGCCAATCCACCTAACCCGCACATCTTTGGACTGTGGGAGGAAACCGGAGCACCCAGAGGAAACCCACGCAGACACTGGGAGGACGTGCAGACTCCACACAAGACAGTTGCCCAAGGCCGGAATTGAACCCGGGTCCCGGGCATTGTGAGGCACCAATGCTGATCACTGTGCCGCCCAAATGATTTGGACTTGGGACCCCATTATAGTATTTCCAGATTTGCAAATGACACAAAACTGGGTGGGAATGTAAGTTGCGAAGGTTAAGCGAATGGGCTGGAACATGACAGATCGAACACAAGTCAATAAATGCAATGTTGATCACTTTGGTAGAAAAAACATCAAGGCAGAATATTTCTTAAACAGTGAGAGGTTGGGAAGTGTTGGTGTCCAAGGGAAACTGGGTGTCCTTGTTCATGAGTAACTGAAAGTTAGGATGTTGGTGTAGCAAGCTATAAGGAAGGCAAATGGTATGTTGGCCGTCATTACAAGAGGATTTGTGTACAGGAGTAAAGATGTCTTGTTGCAATGGTATAGAGCCTTGGTGATACCGCAACCTGGAGCATTGCGTACAGCATTGGCCTCCTTATCTAAGGAAGGATATACTTGACACGGGGGGTGTTCAATAGATGTTCATTAGATTAATCCCTGGGTTGGCGGGGCTGTTTTGTGAGGAGAAATTGAAGAGTATTGAAGAATGAGAGGTGATCGCATTGAAACTTGCAAAGTTCTCACAGAGTGTGATGGGGTGGATGTGGATAAGGTGAATCCCCTGGCTGGTGAGTCTAGAACCAGGGGACACAGTTCATGTGAATGGAATTTCATTTCATTTGATTTCAGTCTCAGAATAAGGGACCATATAGCACCGTGAAGAGGAGGAATTTCTTGCAATTGGTTCCAGATTTCACCCTCTATTTCTGTTTCTTCCGACAAAAAGGAAAATTAAGAAAAAAAACATTTAAAATTTACCATTTAAAAAAATCTCTGAAGAAAAAATTATTGACCGAAAGAATGGGATTGTTGCTTTTGTGACAGAGTTTGCTTGCCATGTTTCAACAATTAACACATTGTTAAAACGATGCTTACGCCATTAAGTTCCAGATTTAACTTTCCGCAGTAGGTTTCATGGACAATTAACGTTAATGAAAAGGAGAGCGCTAAGGCGGAGATGACCTTTGTGTGAAGAAAATGACAGGGCAGCATAAATCAACCAGCGTAAATCATAGGTTCTACAATAACGCATTCTAGTCTGATGCCTCCATCATGAATGTAAAGTGTTTGATAAACTATTATGTGGTTTGAAGCAGGCTTTCTTCGCATTGGACAGGCTCCAAATCTTTGCAAACTATTTGAAATACGAGTTATTTGTTGAATTATATGTTTCACTAATGATGAAGTTCAAACATTTTCATCAATCTACATAAGTACACCAAACTGGTCCATTTGGGATAAAAATTGATGTGCTAATTGTTTGTCCGTCCTTTTGCCTGACAGGTTGTGATGATTTGATCAACTCCATCTTTGACTTTGGTAAAAATTTGTGCGCATTGCACCTAGTGGAGGATGAGGTTGCCTTGTTTTCTGCGTATGTGCTGATTTCGGCAGGTGAGACCCACAGGAAACTCATTTAATGTTCTTTCTCGGCAAATTTTTCCCCTACTTTACTCCCTACCATCCATTGCTTTTGCGCTTTGTGTCATGTTCAGTGATTCGTTTGGATTGATTGTGTGAGTCTGCTTACTTTTGATGCTCACTGTGTTTGACTGGTTAAGCCTGGGTGTGGATTCTGGGAAAAGCAAACAAAGCTGCAGAAAAAGCTACAAGATCGAGAAATACGGAGTAACCACTTTTGAACCACCTGTAGCCTGTCGCACACATGGAAACTAGTGCCGTCTCTACCAAGCGCTGAGATAAAAAAGATACGGCACCTTGTTTGCCAGATGCGGCTCTGCAAGATTTTGTGAGGGAGTAATGCCGATCAGATATCCTGGTGATGTCGGAATTGTCGATTCACTGCTATTCTGAGCATTTGGCATTCCTTTCAACTGTTGGAAAACCAACACTGCCACCATGGCATGGTGGCTTCCGTTCCGAGTTCTCTGAAAAGGCAATTCTTCACCTGAAATAGACAGCGGAATGTCCAGCTGCATTCCTCTGTCTTGTTTCCCCATGAGATCCACACCTGGGATGGTCAACACCTAGCTTCACAGAGTTGTTGCATTCCAGGGCAGCACGGTGGCGCAGTGGGTTAGCAGTGTGGCCACACGGCGCTGAGGACCCAGGTTCGATCCCAGCTCCGGGTCACTGTCCGTGTGGAGTTTGCACATTCTCCCCGCGTCTGCGTGGGTTTCGCCCCCACAGCACAAAGATGTGCAGGTTAGGTGGATTGGCCACGCTAAATTGCCCCTTAATTGGGGAAAATGAATTGGATACTCTAAATTTATAAAAAAGAAAACAAAAATGAGTTGTTGCATTCTGGCACAACTCCCACTGGTGGCCAATCTCCCAAGAAGTTTTCCAAGGAACATTATTAAACAAAACTAATGAAATGAAACCAAAACGCATAATGAGATATTGCAACAAGCAAATAAAAGCTTGTTGAAAGAGACAGCTACCCCCCCTCCCCCTTCCCTTCCCCCCCCCCCCCCCCCCAGCATGCTTTCCGGCGGAGGCGGCGCTGGCTCGCTATTGGCTGCTGGCGTTTTGTGTGGTTCGCCAGTCCCGCCATGCTATCGGCGGGACTGGAAGATACCGCTAGCGGGAAAGAGCTGTATCATCCCACCCACAAGTTCTAATCAGCGTCTTGAGTGGAGGGTACAGAGAGCAGGTTGGAGAGGTTTAGCAATCAAAATTCCTGAGCTTGAGGCCCAGGCGGTTGAAGTTATGGAGATGGGCGAGAGGCCAGAGGTAGAGGGCCAATTTGGAGAAGCCCAGACATCTCCATGGATTGTCTGCAGCGGAGGAGATTACAGAGCCGCAAGGGGATGAGAATTTTTTAATCGAGTGGTTGCTTGACTGAGGGGTGGCGAGCACAGAGTGATCCCAAACCGTTCACCTCAATAATAGGCAGCCAAAGTGGGGAATTGGCTGCGGGTGGGCGAGGCGGTGCTGTGTTTTACGAGTAATTTGAGTCTCCAAGCTTGGAAAATGCAATCTCTGTTACTTCACTAAATTAGTAACTTGAACCAGATAAGCCAATTAATTAACAAAATTATAATAATTGATTTAATTTTGAAATATTAACCGATTAGCTAATCCAATAAAATCGTGCCTCTGCTGGACAACCATGTCTGCGATTAGTGTTTGCAACTAAAGCATCTTCGTCTCCGAGTTGTTGACCTGGAATCTGAGCTTCCGGCATTGCGGAGCATCAGGGAGGGGGGACTACCTGGACGCTGTTCCAGGAGGCGGTCATCCCGTAGGTGAGGCCGAACATTAGAGTGGGGCAATGGTCAGGGAGCAGGGTGTGGCTTGGAGTGAGGCAGGTATGGAGGGCCAACATGGAAGGGCCTCGGTCCCTTGACTTTAGCCAACAGGTAGGAGGTACGTACTACCTCATTTCCTTGGATTGCCAGCTTGCCGTGGTGGAGAGACTTGGATGTTCCATTGATCCCAAGAGCAATGCCGTGGGGAGTCTTCAGCGCCTGGTAGGGTCACCCCTGGGGGTAAGGTCAGAGGGGAGGAACCAGACACCGCGCAATCCAAAAGAAGTCCTCAATGGCGGATCAGTCACTCGTGTGGTATCAACGGCTGTGATGGCGGGTGAGTAAATTTGCAGACGATACTAAAGTCGGTGGTGTTGTCGATAGTGTGGAAGGAAGTAGCAGGTTACAGAGGGATATAGATAAGCTGCAGAGCTGGGCTGAGAGGTGGCAAATGGAGTTTAATGTAGAGAAGTGTGAGGTGATTCACTTTGGAAGGAAAAACAGGAATGTGGAATATTTGGCTAATGGAAAAGTTCTTGAAAGTGTGGATGAGCAGAGGGATCTCGGTGTCCATGTACATAGATCCCTGAAAGTTGCCACCCAGGTTGATAGGGTGGTGAAGAAGGCCTATGGAGTGTTGGCCTTTATTGGTAGAGGGATTGAGTTCCGGAGTCGGGAGGTCATGTTGCAGCTGTACAGAACTCTGGTACGGCCGCATTTAGAGTATTGCGTACAGTTCTGGTCACCGCATTATAGGAAGGACGTGGAGGCTTTGGAGCGGGTGCAGAGGAGATTTACCAGGATGTTGCCTGGTATGGAGGGAAAATCTTATGAGGAAAGGCTGATGGACTTGAGGTTGTTTTCGTTAGAGAGAAGAAGGTTAAGAGGAGACTTAATAGAGGCATACAAAATGATCAGAGGGTTAGATAGGGTAGACAGTGAGAGCCTTCTCCCGCGGATGGAAATGGCTGGCACGAGGGGACATAGCCTTAAACTGAGGGGTAATAGATATAGGACAGAGGTCAGGGGTAGGTTCTTTACGCAAAGAGTAGTGAGGCCGTGGAATGCCCTACCTGCTACAGTGGTGAACTCGCCAACATTGAGGGCATTTAAAAGTTTATTGGATAAACATATGGATGATAATGGCATAGTGTAGGTTAGATGGCTTTTGTTTCGGTGCAACATCGTGGGCCGAAGGGCCTGTACTGCGCTGTATTGTTCTATGTTCTATGAAGGCTGCAGCAGTAGAGAGATCCCCGGAGGTCGAGGTTCCCTTGTCACTGGAACTAGACCTACTCTTTATCAAGGTTGCGTGTCTGCTGATGTGCAATGGCAAAGCCACATTAAAAGATGTCCCGCACCCGGCATCTAGCGAGAGGAAACCAGAATTTCTTAGGTGGACAATCCAACTCGTTTGCGAGTGATCACCGAAGAAGACAACTGTGCGTGGCGGAGGGGCAAATTGGCCATGGTGCCCTGGTGCAGCAAGTCATTAAAGTTAATGGAATGAAAGTGAATGTGAGCATAATGGGAGCGAGTATAGTCATGGGACTGAGAGCTCCGAAGGTTGTGTTACAGGTCCAGTGCTAGGATCAATGGCATCCTCTGACGTGTGGAGGTGAATATGAGGGGGAGGATCCAGTCATCAGGGTCCAATCCCGAACCAATGACATCGGTAAAACCTGGAATTATGTTTTGCCGAGAGAGTTTGATTCGGTTCCAAGTGAAAAACCGAAACCCCACAACAATCTCTCAATTTTTACCTGAGCCTCATCCCAATTGGTTTAGGGGGTTGGATGTCATGGGCCTGTATGTTTGGTGCCGGTGCGGAATATTCATGTATTGAGGGAACCCTGGGAAATCTCCGCGAACCGTTCTCCCACGTTTCGCTGGCCACCTGAAGGCGCACTCAGTGCCGTTGACTCCTGTGTTTATTCTTTCTTTGTCTCTCCTCCTAGACCGTCTCTGGCTTCAGGAGAAAATGAAGGTTGAGAAACTGCAACAGCGAATCCAGCTGACACTCCAACATATTTTGCAGAAACATCACAGAGAGGATGGCATTCTGACCAAGGTAACCAAACAGTTTATAGGATCATAGAATTTACAGTGCTGAAGGAGGCCATTCGGCCCTTCGAGTCTGCACCAGCCCTTGGAAAGAGCACTCTACCCAAGCCCACACCTCCAACCTACCCTGTTTTTTACAGAGGGTAGAGGGTGCCTGGAACTCGCTACCGGAGGAGGTGGTGGAAGCAGGGACGATAGTGCCATTTAAGGGGCATCGTGACAAATTCATGAATAGGATGGGAATAGAGGGATACGGACCCAGGATGTGCAGAAAATTTTACTTTAGACGGGCAGCATGGTCGGCATAGGCTTGGAGGGCCGAAGGGCCTGTTCCTGTGCTGTACTTCTCTTTGTTCTTGTTCTACACAGTAACCCCACTTAACCTTTTTGGACACTAAGGGCAATTTATCATGGCCAATCCATCTAACCCGCACATCTATGGACTGTGGGAGGAAACCGGAGCACCCGGAGGAAACCCACGCAGACACGGGGAGGATGTGCAGACTCCACACAGACAGTGATCCAAGCCGGAATCGAACCTGGGACCCTGGAGCTGTGAAGCAACTGTGCTAACCACTATGCTGTGCTGAAAAACTAGATTGCTGTTCCGAAGTTGGTCAAGGTCCAGTAGGCTGAACGGCCCCTGCACTGTTCAAGAATTCAACGTCTCGGTTGGCACAGTGGTTAGCACTGCTGCCTCACAGCGCCAGCGACTCGGGTTCAACTCCGACCTTGGGTCACTGTCTGTGTGGAATTTGCACGCTCTCCCCGTGTCTGCGTGGGTTTCCTCCAGGTGCTCCGGTTTCCTCCCACAGCCCAAAGATGTGCAGGTTCGGTGGATTGACCATGCTAAATTGTCCCTTAGTGTCCAAAGGTTAGGTGCGGTTACGGGGATAGGACGGGTCATTGGCCGGGGTATGGTTCTCTTTCAGACTCCCATGGGCTGAATGGCCTCCTTATGTACTGTAGGAATTCTATGGAATCTATGGGATTCAGGGCTCTGTTTACTCAAGTGACTGGGTCAACAATCATACCAGTTAGCTGCAAAAATTAAAATGCAATAAAACGTTAAAAGCCAAAATCTCTGAAACAGTCTATTTTTTACAATTGCATACACATGTCCAGATAACTATGCAAGTATAGGTATTTGAATCAGCAGAGCCTCACAAATTGATCTCAACTTATACAGATTAGGTGCAGGAGTAGGCCACTTGGCCCCTCAAGCCTGCTATCCCATTCAATAAGATCGTGGCTGATCTAATTGTGACCTCAACCCCCATTCCTGCCGACCCCTGATAACCTTTCACCCCCCTCTTGTTAATCAAGAATCTATCTATCTCAGCATTAAAGGTACTCAAAGATTCTGCTTCCCCTGCCTCTCGAAGAGAGTTCCGGAGACTCACGGCCCTCTGAGAGAAAATAATCCTCCCCATTTCTGTCTTAAATTGGCGACCCCTTATTTTTAAACAGTGCCCCCGAGTTTGAGATTCTCGCAAAAGAGGAACCATCCTCTCCGCATCCACCCTGTCCATACCCCTCAGGATTTTAAAGGTTTCAAAGAACAAAGAAAAGAAATGTACAGCACAGGAACAGGCCCTTCGGCCCTCCAAGCCTGTGACGACCATACTGCCCGACTAAACTAAAACCTTCTACACTTCCTGGGTCCGTATCCCTCTATTCCCATCCTATTCATATATTTGTCAAGATGCCCCTTAAATGTCACTATCGTCCCTGCCTCCACTACCTCCTCCGGTAGCGAGTTCCAGGCACCCACTACCCTCTGTGTTTTAAAAAAAAAAAACCTTGCCTCGCACATCTCCTCTAAACCTTGCCCCTCGCACTTTAAACCTATGCCCCCTAGTAATTGATCCCTCTACCCCGAGTAAAAGCCTCTGACTATCCACTCTGTCTATGCCCCTCATAACTTTGTAGACTTCTATCAGGTCGCCCCTCAACCTCCGTCGTTCCAGTGAGAACAAACCGAGTTTATTCAATCGCTCCTCATAGCTAATGCCCTCCACACCAGGCAACATCCTGGTAAATCTCTTCTGCACCCTCTCTAAAGCCTCCACATCCTTCTGGTAGTGTGGCAACCAGAATTGAACACTATACGCCAAGTGTGGTTCTATAAAGCTGCAACATGACTTGCCAATTCTTATACCCAATGCCCCGGCCAATGAAGGCAAGCATGCCGTATGCTTTCTTGACTACCTTCTCCACCTGTGTTGCCCCTTTCAGTGACCTGTGGACCTGTACTCCTAGATCTCTCTGACTGTCAATACTCTTGAGGGTTCTACCATTCACTGTATATTCCCTACCTGTATTAGACCTTCCAAAATGCATTACCTCACATTTGTCCGGATTAAACTCCATCTGCCATCTCTCCGCCCAAATATCCAAACGATCTAAATCCTGCTGATTCGAGCAAGTCGTCTCGTACTCTTCTAAAGTCCAGCGGATACAGACCCAACCTATCCAACCTTTGCTCAGAAGACAACCTGTCCATTCCAGGTATTAGTCTGGTAACACCTCCTCTGAACTGCCTCCAACACATTTACATTTTTCCGAGGGCGGCACAGGTTTTAGCACTGCTGCCTCATGGCACCGAGGACCCGGGTTCGATCCGGGCCCTGGGTCACTGTCCGTGTGTAGTTTGCGTGGGTCTCGCTCCCACAACTCAAAGATGTATAGGGTCGGTTGATTGGCCACGCTAAATTGCCCTTAATTAAAAATAAGAATTGGGTACTCTAAATTTTAAATAAGCAGATCAAATACTGTGCACAATACTCCAGATGTGGTCTCACCTATGCCCTGTAATACTCCAGATGTGGTCTCACCTATGCCCTGTACAACTGAAGCAAAACCTCCCTACTTTTGTGTTCAATTCCCCTCACAATTCATGCTAACATTCTATTAGCTCTCCTAATTACTCGCTGAACCCGTAAACTAGCCAATTGTGATTCATGCACTGCGACGCCCAGGTCCCTCTGCACCTCCAATTGACCTAAATGATAAATTGAAATGCCAGGTTTGAGGCTCCTTCATGGGGTGACTTGGTGACCACAGCTTCTGCATTGCTGGGATATTTATATATTAAACTGTATCATTCCTGCCGTGCGTTAACGCTGTGACGAGGATAACCCAGCTCGACATAATGACAACTATGGGGATCTGATGGTTATTCACAGAAATATCCAGTAAACAGTTCACTGCAGGCACAGTCGACAGGAAGCACTTAACTAGTGGGAATTGAGAGTTGAAGAAAAAAAGATAATGCCAGTAGGGTTTTGTTCGCCAGCTGGAAGTCTAACAGACACTCATCAGCATGTGCTGGAGCCTTCAAAACTAACTACACAGAAAACTGTACCACGGGAATCCGCAGGGTGATGGGTGTTAGTGTCACTGACTGTTACTCACACACAGCGTCACTGACTGTCACTCACACAGTGTCACTGACTATCACTCACACACAGTGTCACTGACTATCACTCACACACAGTGTCACTGACTGTCACTCACACACAGCGTCACTGACTGTCACTCACACAGCGTCACTGACTGTCACTCACACAGTGTCACTATCACTCACACACAGTGTCACTGACTGTCACTCTCACACAGTGTCACTGACTGTCACTCTCACACAGTGTCACTGACTGTCACTCACACACAGTGTCACTGACTGTCACTCACACAGTGTCACTCAATGTCACTCACACACAGCGTCACTGACTGTCAGTCACACACACTGTCATTGACTGTCACTCACACAGTGTCACTGACTATCACTCACACACAGTGTCACTGACTGTCACTCACACACAGTGTCACTGACTGTCACTCACACACAGTGTCACTGACTGTCACTCACACACAGTGTCACTGACTGTCACTCACACACAGTGTCACTCAATGTCACTCACACACAGCGTCACTGACTGTCAGTCACACACACTGTCATTGACTGTCACTCACACAGTGTCACTGACTATCACTCACACACAGTGTCACTGACTGTCACTCACACACAGTGTCACTGACTGTCACTCACACACAGTGTCACTGACTGTCACTCACACACAGTGTCACTCAATGTCACTCACACACAGCGTCACTGACTGTCAGTCACACACACTGTCATTGACTGTCACTCACACAGTGTCACTGACTGTCACTCACACACAGTGTCACTGACTGTCACTCACACACAGTGTCACTGACTATCACTCACACACAGTGTCACTGACTGTCACTCACACACAGTGTCACTGACTGTCACTCACACACACTGTCACTGACTGTCACTCACACACAGCGACACTGAATGTCACTCACACACAGCGTCACTGACTGTCACTCACACACACTGTCATTGACTGTCACACACAGCATCACTGACTGTCACTCACACACAGCGTCACTGACTGTCGCTCACACATCGTCACTGACTGCCTCTCACACACAGTGTCACTGACTATCGCTCACACACAGCGTCACTGACTGTCGCTCACACACAGCGTCACTGACTGTCGCTCACACACATCGTCACTGACTGCCTCTCACACACAGCATCACTGACTGTCACTCACACACAGCGTCACTGACTGTCGCTCACACACATCGTCACTGACTGCCTCTCACACACAGTGTCACTGACTATCGCTCACACACAGCGTCACTGACTATCGCTCACACACAGCATCACTGACTGCCTCTCACACACAGCGTCACTGACTGTCACTCACACAAAGCGTCACTGACTGCCTCTCACACACAGCGTCACTGACTATCACTCACACACAGTGTCACTGACTGCCTCTCACACACAGCGTCACTGACTGTCGCTCACACACAGCGTCACTGACTGCCTCTCACACAGTGTCACTGACTGTCACAGTGTCACTGACTATCGCTCACACACAGCGTCACTGACTGTCACTCACACACAGCATCACTGACTATCACAGCGTCACTGACTGCCTCTCACGCAGTGTCACTGACTGTCACAGTGTCACTGACTATCGCTCACACACAGCATCACTGACTGTCACTCACACACAGTGTCACTGACTGTCACTCACACACAGTGTCACTGACTGTCACTCACACACAGCGTCACTGACTGTCACTCACACACACTGTCACTGACTGTCACTCACACACACTGTCACTGACTGTCACTCACACACAGCGACACTGAATGTCACTCACACACAGCGTCACTGACTGTCACTCACACACACTGTCATTGACTGTCACACACAGCATCACTGACTGCCTCTCACACACAGCGTCACTGACTATCGTTCACACACAGTGTCACTGACTGCCTCTCACACACAGCGTCACTGACTATCACTCACACACAGCGTCACTGACTGTCGCTCACTCACATCGTCACTGACTGTCACTCACACACAGCATCACTGACTGCCTCTCACACAGCGTCACTGACTGCCTCTCACACACAGCGTCACTGACTATCGTTCACACACAGCGTCACTGACTGCCTCTCACACACAGCGTCACTGACTATCGCTCACACGCAGCGTCACTGACTGTCGCTCACACACAGCGTCACTGACTGCCTCTCACACACAGCGTCACTGACTATCGCTCACACGCAGCGTCACTGACTGTCGCTCACACACAGTGTCACTGACTATCGCTCACACACAGCGTCACTGACTGTCGCTCACACACAGTGTCACTGACTATCGCTCACACACAGCGTCACTGACTGTCGCTCACACACAGCATCACTGACTGTCACTCACACAAAGTGTCACTGACTGTCACTCACACAGAGCATCACTGACTGCCTCTCACACACAGCGTCACTGACTGCCTCTCACACAGTGTCACTGACTGTCACAGTGTCACTGACTATCGCTCACACACAGCGTCACTGACTGTCACTCACACACAGCATCACTGACTATCACAGCGTCACTGACTGTCGCTCACACACAGCGTCACTGACTGCCTTTCACACAGTGTCACTGACTGTCACAGTGTCACTGACTATCGCTCACACACAGCATCACTGACTGTCGCTCACACACAGCGTCACTGACTGCCTCTCACACAGTGTCACTGACTGTCACAGTGTCACTGACTGTCACTCACACACAGCGTCACTGACTATCGCTCACACACAGCATCACTGACTGTCACTCACACACAGCATCACTGACTGTCACTCACACACAGCATCACTGACTGTCACTCACACACAGCATCACCGATTGTCACTCACACACAGCATCACTGACTGTCACTCACACACAGCATCACCGACTGTCACTCACACAGCAGCGTCACTGACTGTCACTCACACAAAGCGTCACTGACTGTCGCTCACACACAGCGTGACTGACTGCCTCTCACACACAGCGTCACTGACTATCGCTCACACACAGCATCACTGACTGTCACTCACACAAAGCGTCACTGACTGCCTCTCACACAAAGCGTCACTGACTGTCGCTCACACACAGCGTCACTGACTGTCGCTCACACACAGCATCACTGACTGTCACTCACACACAGCGTCACTGACTGCCTCTCACACAAAGCGTCACTGACTGTCGCTCACACACAGCGTCACTGACTGTCGCTCACACACAGCATCACTGACTATCGCTCACACACAGCGTCACTGACTATCGCTCACACACAGCATCACTGACTGTCACTCACACACAGCATCACTGACTGTCACTCACACAAAGCGTCACTGACTGCCTCTCACACAAAGCGTCACTGACTGTCGCTCACACACAGCGTCACTGACTGTCGCTCACACACAGCATCACTGACTGTCACTCACACACAGCGTCACTGACTGCCTCTCACACAAAGCGTCACTGACTGTCGCTCACACACAGCGTCACTGACTGTCGCTCACACACAGCATCACTGACTATCGCTCACACACAGCGTCACTGACTATCGCTCACACACAGCATCACTGACTGTCACTCACACACAGCATCACTGACTGTCACACAAAGCGTCACTGACTGCCTCTCACACAAAGCGTCACTGACTGTCGCTCACACACAGCGTCACTGACTGTCGCTCACACAAAGCGTCACTGACTGTCGCTCACACACAGCATCACTGACTATCGCTCACACACAGCATCACTGACTGTCACTCACACACAGCGTCACTGACTGTCACTCACACACAGCATCACTGACTATCGCTCACACACAGCGTCACTGACTGTCGTTCACACGCAGCGTCACTGACTGTCGCTCACACACAGCATCACTGACTGTCACAGTGTCACTGACTGTCGCTCACACGCAGCGTCACTGACTGTCGCTCACACACAGCATCACTGACTGTCACTCACACACAGCGTCACTGACTGTCACTCACACACAGCATCACTGACTGTCACAGTGTCACTGACTATCGCTCACACACAGCATCACTGACTATCACAGCGTCACTGACTATCGCTCACACACAGCATCACTGACTGTCACTCACACACAGCGTCACTGACTGTCACTCACACACAGCATCACTGACTGTCACAGTGTCACTGACTATCGCTCACACACAGCATCACTGACTATCACAGTGTCACTGACTGCCTCTCACGCAGTGTCACTGACTATCACAGTGTCACTGACTATCACAGTGTCACTGACTGCCTCTCACGCAGTGTCACTGACTATCACAGTGTCACTGACTGCCTCTCACGCAGTGTCACTGACTATCACAGTGTCACTGACTATCACAGTGTCACTGACTATCACAGTGTCACTGACTGCCTCTCACGCAGTGTCACTGACTATCACAGTGTCACTGACTGCCTCTCACGCAGTGTCACTGACTATCGCTCACACACAGCATCACTGACTGTCACTCACACACAGCATCACTGACTGTCACTCACACACAGCATCACCGACTGTCACTCACACAGCAGCGTCACTGACTGTCACTCACACAGCAGCGTCACTGACTGCCTCTCACACAAAGCGTCACTGACTATCGCTCACACACAGCATCACTGACTGTCACTCACACACAGCATCACTGACTGTCACTCACACACAGCATCACTGACTGTCACTCACACACAGCGTTACCGATTGTCACTCACACAAAGCGTCACTGACTGTCACTCACACACAGCATCACTGACTGCCTCTCACACACAGCATCACCGATTGTCACTCACACAAAGCGTCACCGACTGTCACTCACACACAGCATCACTGACTGTCACTCACACACAGCGTCACTGACTGCCTCTCACACACAGCATCACTGACTGTCACTCACACAAAGCGTCACTGACTATCGCTCACACACAGCATCACTGACTGTCACTCACACACAGCGTCACTGACTGCCTCTCACACAAAGCGTCACTGACTGTCACTCACACACAGCGTCACTGACTGTCGCTCACACACAGCGTCACCGACTGCCTCTCTCACACAGCGTCACTGACTGTCGCTCACACACAGCGTCACTGACTATCGTTCACACGCAGCGTCACTGACTGTCACTCACACACAGCGTCACTGACTGTCACAGTGTCACTGACTATCGCTCACACACAGCGTCACTGTCACACAACGTCACTGACTATCACTCACACAGCGTCACTGACTGTCACACAGCATCATTGACTGTCACTCACACACGGCGTCACTGACTGTCACTCACACATAGTGTCACTGACTGTCACTCACACACAGCGTCACTGATTGTCACTCACACACGGCATCACTGACTGTCACTCACACATAGTGTCACTGACTGTCACTCACACACAGCGTCACTGACTCACTCACACACAGCATCACTGACTGTCACTCACACATAGTGTCAGTGACTATCGCTCACACACAGCGTCACTGACTCACTCACACACAGCATCACT
The DNA here is from genome assembly GCF_047496885.1 of Scyliorhinus torazame. Classification (NCBI taxonomy): domain Eukaryota; kingdom Metazoa; phylum Chordata; class Chondrichthyes; order Carcharhiniformes; family Scyliorhinidae; genus Scyliorhinus; species Scyliorhinus torazame. The sequence continues at coordinate 32,743,385 of NC_092736.1, read as the reverse complement.
GACTGTCACTCACACATAGTGTCACTGACTGTCACTCACACACAGCGTCACTGACTCACTCACACACAGCATCACTGACTGTCGCTCACACACAGCATCACTGACTGTCACTCACACATAGTGTCACTGACTGTCACTCACACACGGCGTCACTGACTGTCACTCACACACAGCATCACTGACTGTCGCTCACACACAGCATCACTGACTCACTCACACACAGCATCACTGACTGTCACTCACACACGGCGTCACTGACTGTCACTCACACATAGTGTCACTGACTGTCGCTCACACGCAGCGTCACTGACTGCCTCGCACACAGCGTCACTGACTGTGAGATGTGGCAGGTCCGGGAGGCTTCCAGCGTCCTGGATGGCTTCATCTGCAGAAAGTGCACCCAACTGCAGCTCCTCACAGACCGCATGGTTCGGTTGGAGCAGCAATTGGATGCACTTAGGAGCATGCAGGTGGCGGAAAGCGTCATAGATCGCAGTTATGTAAGTGTGGTCACACCCAAGGTGCAGGCAGAGAAATGGGTGACCACCAGAAAGGGCAGGCAGTCAGTGCAGGAATCCCCTGTGGTTGTCCCCCTCTCGAACAGATATACCCCTTTGGATACTGTCGGGGGGGATAGCCTATCAGGGGAAAACAGCAGCAGCCAGAGCAGTGGCACCACGGCTGGCTCTGATGTTCAGAAGGGAGGGTCAAAGCGCAGAAGAGTAATAGTTATAGGGGACTCTATAGTCAGGGGAACAGATAGGCGCTTCTGTGGACGTGAAAGAGACTCCAGGATGGTATGTTGCCTCCCTGGTGCCAGGGTCCAGGATGTCTCCGAACGGGTAGAGGGAATCCTGAAGGGGGAGGGCAAACAGGTAGAGGTCGTTGTACATATTGGTACTAACGACATAGGCAGGAAGAGGCATGAGGTCCTGCAGCAGGAGTTCAGGGAGCTAGGCAGAAAGTTAAAAGACAGGACCTCGAGGGTTGTAATCTCGGGATTACTCCCTGTGCCACGTGCCAGTGAGGCTAGAAATAGGAAGATAGAGCAGACAAACACGTGGCTAAACAGCTGGTGTAGGAGGGAGGGTTTCGGTTATCTGGACCACTGGGAGCTCTTCCGGGGCAGGTGTGACCTGTATAAGATGGACGGGTTGCATCTAAACCGGAGAGGCATAAATATCCTGGCCGCGAGATTTGCTAGTGTCACACGGGAGGGTTTAAACTAGTATGGCAGGGGGGTGGGCACGGGAGCAATAGGTCAGAAGGTGAGAGCGTTGAGGGAGAACTAGGGAATATGGACAGTGTGGCTCTGAGGCAGAGCAGACGGGGAGAAGTTGCTGAACACAGCGGGTCTGGTGGCCTGAAGTGCATATGTTTTAATGCAAGGAGCATTACGGGTAAGGCAGATGAACTTAGAGCTTGGATTACTACTTGGAACTATGATGTTGTTGCCATTACAGAGACCTGGTTGAGGGAAGGGCAGGATTGGCAGCTAAACGTTCCAGGTTTTAGATGTTTCAGGCGGGATAGAGGGGGATGTAAAAGGGGAGGCGGAGTTGCGCTACTTGTTCAGGAGAGTATCACAGCTATACAGCGAGAGGACACCTCAGAGGGCAGTGAGGCTATATGGGTAGAGATCAGGAATAAGAAGGGTGCAGTCACAATGTTGGGGGTATACTACAGGCCTCCCAACAGCCAGCGGGAGATAGAGGAGCAGATAGGTAGACAGATTTTGGAAAAGAGTAAAAACAACAGGGTTGTGGTGATGGGAGACTTCAACTTCCCCAATATTGACTGGGACTCACTTAGTGCCAGGGGCTTAGACGGGGCAGAGTTTGTAAGGAGCATCCAGGAGGGCTTCTTAAAACAATATGTAAACAGTCCAACTAGGGAAGAGGCGGTACTGGACCTGGTATTGGGGAATGAGCCCGGCCAGGTGGTAGATGTTTCAGTAGGGGAGCATTTCGGTAACAGTGACCACAATTCAGTAAGTTTTAAAGTACTGGTGGACAAGGATAAGAGTGGTCCGAGGATGAATGTGCTAAATTGGGGGAAGGCTAATTATAACAATATTAGGCGGGAACTGAAGAGCATAGATTGGGGGCGGATGTTTGAGGGCAAATCAACATCTGACATGTGGGAGGCTTTCAAGTGTCAGTTGATAGGAATACAGGACAGGCATGTTCCTGTGAGGAAGAAAGACAAATACGGCAATTTTCGGGAACCTTGGATGACGAATGATATTGTAGGCCTCGTCAAAAAGAAAAAGGAGGCATTTGTCAGGGCTAAAAGGCTGGGAACAGACGAAGCCTGTGTGGCATATAAGGAAAGTAGGAAGGAACTTAAGCAGGGAGTCAGGAGGGCTAGAAGGGGTCATGAAAAGTCATTGGCAAATAGGGTTAAGGAAAATCCCAAGGCTTTTTACACTTACATAAAAAGCAAGAGGGTAGCCAGGGAAAGGGTTGGCCCACTGAAGGATAGGCAAGGGAATCTATGTGTGGAGCCAGAGGAAATGGGCGAGGTACTAAATGAATACTTTGCATCAGTATTCACCAAAGAGAAGGAATTGGTAGATGTTGAGTCTGGAGAAGGGGGTGTAGATAGCCTGGGTCACATTGTGATCCAAAAAGACGAGGTGTTGGGTGTCTTAAAAAATATTAAGGTAGATAAGTCCCCAGGGCCGGATGGGATCTACCCCAGAATACTGAAGGAGGCTGGAGAGGAAATTGCTGAGGCCTTGACAGAAATCTTTGGATCCTCGCTGTCTTCAGGGGATGTCCCGGAGGACTGGAGAATAGCCAATGTTGTTCCTCTGTTTAAGAAGGGTGGCAGGGATAATCCCGGGAACTACAGGCCGGTGAGCCTTACTTCAGTGGTAGGGAAATTACTGGAGAGAATTCTTCGAGACAGGATCTACTCCCATTTGGAAGCAAATGGACGTATTAGTGAGAGGCAGCACGGTTTTGTGAAGGGGAGGTCGTGTCTCACTAACTTGATAGAGTTTTTCGAGGAGGTCACTAAGATGATTGATGCAGGTAGGGCAGTAGATGTTGTCTATATGGACTTCAGTAAGGCCTTTGACAAGGTCCCTCATGGTAGACTAGTACAAAAGGTGAAGTCACACGGGATCAGGGGTGAACTGGCAAGGTGGATACAGAACTGGCTAGGCCATAGAAGGCAGAGGGTAGCAATGGAGGGATGCTTTTCTAATTGGAGGGCTGTGACCAGTGGTGTTCCACAGGGATCAGTGCTGGGACCTTTGCTCTTTGTAGTATATATAAATGATTTGGAGGAAAATGTAACTGGTCTGATTAGTAAGTTTGCAGACGACACAAAGGTTGGTGGAATTGCGGATAGCGATGAGGACTGTCTGAGGATACAGCAGGATTTAGATTGTCTGGAGACTTGGGCGGAGAGATGGCAGATGGAGTTTAACCTGGACAAATGTGAGGTAATGCATTTTGGAAGGGCTAATGCAGGTAGGGAATATACAGTGAATGGTAGAACCCTCAAGAGTATTGAAAGTCAAAGAGATCTAGGAGTACAGGTCCACAGATCACTGAAAGGGGCTACACAGGTGGAGAAGGTAGTCAAGAAGGCATACGGCATGCTTGCCTTCATTGGCCGGGGCATTGAGTATAAGAATTGGCAAGTCATGTTGCAGCTGTATAGAACCTTAGTTAGGCCACACTTGGAGTATAGTGTTCAATTCTGGTCGCCACACTACCAGAAGGATGTGGAGGCTTTAGAGAGGGTGCAGAAGAGATTTACCAGAATGTTGCCTGGTATGGAGGGCATAAGCTATGAGGAGCGATTGAATAAACTCGGTTTGTTCTCACTGGAACGAAGGAGGTTGAGGGGCGACCTGATAGAGGTATACAAAATTATGAGGGGCATAGACAGAGTGGATAGTCAGAGGCTTTTCCCCAGGGTAGAGGGGTCAATTACTAGGGGGCATAGGTTTAAGGTGAGAGGGGCAAAGTTTAGAGTAGATGTACGAGGCAAGTTTTTTACGCAGAGGGTAGTGGGTGCCTGGAACTCACTACCGGAGGAGGTAGTGGAGGCAGGGACGATAGGGACATTTAAGGGGCATCTTGACAAATATATGAATAGGATGGGAATAGAAGGATACGGACCCAGGAAGTGTAGAAGATTGTAGTTTAGTCGGGCAGTATGGTCGGCACGGGCTTGGAGGGCCGAAGGGCCTGTTCCTGTGCTGTACATTTCTTTGTTCTTTGTTCTTTGTTCTTTGACTGTCTCACAGCATCATTGACTGTCACACACAGCGTCACTGACTATCGCTCACACGCATCGTCACTGACTGTCGCTCACACATAGTGTCACTGACTGTCACTCACACACAGCGTCACTGACTGTCGCTCACACTCCGCGTCTCTGACTGTCGCTCACACTCCGCGTCACTGACTGTCACTCACACTCCGCGTCACTGACTGTCACTCACACACAGCGTCACTGACTGTTCCTCACACACAGCGTCACTGACTGTTCAAAGATGTGCAGGTTAGGTGTGTTGGCCATGATAAATTGCCCCTTAGTATCCAACGGTCAGGTGGGAGTACAGGGATGGGGCGGAGGGGCGTGGCTCTAGGTGGGATGCTCTTTTGGAGGGTCGCTGCAGACTAGATGGCCAGTGGCAATGTCGGAATTCTCTGAAATATTAGTACAAATTTCACTCTTGTTTTATCTTGGGCTGAGCACATCGCTAAGGACATTTTACCACTGGGCCTCCTTGAAGTAAATTATGCCCAAGAGCCAGCAAGTGAGCAGAGTGTTATTGAGGTGGGAGTGACTCGGGTGAGTTTGACAGGAGCTGAGAGCGAAGGACAGGAACAGAACCGGCAGATGAAGTGAAGAGGAGTTTTTTGCGATTGGGGAGCTAGGCCGGGGGTGCAGGAATGGCCTCTGGATTCTTTGTGGGGCTGGATAGGAGGTCCTGCCAAAACGTACCGGCTAATGTTTCTGGGACGTTGGTTTCTGTGGGGAAGAGGCAGACACTCAGTAAGAATGTAGTCAGGATCCAAATGGCATATTTTGACCTTGCCCGTTTGGATCTCAGGCCTTAGATCTCAGGGTGCCTTTAGAACATAGAACATAGAAAATACAGCACAGAATAGGCCCTTCGGCCCACGATGTTGTGCCGAACCTTTGTCCTAGATTAATCATAGATTATCATAGAATTTACAGTGCAGAAGGAGGCCATTCGGCCCTTTGAGTCTGCACCGGCTCTTGTAAAGAGCACCCTACCCAAACTCAACACCTACACCCAACACCAAGGGCAATTTTGGACACTAAGGGCAATTTATCATGGCCAATCCACCTAACCTGCACATCTTTCGACTGTGGGAGGAAACCGGAGCACCCGGAGGAAACCCACGCAGACACTGGGAGGATGTGCAGACTGCGCACAGACAGTGACCCAAGCCGGAATCGAACCTGGGACCCTGGAGCTGTGAAGCAATTGTGCTATCCACAATGCTACTGTGCTGCCCTTAAGAACAAATAAATCTACACTGTATCATTTTACCGTAATCCATGTACCTATCCAATAGCTGCTTGGAGGTCCCTAATGTTTCCGACTCAACTACTTCCACAGACAGTGCATTCCATGCCCCCACTACTCTCTGGGTAAAGAACCTACCTCTGACATCCCAGGAGACCTGATAGAGGTCTACAAAATTATGAGGGGCATAGACAGAATGGATAGTCAGAGGCTTTTCCCCAGGGTAGAGGGGTCAATTACTAGGGGGCATAGGTTTAAAGTGAGAGGGGCAGGGTTTAGAGTAGATGTACGAGGCAAGTTTTTTACGCAGAGGGTAGTGGGTGCCTGGAACTCGCTACCGGAGGAGGTGGTGGAAGCAGGGACGATAGTGACATTTAAGGGGCATCTTGACAAATACATGAATAGGATGGGAATAGAGGGATACGGACCCAGGAAGTGTAGAAGATTGTAGTTTAGTCGGGCAGCATGGTCGGCATGGGCTTGGAGGGCCGAAGGGCCTGTTCCTGTGCTGTACATTTTTTTGTTCTTTGTTATATCTTCCACCTTTCACCTTAAATTTATGTCCCCTTGTAATGGTTTGTTCCACCCGGGGGAAAAATCTCTGACTGTCTACTCGATCTATTCCCCTTATCATCTTATAAACCTCTATCAAGTCATCCCTCATCCTTCTCCGTTCTAATGAGAAAAGGCCTAGCACCCTCAACCTTTCCTTGTAAGACCTACTCTCCATTCCAGGCAACATCCTGGTAAATCTCCTTTGCACCTTTTCCAAAGCTTCCACATCCTTCCTAAAATGAGGCGACCAGAACTGTACACAGTACTCCAAATGTGGCCTTACCAAAGTTTGTACAACTGCATCATCACCTCACGGCTCTTAAATTCAATCCCTCTGTTAATGAACGCTAGCACACCATAGGCCTTCTTCACAGCTCTATCCACTTGAGTGGCAACTTTCAAAGATGTATGAACATAGACCCCAAGATCTCTCTGCTCCTCCACATTGCCAAGAACTCTACCATTAACCCTGTATTCTGCATTCATATTTGTCCTTCCAAAATGGACAACCTCTCACTTTTCAGGGTTAAACTCCATCTGCCACTTCTCAGCCCAGCTCTGCATCCTATCTATGTCTCTTTGCAGCCGACAACAGCCCTCCTTACTATCCACAACTCCACCAATCTTCGTATCGTCTGCAAATGTACTGACCCACCCTTCAACTCCTCATCCAAGTCATTAATGAAAATCACAAACAACATAGGACCCAGAACTGATCCCTGCGGTACGCCACTGGTAACTGGGATCCAGGCTGAATATTTGCCATCCACCACCACGCTCTGACTTCTATCGGTTAGCCAGTTTGTTATCCAACTGGCCAAATTTCCCACTATCCCATGCCTCCTCACTTTCTGCAGAAGCCTACCATGGGGAACCTTATCAAATGCCTTACTAAAATCCATGTACACTACATCCACTGCTTTACCTACATCCACATGCTTGGTCACCTCCTCAAAGAATTCAATAAGACTTGTAAGGCAAGACCTACCCCTCACAAATCCGTGCTGACTATCCCTAATCAAGCAGTGTCTTTCCAGATGCTCAGAAATCCTATCCTTCAGTACCCTTTCCATTACTTTGCCTACCACCGAAGTAAGACTAACTGGCCTGTAATTCCCAGGGTTATCCCTAGTCCCTTTTTTGAACAAGGGCACGACATTCGCCACTCTCCAATCCCCTGGTACCACCCCTGTTGACAGTGAGGACGAAAAGATCATTGCCAACGGCTCTGCAATTTCATCTCTTGCTTCCCATAGAATCCTTGGATATATCCCGTCAGGCCCGGGGGACTTGTCTATCCTCAAGTTTCTCAAAATGCCCAACACATCTTCCTTCCTAACAAGTATTTCCTCGAGCTTACCAATCTGTTTCACACTGTCCTCTCCAACAATATGGCCCCTCTCATTTGTAAATATAGAAGAAAAGTACTCGTTCAAGACCTCTCCTATCTCTTCAGACTCAATACACAATCTCCCGCTACTGTCCTTGATCGGACCTACCCTCGCTCTAGTCATTCTCATATTTCTCACATGTGTAAAAGGCCTTGGGGTTTTCCTTGATCCAACCCGCCAAAGATTGTTCATGCCCTCTCTTAGCTCTCCTAATCCCTTTCTTCAGTTCCCTCCTGGCTATCTTGTATCCATCCAACGCCCTGTCTGTACCTTGTTTCCTCAGCCTTCCATAAGTCTCCTTTTTCCTCTTAACAAGACATTCAACCTCTCTTGTCAACCATGGTTCCCTCACTCGACCATCTCTTCCCTGCCTGACAGGGACATACATATCAAGGACACGTAGTACCTGTTCCTTGAACAAGTTCCACATTTCACTTGTGTCCTTCCCTGACAGCCTATGTTACCAACTTATGCACTTCAATTCTTGTCTGACAACATTGTATTTACCCTTCCCCCAATTGTAAACCTTGCCCTGTTGCACGCACCTATCCCTCTCTAATTACTAAAGTGAAAGTCACAGAATTGTGGTCACTATCTCCAAAATGCTCCCCCACTAACAAATCTATCACTTGCCCTGGTTCATTACCAAGTACTAAATCCAATATTGCCCCTCCTCTGGTCGGACAATCTACATACTGTGTTAGACAAGCTTCCTGGACACACTGCACAAACACCACCCCATCCAAACTATTTGATTTAAAGAGTTTCCACTCAATATTTGGGAAGTTAAAGTCACCCATGACTACTACCTATGACTTCTGCACTTTTCCAAAATCTGTTTCCCAATCTGTTCCTCCACATCTCTGCTACTATTGGGGGGCCTATAGAAAACTCCTAACAAGGTGACTGCTCCTTTCCTATTTCTGACTTCAACCCATACTACCTCAGTAGGCAGATACTCCTCGAACTGCCTTTCTGCAGCTGTTATACTATCTCTAATTAATAATGCCCCCCCCCCCCACCTCTTTTACCACCCTCCCTAATCTTATTGAAACATCTATAACCAGGGACCTCCAACAACCATTTCTGCCCCTCTTCTATCCAAGTTTCCGTGATGGCCACCACATCGTAGTCCCAAGTACCGATCCATGCCTTAAGTTCACCCACCTTATTCCTGATGCTTCTTGCGTTGAAGTATACACACTTCAACCCATCTCCGTGCCTGCAAGTACTCTCCTTTGTCAGTGTTCCCTTCCCCACTGCCTCATTACACGCTTTGGCGTCCTGAATATCGGCTACCTTAGTTGCTGGACTACAAATCCGGTTCCCATTCCCCTGCCAAATTAGTTTAAACCCTCCCGAAGAGCACTAGCAAACCTCCCTCCCAGGATATTGGTGCCCCTCTGGTTCAGATGCAACCCGTCCTGCTTGTACAGGTCCCACCTTCCCCAGAATGCGCTCCAATTATCCAAATACCTGAAGCCCTCCCTCCTACACCATTCCTGCAGCCACGTGTTCAGCTGCGCACTCTCCCTATTCCTAGCCTTTTGGTGATGTTTTCGCATTCTCAGGCCCGTACCCCTCGGTGTTAAAAAATTGCAGCTTCCCTTTTCACATTGAAGCAGCCCTCGATCGCATCATGATGATTTCAATGCAATCAGTGCCACCTAGAGTGAGAATACGGTGTTGCAGACGTTTCAGCGCCGTTCCCTGCCTCCCCCAAGTGGTGGTTAATTGAAATGCTGCTTGTGTGGCAGTGAGTTAGACACAGGCCATTGACCTCTCAGAACTGGCCAGGAATCCAGGCCTCATTGATGGGATGAAGGTCGGCCATGGAGCTATTGTGAGGAGTTGTGGAGATTCCGAACTCTTGCCCATCCCAGATTTCCGTCGCTCCTCCATTGCCGACTACGCCTTGAACCGCCCAGGTCAGGATGGGTAAATCTGTTGGCCTGGGAGGGGCATTTGGATATGGAAATAGCCACAAATGCTCCAGAGACGAATAATTCATGTTTAGATAGGGGCAAGACATGGATGCTTTGCCATGAATGCCAGGGTAAAGTGATACTGTTGAGCAAGTCACAGCTATCAGCAGCCCTGCCCTGCACCACAGGTATCCTTAACGTTTATAAAGTGTTCAAAATAAACTAAAACAAGAATTCAAGTTATTAAATGCATGAAATTACGGCCGGAGAATATTCTAGTTCCTGCTGGCAGTGCACCGTGGGGCAGCCTCAATGGGAAATCCCATTGCCGAGCAGCGGGAAGAGAGAATCCCGTCACCATGAAAATGAAAATCGCTTATTGTCACAAGTAGGCTTTAAATGAAGTTACTGTGAAAAGCCCCTAGTCGCCACATTCCGGCACCTGTTCTTGGAGGCTGCTACGGGAATTGAACCGTGCTGTTGGCCTGCCTTGATCTGCTTCAAAAGCCAGCGATTTAGCATGGTAAACTCGGGAAAACCCCATGGGAAACTTGGCGTCTGGGAGTCCGGAGGATCCGGCCCTATCTTTCTAACGCTCCCTGGCAACAATGCCCATGAAATGCTGGTTATTCATTGGCAGTTCAGGAACTGAAATCGGTGCGGGGATATCAGAGGTATCGTGGGGGATACAGGGAGGGGATGTCAGAGAAAGTCTGGCGTGTCAGGATCTTCTCTGAAGGAACTCTTCATTTGTGTCCCACCTTCCCTGTTATCCCCGTCTCCATCTGCTCGGAAAACTCTGCAACCAGCAATGTTGGGATGCAACTTCTGTCCTTCGTCACGCCGTTTTTCACTCGTAGCTATGTCAAACTCCCAAGTGCCCATCCATGTCCTCTGCTCCCCAGTTTATTGTATTGAGATATATATTTTGTCGGCCGCAAATGAGTCCAAACTGAGTTGGTCAGAAGAAAACTTGGTTTATTGCAAAGCAGTTGTGTTGATGATATACATCAGATCCCAGTCGGGTTTGCTCTGTCAGTTCAATACCTGCCCGACTTTGTACAGTTCTTAACCATGAATGATCGAGACCCCCCGCCCCCTTAGTGGGGGAGCTCGTATTTATGAAAACCAATTGCCCTGACCTCGTAGATGTCATCCGATTTATAACAATAGGCCATTAATCAATGAACAATCCTGCTAGCCTTCGCCTCTCTGCTCGAAGGGGGCTGCTGGTGGGGTGGAGGCAGCTTCTCCTCCCAGTGCGTGAGTGTGGCCGAGAGGATCTCGTGGAATTCTTGTATCTCAAAAAATACACTCTGTGGTTAGCACTGTTCCTTCACAGCGCCAGGGTCCCAGGTTCGATTCCCGGCTTGGGTCACTGTCTGTGCGGAGTCTGCACGTTCTCCCTGTGTCTGCGTGGGTTTCCTCCGGGTGCTCCGGTTTCCTCCCACAAGTCCCGAAAGACGTGCTGTTAGGTGGATTGGACATTCTGAATTCTCCCTCTGTGTACCCGAACAGGCGCCGGAATGTGGCGACGAGGGGATTTTCACAGTAACTTCATTGCAGCGTAAGCCTACTTGTGACAATAATAAAGATTATTATATTATTATAAATACACTGCAATTGAGGGGTTCCACCGAAGATTCTTTTTGTACTTCAAAGAGTTGGTGACTGTTAGCTTTTAGAGGGAGGGGTGGGGGGAGGCTGAAAGGGAGGTTTGTTGCTGTTACCGTTATTGTTTGTTTTTTGTATAAAATTGGAAAAACTGAATAAAATATTTTTAAAGGAATCGATAAACAATCCTTTTGTTGCTTCTTGTTATCACCCGCAAGGGACTCGTGGGGTAGGGATGATTCACTACACTGTGAAACCTGTGGAATACGAGCTCCCCCGATAAGGGGGTGGGTGACCCGTGACAACGTGCTGTGCATTTGTATTAATAGAGGTGGCCACTCAGGCACCCACTAGAGAAGACCCGGCAGGGAGCTACTGAAGTTGTGTATATAATTAACTTTATTTGATAAAATAAGTTTTGTTTCTTTGACTGCTCGATGTGGATTCCTTGCCTTACAAAACGTATTTTCTATCCTTTGCTTCCTCTGACTTCTGGACTGGGTGATTCCTTCCATTTCCTTTTTTGTCTTGCTTCATTCTGAATCGATGCTCTGGTGCCCTCCCCCCAGTCAGCCTAGATTAGCCTCACCTCGAACAGTTTAATGGTGTAAATCAGGAGACACTGATCCCACCAATTGGTAGCCAGAGGGCAGGGTTAAAACCCTGAGAAAAATAGCCAGAGAGAAAAAGAAGGATTTTATTTTTTGTCACACAGTAAGTTGATGTGATGTAGAATGTGCAACCTGTAAAAAGGGGGAAGAGGAAGATTTATCAAAATGTGTGGAGTTTGCATGTTCTCCCCGTATCTGCGTGGGTTTCCCCTGCGTGCTTCAGTCCTCCCCCCCCCCCCCCCCACCTCCACACTCCAAAGGTGTGCAGGTTAGGTGAGTTGACCACGATCAATTGTCCCTAAGTGTCCAAAGGTTAGGTGGGGTTGCAGGACTGTGGGGGTTGGGCAGCAGGTCGGTGCCGACTCGCTGGGCCGAATGGCCTCCTTCTGTGCTGTCGGAATTCTATGAATAATTTTCAAAAGAAAATTGGATATAGGGCAAAAAAGGACCATTCTCAAGGCTAAGGTGAAGTCAGGAGAGTGCGATTGAATGGATTGCACTTTTCAAAGTACAGACATGGAGATGATGGGCCGAATGGCCTCTTCGTGCGCTACAATTCCAAAGGTGGTACAAAAAGTGACCCACCCACCTCAGTGTCCCTCAGTGATGGGGACACACCAGTCGCGGTTGTGCGAGAAGGCTTTGTTCTGAAGTGCCTCTGTTCTGCTTGCACCCTTGAAAACGTTTGCTAATTGTTTCCACCTCGTCTTTCCAGCTCCTGTCTAAGGTGTCCACATTACGAACTCTGTGTAATCGACACATTGAGAAGCTGTCGTCGTTCAAAGCAATACACCCGGACATTGTACGGGTACACTTCCCTCCCCTGTACAAGGAGCTGTTCAGCTCTGAGTTTGAGCAGATGATGCCAACGGATGGTTAACTGCCGTCAGAGGAGCTGGGACCCCTGGAAGTACCCGCATCAAATTATTGAAGCTACTTCACGTTTTCTGCCGCTGCGTTGCAGGTTGCCGTGCACAGCCGAAGGGATTAAAGAGGCGACACATTTTCTTTCTGGGGGATGGGAGTTTAGGGGACGGGGACAAGGGGCAGATTAATATTAGTTTCTTAGTGAAAGTTGAACTTCTTTTTCTCATGCATTTAGTTTGTGTAGAGCACAGCGTACAGTGACATTATAATGCTGAGAAGTTGATGTAGAGCAAATCTTTTACAGGGTATATAGAATAACTATTATTGCCAGTATATCATTTTAAACTTGATGTGCTGTGAGACAATATATGAATCTGCAATTTAAGCACTTTTTTCTCAATTTGTAAATGATATGTTGTATTTATTAGTTCCGTTAATAGGAAGTGCACAAGAAATCCAAGTTTCTTGATTGAGTATAGGGAGGGGAGGTTCGGAGTTTTAGATGCTGCTGTTTAGGTTGATGTCTGTGTTTGGTAGGAACGCCCACATACTTAGTCTGATTGACAAACTCACTCCAATTTCCATCGTCTGTGCGACCGGTTAACGTGTCATTGACACAGAATAAGAATAGTAATGGTGAGAGGTCATGGAATCAAATGATTTATAAAATGCGAAACCTTGTCTGGACCACTTTAGAGAGAGAGTTCTATTTTTATAACCCAGGTATGAACATTTGGAAGCACTTAGATTATTCCTGCAATAAAAAGAGAGGTGATTCGTGTCGGACATACGTTTTTTTTTTGTAAAGTGCTTCAACCATAGAAAGAAGTGATATTTTCTAAAAAAAGAAGCTTGGTATTATTTTCTTGTGAGAATATGTCTGATGCGGTCCAGTGAGATCCTTTCAATTGATGTGCCACCGTGTAAGTGCGTCTCTGCTAACGAGTTAAGCAAATCTTATTAACCTTGAAATGGAGGTTTCCCTTGTGGAACGACATTCCAAAAAAAACACGCAAAAATGTAGAAATGTCGAAAATAAATGTTTGTGTGTGTCTGCGTGTGTGTGTCTGTCTGTGTGCATGTTTGTGTATGCCTGTCTGTGTGTCCGCATGTGTGTATGTCTGCATGTGATTATGGGTTTGCGTGTGTGTGTCGGTGGGTGTGTCTGTGTTTCTGCGTGTGCATCTGCTTGTGTGATGTGTGTTTGTGTGTCTGTGTGTTTATGCCTGTATGTGTGTGTCCCCGCGTGTGTGATATGTGTGTGTCTGAGTGTCTGTGTGTGTGTGTGTGTGTGTGTCCGCCTGTTGAGTTTATGCGGGTGCGCGTGTGAATAGTAAGTCTGTCACTGTTGCTTTTTGCACATTTACTTCATTCCTTGGTAGTGCAATATGTACAAAGGGCAGTTGCTGGTGTACATTTAACCCCCTCAGGGAAGATTTAAAAAGAAAAATGTTTGTACAGTCTCTTATTCTGCTTAAGGGTTATTGACTAGATTGTGTGTAATGTTTGTGTGTGAGGCAGTCAGTGTAGCTCTGATCCGGGAGTCAGTGCGGTTCTTGGGAGTCAGCCTGGATCCTGAATTAATCCTGGTCCGGCTGTCACGCTGACCTCCGGTCCCGGAGCCAGCCTGGATCACGCAGTCAGGCCACTGTTTGTTTGTAGTGTTCCAAAACGACCAGTCGTAAAGGCGCCTGATGGTTGCTGTTACTGTGAAGGACAATCCAGCAGTCTGATTAAAGTGGGAAGAATCCTCGGAGGCAGATCCTGGAGGTCAGGTGGAGGGTTTGAAATTTTTGCTCAGGGATAATTTAGATTATAGTGGCGGTATGGAAAGGTCAGTATTTCATGTAGCAGTGAACGCAGCAGTGATATTCAGGCCCTAACGAGTTAAAACTGACCTTACAATAATATTTGTCTGTATTTACAATTTAAGGTGATTTAATGGGCAGCGTTTGGAAGCCGCTGGAGTTATATGCAGGCAGTTTTGTTTTTATTGAGAGAGCTGATGGAGGAGACCTCTATGGAATACTGGCCACCGCTGGATTCGCCACAACACTCAAGACTCCTTGATGTTTTATTTAATCATTTCTACCTATCCGAATGCCACAACCTGTGGCTTGATACATTTGAAAGGAGCCCCTGTCTGCCTCCGATCCGCCAGCATAGTGCTCTCACAAACAGTCCCACCTCCCCACACCCAGGTAATGAAGGCCACTGTTGGGTGGGGTATTTCCAAATTGAGATGGAGGACAGATCCCTGGCTTCAGCCGGTACAACCAGAAAGGAGGCGACACCCATTTGCATCCTGGACCCCATCTGTTTCCCATTTCCAGGCGAGTGTCCCTTTAAGCACAACAGCCGACCCAGCTCCCAGTGATGATAGTGACGGGTGGACTGGTATCCTTAAAGGGACAATCGTCACACCAGTAGAGGCTGGTTTAGCACAGGACTAAATAGCTGGCATTTAAAGCAGACCCAGGCAGGCCAGCAGCACGGTTCAATTCCCGTACCAGCCTCCGAACAGGCGCCGGAATGTGGCGACTAGGACACAGTAACTTCATTTGCAGCCTACTTGTGACAATAAGCGATTTTCAGAACAGGCAGCCAGCTGCCTGAGAGAAAAGGGTGTATTGACAAGTTGTCGGCAGGGGAGGAGTCAAGACACCATGCTCAACTTATCTCTCCTCGCTGGCGTGAGCAAGTGTGCACCACATTGCTTTAGAGAATCTCATCATCAAAGTGCAGTCCTCACTGAAGAATGGCACAGGTAACCAGGCTGCAATTCATCAGGAATATCCACGTGGTATCTCTGTTCGCTGCATCATTCAACAAGGTTCTTCTGCTGTGATTGGGGTGTAATCATCCCGTAACATCCGCCAACCCCACCACACATCCTCGCCATTCATCTCCAAACCCATCCATCTTGCCATTCCCCATGCCTGCTCCCTTGCGTTGGTCGACCAAAACATCCATCCTCATGTAGCCCTGCCCCCTTGCTCCCACCGTTGATCCCCTGACCACTCTGATCACCTCACCACTCCTCCCGCATGGTGCCCTGCCCTGATGCACATTGGAAAGTGAATGGACTTTTCATTGGCCAATTGGATGATTCGTAACAGTCAGCCGCACAGCGTTTATCACCAAGTCTGGTATCCTTGTCACTCAGAAACATAAGTCGTCAAAGACAATTAGGGCAGCACGGTAGCATTGTGGATAGCACAATTGCTTCACAGCTCCAGGGTCCCAGGTTCGATTCCGGCTTGGGTCACTGTCTGTGCGGAGTCTGCACATCCTCCCCGTGTGTGCGTGGGTTTCCTCCGGGTGGTCCGGTTTCCTCCCACAGTCCACAGATGTGCAGGTTAGGAGAATTGGCCATGCTAAAATTGCCCTTAGTGTCCAAAATTGCCCTTAGTGTTGGGTGGGGTTACTGGGTGATGGGGGCTTATGATGGAGGTGTGAGGTTGGGTAGGGTGCTCTTTCCAAGAGCCGGTGCAGACTCAATGGGCCGAATGGTCTCCTTCTGCACTGTAAATTCTATGAAACAATGTAGAGACCACCACACTCCTTTTTTTTTCTACAATGATTCACTCTGGGTTTCCTGCAGTAATTCCCAAGTCTTTAATTTCTGGAGACTTCGAAGCAATCTGGAACATTGGCCATCCTGCATTCACGGGAATGTTTAAAAGCCAGTCATTCTGTTAATTATCGTTAATTATTCCATTGTCTTCTCTGCACTTTCTTGTGCTCCAGCTTCCAGATGGTAAGGCCGCACCCTGAGCCGGCTGGCTCCATTGCTCCATGGGCATGGCTTAGTCCTCCATTATTATCATGAAGTCGGGCCAGCTTCTCAGAAGACCTGTGGCTCACAGCCCTCCCGAACCATAGTCCGTGGGTTCAATTCCCCGCACCGGCTCAGGTTATTCATGAAGGCCCCGCCTTCTCGACCTTGCCCCTCGCCTGAGGTGTGGTGGCCCTCAGGTTAAATCA
Organism: Scyliorhinus torazame; assembly: GCF_047496885.1. Taxonomy (NCBI): domain Eukaryota; kingdom Metazoa; phylum Chordata; class Chondrichthyes; order Carcharhiniformes; family Scyliorhinidae; genus Scyliorhinus; species Scyliorhinus torazame. Next base: position 32,726,911 of record NC_092736.1, on the reverse strand, counting down.
CCAGCAGTCAGCTCTCCCCCCTCAAAGAGCGAAGCAGCCTATAGTCTCCTGGGACTATGGCAACTTTACTGTTCTATTAACCTTTGTTACCATGCATGGCTAGTTTAGCTCAGTGGGCTAGACAGCTGGTTTGTGATGCAGAACAAGGTCAGCAGCATGGGTTCAATTCCCGTACCAGCTTACCCGAACAGGCACCGGAATGTGGCAATTGGGGGCTTTTCACAGTAACTTCATACTTGTGACAATAAAAAATTATTATTATGTATTTCCACAGGGATACGCTTCCCACACACAGCATCCATAGAGGTGTCCTCTGATGGTTCAATTGGACAATGGAGTTAATCTCTTTTTTTCGTTAACAGAAAGTTTAGAACATTGCAGAGCAGTTTTTAACATGAAAACAATTTTTCAATCACAAGCAATAAAAATAAATATTTTCTACGGGGTTGGGGGGTGGGGGGAGAGGGTGAAAAAAGCGTTTTTAAAAGAATATTTTTAACTCTGTATCTGTTTGAGTTACTTTGTGTATTTGTAACTCATCCAAACAATGGCCTGGTATTTTGTCATTGATGTGTCAGATCCCAGCAGACTGCGTCTCTGTGTCCTTGTGTAGTGTCACTCCTTCTCAGGAGGGAGCTGTTTTATGTTGTGGGTTTGGGCCAATGTGGACCTTTCGGACTGTAATATATATTTCCCAGTCTAAAGAAACGTGTTAATAGGGCAAGCCCAGACAAGGCTTTAACTGTTAGTTCCAGGCGGGAAACTTTCAAATAGGATTTAATCCATTTTTATGGAACTTTAGCAATTTTCTTGTCTCCAAAGTACCAATAATAATAATAATAGATAAAACTCTAGCCATAACACCATGTCGAGCAATAAAATATAAAAGTAATCACTTTATGTGCATAGTAAGACTTAGAGTCGAGCGTGTAAATGCAACCTGCTATTTATCACTTCCTTCATCTTAGATAACTCTTTTGCTTTGAATTAAGAATTTGCAAAGGCTCACTCGGAGTCTCTCCTTGCTCTCTGCTTTGCCCTTGCAATATTTAAAGTTCTTTCGCCCTGTATCTTTTCAAACGTTCTGTTTGTTTTTGTACAGGTAAGAGAGGAAACGGTTCTACCATGCTGCTCAGCAAATATTTACATGTTTATTAAATACTGCATTATTATAACTCTATAATATCTCTTTCAGTATATGCTATCTTAACCATATAGTTACAAACTAGGGTGTGCTATTTTGTGTTTACTGCTGTGTGGTGCTAGGCAAGTTGCTTTGTGAACAAATATCTTTATTCCTAAAGAATGCCACCCTTTGGTCACCTTACTTTCACTGAGTAGATCAGATTTGTGTGGAAGAAGACGAGACTTGGGATTCGCCTGAGGACTGAGGAAGCCAGTCCTTCTCTGCCAAGGGCAGTGTCGATTTCCTTTGATTATATCCATCCAGATTCTCTCTGACTACAGTCTGCCTATCCTAAATAGTCTTGCTCCTTCACTGACTCGTAAATAAAAAAAAGTATTTTGATTTGTTTTGTAAATAAACTGTAAAAACAAAATAAGAGATTTAATGTTGTCTTTTAAATACTCAGATTTTCATTCTGATATGAATGTTGTTATATTGTACTTAGAAATGGTTATCTTTAATATTACCTTTATTGACACTGCAGGCAACACATCAATTTTAGATGTGCTTAATGTGCCAGTACCCCTATAATAAAATTATTGCTTATAATGGGCTCAGCCTGTTGTCTTTTTCTTTTGTGCCCGACCCACTCCATGCACATTTCTGATATTTCACTCGGTGTCCTAATTTCCAGCTGAATTCACACTCTTCCACTCAGTCTTTGTTATGTCACTGGCTGAGTGAAGGGCATGCCTTACATTTGGCCAATTCTTGCATCCCGCAGTCACGGTTTAACCAGAAATAAGAGTGTTGCCTCCATTCCAGTCAGGTATCTTATACACAGCTAGAAGGTCCCCTACCCCTGCCCCTGTCCGTCTGTCCTTCCTTGTCTGCCTTGGTCCGCCCGCAGTGGGGGAGGGCTCCAGCATATGGGCTTGTTTCTCTAGTAAATGGAAGGTTAAGAGGCGTTTAAATCACTGCAAGCTCTCAGACTGTCATTTTTGTACCTTTGGAAGGTTAATCCTGGCATTTCGTCCTTAAACCGATCAGTTCCCGCCCGATTCCTTGTAAAAATTATTTATGGAATCGACACCACTTGATGTACAGAGAGATCTGGGAGTTCACGTCCATTGTACCCTGAAGGTGGCAACGCAGGTCGATAGAGTGGTCAAGAAGACATACAGCATGCTTGCTTTCATCGGACGGGGTATTGAGTACAAGAGTCGGCAGGTCATGTTACAGTTGTATAGGACTTTGGTTAGGCCACATTTGGAATACTGCGTGCAGTTCTGGTCACCACATTACCAGAAGGATCTGGATGCCTTCGAGTGGGTGCAGAGGAGGTTCGCCAGGATGTTGCCTGGTATGGAGGGTGCTAGCTATGAAGAAAAGTTGAGTAGATTAGGATTGTTTTCGTTGGAAAGACGGAGGTTGAGGGGGGACCTGATTGAGGTCGACAAAATTATGAGAGGTATGGACAGGGTGGATGGCAACAAGCTTTTTCCAAGAGTGGGGGTGTCAATTACAAGGGGTCACGATTTCAAGGTGAGAACATAGAACATTACAGCGCAGTACAGGCCCTTCGGCCCTCGATGTTGCGCCGACCTTTGAAACCACTCTAAAGCCCATCTACACTATTCCCTTATCGCCCATATGTCTACCCAATGACCATTTGAATGCCCTTAGTGTTGGTGAGTCCACTACTGTTGCAGGCAGGGCATTCCACGCCCTTACTACTCTCTGAGTAAAGAACCTACCTCTGACATCTGTCTTATATCTATCTCCCCTCAATTTAAAGCTATGTCCCCTCGTGCTAGACATCACCATCCGAGGAAAAAGGCTCTCACTGTCCACCCTATCCAATCCTCTGATCATCTTGTATGCCTCAATTAAGTCACCTCTTAACCTTCTTCTCTAACGAAAACAGCCTCAAGTCCCTCAGCCTTTCCTCACAAGATCTTCCCTCCGTACCAGGCAACATTCTGGTAAATCTCCTCTGCACCCTTTCCAATGCTTCCACATCCTTCCTATTACGCGGCGACCAGAATTGCACGCAATACTCCAAATGCGGCCGCACCAGAGTTTTGTACCGCTGCAACATGACCTCATGGCTCCGAAACTCAATCCCTCTACCAATCAAAGCTAACACATCGTACGCCTTCTTAACAACCCTCTCAACCTGGGTGGCAACTTTCAGGGATCTATGTACATGGGCACCGAGATCTCTCTGCTCATCCACACTGCCAAGAATCTTACCATTAGCCCAGTACTCTCTCTTCTTGTTATTCCTTCCAAAATGAATCACCTCACACTTTTCTGCATTAAACTCCATTTGCCACCTCTCAGCCCAGCGCTGCAGCTTAGCTATGTCCCTCTGTAACTTGTAACATCCTTCCGCACTGTCCACAACTCCATCGACTTTAGTGTCATCTGCAAATTTACTCACCCATCCTTCTACACCCGCCTCCAGGTCATTTATAAAAATGACAAACAGCAGTGGCCCCAAAACAGATCCTTGTGGTACACCACTAGTAACTGGACTCCAGTCTGAACATTTCCCATCAACCACCACCCTTTGGCTTCTTCTAGATAGCCAATTTCTGATCCAAACTGCTAAATCACCCTGAATCCCATGCCTCTATATTTTCTGCAGTAGCCTACTGTGGGGAACCTTATCAAACGCTTTACTGAAATCCATATACACCACATCAACTGCTTTACCCTCATCCACCTGTTTAGTCACCTTCTCAAAGAACTCAATAAGGTTTGTGAGGCATGACCTACCCTTCACAAAACCGTGTTTATTATCTCTAATCAAATTATTCCTTTCCAGATGATTATACATCCTCTATCTCTTATAAACCTTTCCAAGATTTTGCCCACAACCGAAGTAAGGCTCACTGGTCTATAGTTACCTGGGTTGTCTCTACTCCCCTTCTTGAACAAGGGGGCAACATTTGCTATCCTCCAGTCTTCTGGCACTATACCTGTAGACAAAGATGACTTAAAGATCAAAGCCAAAGGCTCCCTAGCTTCCCAGAGAATCCTAGGATAAATCCCATCCGGCCCAGGGGACTTATCTATTTTCACACTTTTCAGAATTGCTAACACCTCCTCCTTATGAACCTCAAGCCCTTCTAGTCTAGTAGCCTGAATCTCAGTATTCTCCTCGACAACATTGTCTTTTTCCTGTGTGAATACTGACGAAAAATATTCATTTAGCACCTCTCCTATCTCCTCGGACTCCACGCACAACTTCCCACTACTGCCCTTGACTGGCCCTACTCTTACCCTAGTCATTCGTTTATTCCTGACATATCTATAGAAAGCTTTAGGGTTATCCTTGATCCTTGAGAGGGGGAAAGTTTAAGGGAGATGTGCGTGGAAAGTTTTTTACGCAGTGGGTGATGGGTGCCTGGAACGCTTTGCCAGCGGAGGTGGTAGAGGCGGGCACGATAGCATCATTTAAGATGCATCTTGACAGATATATGAATGGGCGGTGAACAGAGGGAAGTAGATCCTTGGAAAATAGAAGACATGTTTAGATAATACTGGATTGGCGCAGGCTGGGAGGGCCGAAGGGCCTGTTCCTGTGCTGTAATTTTCTTTGTTCACTTCAGGCCGAGTTGTCCCAGATCTCGATAACCCTCTCATTGGATAAAGATCTCCCTGCTCAAGGATTATAAATCTGGGACCTCTGGTGACTGACCCACTCCCCGTCGCCTCAATCAAAACTTCTCATCAACCTGAAAACCTCATTAAGTCACGTCTTCACTGTGGCTTCACAGCGCCAGAGTCCAAGGTTTGATTCCCCGCTGGGTCACTGTCTGTGCGGAGTCTGCACATTCTCCCCGTATGTGCGTGGGTTTCCTCCCGGTGTTCCGGTTTCCTCCCACAATCCAAGATGTGCAGGTTAGGTGGATTGGCCATGCTAAATTGCCCTTAGTGACCAGACTCGATATGCCGAATGGCCTCCTTCTGCACTGTATGCCCTAATGGCCCAATGCACAGGGTTTCAATCTCACCTTCCGACATTCCTTCTCCCTGGATTCTTGTGTACAGTCAAACACCAGCTGACCAGCTTACGTTTAGAACTATGGTCATGCCAAGGATGCACCAAAGGGGGAATGACCTCTAATGACCTCTTTACTTAAAGTCTGCTCCCCACAGCTATTTCTTTAACTTTGCTCAGCTGGGACCTGTTCCTGTCCCTCTCTTTGTGACACTTGCAGGCTGACGTCCCCAAACTGACTGCCTCAAGATAAACTGTTAATTGGCACTTGACCTGATCTGGGGACCTATCAAAACAATCCTAGAGGGTCTCACTCTTGTTACTAGGCAAGACTCAATGTAACCAGTATTGGAACATAGAACATAGAACAATACAGCGCAGTACAGGCCCTTCGGCCCACGATGTTGCACCGAAACAAAAGCCATCTAACCTACACTATACCATTATCATCCATATGTTTATCCAATAAACTTTTAAATGCCCTCAATGTTGGCGAGTTCACTACTGTAGCAGGTAGGGCATTCCACGGCCTCACTACTCTTTGCGTAAAGACCCCTGACCTCTGTCCTATATCTATTACCCCTCAGTTTAAGGCTATGTCCCCTCGTGCTAGCCATTTCCATCCGCGGGAGAAGGCTCTCACTGTCCACCCTATCTATCCCTCTGATCATTTTGTATACCTCTATTAAGTCTCCTCTTAACCTTCTCTCTAACGAAAACAACCTCAAGTCCATCAGCCTTTCCTCATAAGATTTTCCCTCCATACCAGGCAACATCCTGGTAAATCTCCTCTGCACCCGTTCCAAAGCCTCCACGTCCTTCCTATAATGCGGTGACCAGAACTGTACGCAATACTCCAAATGCGGCCGTACCAGAGTTCTGTACAGCTGCAACATGACCTCCTGACTCCGGAACTCAATCCCTCTACCAATAAAGGCCAACACTCCATAGGCCTTCTTCACCACCCTATCAACCTGGGTGGCAACTTTCAGGGATCTATGTACATGGACACCTAGATCCCTCTGCTCATCCACACTTTCAAGAACTTTTCCATTCGCCAAATATTCCACATTCCTGTTTTTCCTTCCAAAGTGAATCACCTCACACTTCTCTACATTAAACTCCATTTGCCACCTCTCAGCCCAGCACTGCAGCTTATCTATATCCCTCTGTAACCTGCTACTTCCTTCCACACTATCGACAACACCACCGACTTTAGTATCGTCTGCAAATTTACTCACCCACCCTTCTGCGCCTTCCTCTAGGTCATTGATAAAAATGACAAACAGCAACGGCCGCAGAACAGATCCTTGTGGTACTCCACTTGTGACAGAACTCCATTCTGAACATTTCCCATCAACCACCACCCTCTGTCTTCTTTCAGCTAGCCAATTTCTGATCCACATCTCTAAATCACCCTCAATCCCCAGCCTCCGTATTTTCTGCAATAGCCTACCGTGGGGAACCTTATCAAACGCTTTGCTGAAATCCATATACACCACATCAACTGCTCTACCCTCGTCTACCTGTTCAGTCACCTTCTCAAAGAACTCAATAAGGTTTGTGAGGCATGACCTACCCTTCACAAAGCCATGCTGACTATCCCTGATCATATTATTCCTATCTAGATGATTATAAATCTTGTCTCTTATAATCCCCTCCAAGACTTTACCCACTACAGACGTGAGGCTCACCGGTCTATAGTTGCCGGGGTTGTCTCTGCTCCCCTTTTTGAACAAAGGGACCACATTTGCTATCCTCCAGTCCTCTGGCACTATTCCTGTATCCAATGATGACATAAAAATCAAAGCCAATGGTCCAGCAATCTCTTCCCTGGCCTCCCAGAGAATCCTAGGATAAATCCCATCAGGTCCCGGGGACTTATCTATTTTCAGCCTGTCCAGAATTGCCAACACCTCTTCCCTACGTACCTCAATGCCATCTAATCTATTTACCTGGAGCTCAGCATTCTCCTCCACAACATTATCTTTTTCCTGAGTGAATACTGACGAAAAATATTCATTTAGTATCTCGCCTATCTCTTCAGACTCTACACACAACTTCCCATCCCTGTCCTTGGAACATTCATAGAACATAGAAAATACAGCACAGAACAGGCCCTACGGCCCACGAGGTTGTGCCAAACTTTTGTCCTAGATTAAGAACAAATTAATCTACACCCCATCATTCTACCGTAATCCATGTACCTATCCAATACTGCACCTGAAATGTTCCCATCTCCACATACTACTAATGTAGCACACAGGGACCCAGAGATCAATGAATTCCATGACACCAAGTAAAAATCAATACATGTAACAAGTAGGATTAGCAGGATTTAAACATCATAGAATATCATAACTCAACACTGGCATTTCTTCTTCCTCTTGTTTTCAGTCTTCAAGTTGGTAGGAAATGTTTTGCTTCAGTCCATAGCCCAATTGTTATTTCATTAGCTGCATTTCCCAAACCCTCCGCTTTAGATATGGTCCAATTTTTGTTAAAAACCCCATAGCAAACCCATGATAGGATGAACTCAAAGGGTTAGTTTATTTGCACACACTCAAAATGCGAGGTAGTGGTTGCAGTAAAAGAGAGATATAGAAAAAGAAAGGTTAGTGATGCAGAGATCACAGAGCGAAGAAATGGTGTTTCATGTGTGTTCATGGAGGTCGGCGAGCTGTAAACCGATGCTGTATATTTTACTTTTCCGGTAGAGTTCAGTACACACAATGAGATAGGCAAGAGGAGATTAATCAGTCTTGTAGGCAATTGTACAGAAGTCCCAGCAGAAACGGTGTAGATGTGGCCAGGCATTCAACCTAGGCAGAGCTCCTTTTTGCGTTTCTGCTAGTTAGATGGTATGGCAGATGGACTTTGCAGTGCAGCAAGGCAATGGTGTCAGGTGACTCCCACCTCTCCACATGGTCTTTGACATGGGTTGTGTATCCCTCAACTGGGTCCCCAAGGTGGTTAATTGTCTCTTCCAATAAGAATTGAAAAGAAGGTTGGTCCTAGCAACCAAATAGACTCTGGTTGGCCAGCCTGGATTATGAAATACAGATGGGTTTTGTACAGCTCCCTTTGAATTTGGTCTCTGCAGAACATAGGGGGTCATTGTGTCTCTTCAGAGGTAACGAGGCACAGGTTTCTATGATGTTGCCTCAGTCGCTCCTTTTAGCAAGTGTGACAGGCAAACATAGCTTCACCCATTTTAAAATATCTTTGTCCAGTTCTTGACGTTTTTGAAATAGCTGTGAGGATATGATATCTATTTTATAAAAACAATACAGGTTTTAGTCACCTCACACCCTTTTCACAACGAAGCTCTAACAGTTGATCAGTCTTGGTTTTTAATTCTTGGTTTAGCACAAGGCTAAATCGCTGGCTTTTAAAACAGACCAAGGCAGGCCAGCAGCGCGGGTTCAATTCCCGTACCAGCCTCCCCAAACTGGTGCCGGAATGTGGCGACTAGGGGCTTTTCACAGTAACTTCATTTGAAACCTACTTGTGACAATAAGCGATTTTCATTTCATTTCTGTCTTCACATTGAGGATACTGTTACGTTCTAGTGCTTTGCAATGATTGAGTCAGTGCACCAAAGAATATCTAGTTCGTGACTAGTTAAGATTCACTAAATTACAATAATGTGGGTAGAAAACAAAACTAATACTACTGTGAACATCGAGAATACGAGAGCTAATACGAAACACGACTATCCACCACGACTCCTCACTCAGACTCCCCGAGGTTGCAGTGTCACGTGGTGTAGTACCACTGCCACCTGCTGGTTGGAGGTCCAACATATTAACATACAGAATTGCTTATGCATATCGTCACAGATACCCTCCTTGGTGTTCAACGTGACTACCACTGGGCTAAATGGGATAGATGTTGAACAGGTCTACAAATTTAAAACTGGGCACCCATGAGGTATTTCAGCAGCAGCAGAATTGTATTCAGCCGCAATCTAACCTCACGGCCCATCGTATCCCTTATTCTACCATTCCCACAAAGCCAGGGAACCCATCTTGGTTCAACATGGAGCATAGAACATACAGTGCAGAAGGCGGCCATTCGGCCCATCGGTTCTGCACCGACCCACTTAAGCCCTCACTTCCACCCTATCCCCGTAACCCCTCCTAACCTTTTTGGACACTAAGGGCAATTGATCACGGCCAATCCACCTAACCTGCACATCTTTGGACTGTGGGAGGAAACCGGAGCACCCGGAGGAAACCCATGCAGACACTGGGAGAACGTGCAGACTCCGCACAGACAGTGACCCAAGCCGGGCATCGAACCTGGGACCCTGGCGCTGTGAAGCCACAGTGCTATCCATTTGTGCTACCGTGCTGCCCAAATGAGGAGTATGCCAGGAGCAGTACCCAGGCATACCTAGAAATGAGGTGTGAATCTGATGAAGCTACAACACAGGACTACCCGCGAGCCGAACAGCCGAAATATTCCCATCCTCAATGATGGAGGAGCCCGGTACATATGTGCAAAAGACCAGGCTGGGGCATTCGCAACAATCTCCAGCCGGTAGTGCAAAGTGGATGATCCGTCTCGGTCTCCTCCGGAGGTCCCCAGCATCACAGATGCCAGTCTTCAGCCAACTCGATTCACTCCACGTGATGTCAAGAAATGCCTGAAGGCACTGGATACTGCAAAGGCTATGGGTCATGACTTGATTAATAAGGGGATCAGGGGTTATGGGGGAAAGGCAGGAGAATGGGGATGAGAAAATATCAGCCCTGATTGAATGGCGGAGCAGACTCGATGGGCCGAGTGGCCTAATTCTGCTCCTATGTCTTTTGGTCTTATGACAACATTCTAGCAATAATACCAAAGGCTTGCGCTCCAGAATTAGTTGCGCCCCTAGCCAAGCTGTTACAGTAAAGCAACAGCACTGGCATCTACCCTGCCACCTGGCCTGTACACAAAAGGCAGGATGAATCCAACGCGGCCAATTACGGTTACATCAGTCTGGCTGAAGATTGTGGTGAATGCTTCAGTCTTGACCTTTGCGCTCACCAGTGAGTTGCTTAATGTCCAGCACCATTCACCAATAGATGTGGCAGGTGCAGAGCGTACTGTTTGGTTATGGGATTGTTCAGCTGTCTACCGCAAACTGCTCCCTCTGCAAAGTGATGGAAATTATTGTCGACTGTGCTGCCAGGCGGCATTTACTCAGCCACAACCTGCTCACTGACGCTCAGTTTGGGCTCCTCCACGCTCACTCAGCTCCTGATCTCATTACAGCTAAGGTACACATATGGACAAATTATCTGAACTCCAGAGGCGAGGTGAGAGTGACTGCCCCTGACATCGAGGCAGCATTTGACCGCGTATGGTAACAATAATAATCTTTTATTGTCACAAGTGGGCTTACGTTAACGCTGCAATGAAGTTACTGTGAAAAGCCCCTAGTCACCACATTCCGGCGCCTGTTCGGGTACACAGAGGGAGAATTCAGAATTCTCAGCTGGTACAGGAAATGAACCCACGCTGCATCACAAACCAGCTGTCTAGCCCACTGAGCTAAACCAGCCCCAAGGAGCTCTTTAGTATCAAGGAGCTCGAGCAAATTGAAGCCAATGAAAATCAGGGGGAACTCTCCGCTGGTTGGAGTCATTCCTGCCACAAAGGAAGATGGTGGTTGGAGGTCAATCCTCTCAGCTCCATCTCATCATTGCCGCATTTGGAGTATTGCGTGCAATTCTGGTCGCCGCATTATAGGAAGGATGTGGAAGCATTGGAAAGGGTGCAGAGGAGATTTACCAGGATGTTGCCTGGTATGGAGGGAAGATCTTATGAGGGAAGGCTGAGGGACTTGAGGCTGTTTTCATTAGAGAAAAGAAGGTTAAGAGGTGACTTAATTGAGGCATACAAGATGATCAGAGGATTGGATAGGGTGGACAGTGAGAGCCTTTTTCCTCGGATGGTGATGTCTAGCACGAGGGGACATAGCTTTAAATTGAGGGGAGATAGATATAGGACAGATGTCAGAGGTAGGTTCTTTACTCAGAGAGTAGTAAGGGCGTGGAATGCCCTGCCTGCAACAGTAGTGGACTCGCCAACACTAAGGGCATTCAAATGGTCATTGGATAGACATATGGACGATAAGGGAATAGTGTAGATGGGCTTTAGAGTGGTTTCACAGGTCGGCGCAACATCGAGGGCCGAAGCGCCTGTACTGCGCTGTAATGTTCTATTGCAGCAGGGATCCCTCAGGGTAGTGTCCTAGGCCCAACCATCTTCAGCTGCTTCATTAATGTTCTTTCCTCTGTCAATAGGTCAGGATGGGGATTTTCACAGGTAATAACAATACCTTAAGCTCCCCAAATGCCTGAGAAATTCAGAAAAGGCACAAAGGTTCGAAGAGACGAACATTCACACACAGGGGATCCATTCTCTGCAAAAAAAAAGCCTTTTTCTTCAAACCAAAGGGGACCCGGAGAAAATGGCCGAGGCGGCCATCTGCCTCGAAGGCAGTGTATTGGCGGCCCTCCGGGCGGACAGGGAGCTGGTGGTACGCGGACTTCAAGTCCACGGTGGAGAAGACCCGGTACTGCGCAATCTGATTGACCATGTCAGATATGCGGGGAAGGGGGTACGCATCGAGCTGCGTGTACCGGTTGATGGTCTGACTGTAGTCGACGACCATCCGGTGTTTCTCCCCAGTCCTGACGACCACCACTTGGGCTCAATGATCCCTTCCCGCAGGAGTCGCTGGACCTCCAACCTGATAAAGGCCTTGTCCAGGGCACTGTATCGTCTGCTCCTGGTGGCGACGGGCTTACAGTCCGGGGTGAGGTTAGCGAAGTGCGGGGGTGGGGCGACCTCAAGGGTCGCGAGGCTACAGACGGTGAGAGGGGGCAGGGGTCCGCCGAACTTCAAAGTCAGGCTTCGGAGGTTACACTGGAAGTCCAGTCCTAGTAACAGGGCAGCGCAGAGCTGGGGGAGGACGTAGAGTTTGAAGTTAGCGTACTCTACGCCCTGTACCGCAAGGTTTGCGACAGAGTAGCCCCGGACCTGAATGGAGTGCGATCCGGGAGCTGGGGAGATAGTCTGGGATGCGTGAAAAATCCGAAGGGAGCAGCGCCTTACCGTATCCGGATGAATAAAGCTATCCATGCTCCCGGGGTCGAAAAGACAGGTCGGCTTGTGCTAATTGACCCGGACGGCCATCATGGAGTTCTTGAGGTGATGGGGCCAGGACTGGTCGAGCGTGACGGAGCTGAGCTGCGGAAGATGGCTGGTTTGGTCGGTGGTAGTTGGGAGGTCCCAAGATTGCGGCCTCCATGAGTCACACGTGGCGGACGGCGTCGAAGTTGGCAGCCAATATGGCGGCCCACACTGGCCGCACAAAGCCGATGATGCGTCAAAAGGGGGCGGTCCCGGCAGGCAAGCTGCCACGCTGCGGGACCTGTGAGCTTCAGGTCGGGCCTGGCAGACCTTGGCAAAGTGCCCCTTCTTACCGGCCTCATTGCAGGTCGTGTTCAGAGCAGGAAACGCTGTCTGGGGTGCTGGCCCTGGCCGCAGAAGTAGCAGTACGGCCCCCCCGGAATTGGCAGGCTGCCGCGTGGCACAGGCTTGTGACGCGCCCGGGCCGGGTGATGGCCGCACCTCCAACGTCCACGAGGGTGCCGCGTGGTCGCACATGAAGGCATCCATGTTCTGGAACGCTATTTCCAAAGAGCTAGAGAGTTGCACAGTGTCCTTGAGGTCAAGAGTACCCCCTTTGAGCAAGCGTTGTTGGATATAATTAGACCGAACTCCGGCCATATAGGAATCCCTGATTAGGAGCTCAGAGTAGGCGAGTACTCGCAGGTCACGCAGGAATTCGGTCAGTGATTCACCAGGGCGCTGATGCCTCGTGACAAGGAGATGTCGAGTGAACACCTCATTCATTGCCCTCACGAACTGTCCTTTTAGCAGTGCGATTGCCTCTGCGTATGAGGCCGCGTCAGCAGAAACATTTTGGGGCTCACCCGGGCATTGAGGAGGCGCAGCTTGTGCACCTCGGTGACGGCGTCGGTCGATGAGTCGAGGCAAGCCTCGAAACAGCTTAGCCAGTGCTCGAAGATCGCAGTGGCGTCGGCTGCCTGCGGGTAAAGTTCAAGTCGGTCAGGCTTAAGAGCGGCGTCCATTGTAATATCTCAGTGTATTAAATTGATGGACCATCAATAATAGACAAACTGAGTTATAGAACTAAATAGTGGCTTTAATACACTGAGATGTGTGCCTGCCTACTGCTGATCCCTCACTGGGGACAGGGCCACAGATCAGCCAACTATATACAAGGCCCGAGGGGCGGAGCCACAGGCGGAGCCAAGTGAAGCAACAACAACAACAGTAAGTAACAATGGAACAAACAATAACAGTGAATATATATATACAGCAGTGAGTAACAGTGGAACGTGGTTCACCACATTGTGTCTCAGTGATTGTTGTCTCTCAGAGATTGTTGTGTCTCAGAGTTTGTTGTGTCTCAGTGTTTGTTATCTCTCAGAGATTGTTGTGTCTCAGTGATTGTTGTGTCTCAGTGATTGTTGTGTCTCAGATATTATTGTGTCTCAGAGTTTGTTGTGTCTCAGTGATTGTTGTGTCTCAGAGATTGTTGTCTCTCAGAGATTGTTGTGTCTTAGTGATTGTTGTGTCTCAGTGATTGTTGTGTCTCAGAGATTGTGTCTCAGAGATTGTTGTCGCTCAAGAGATTGTTGAGTCTCAGAGATTGGTGTCTCTCAGAGGTTGTTGTGTCTGAGAGATTGTTGTGTCTCAGTGATTGTTGTGTCTCAGTGATTGTTGTGTCTCAGAGATTGTTGTGTCTCAGAGATTGTTGTCGCTCAGAGATTGTTTGTGTCTCAGAGATTGTTGTCGCTCAGAGATTGTTTGTGTCTCAGTGATTGTTGTGTCTCAGAGATCGTTATGTCTCAGAGATTGTTGTCGCTCAGAGATTGTTTGTGTCTCAGAGATTGTTGTGTCTCAGAGATTGTTGTGTGATGACCATCAATTCAGTTTGTACCAAAGCTGCAATTGTATAAGGTATTGGTGAGGCCACATCTTGAGTATTGTATTCAGTTTTGGTCTCCTTACCTGAGAAAGGACATATTGGCACTGGAGGGAGTGCAGAGGAGATTCACTAGGTTGATCCCAGAGTTGAGGGGATTAGATTATGACGAGAGGTTGAGTAGACTGGGACTGTACTCATTGGAGGTTAGAAGGAGCGGGGGGATCTTATTGAAACATATAAAATTATGAAGGGACTAGATAGGATAGATGCAGGCAGGTTGTTTCCACTGGCAGGTGAAAGCAGAACTAGGGGGCATAGCCTCAAAATAAGGGGAAGTAGATTTAGGACTGAGTTTAGGAGGAACTTCTTCACCCAAAGGGTTGTGAATCTCTGGAATTCCTTGCCCAGTGAAGCAGTTGAGGCTCCTTCTTTAAACGTTTTTAAGAAAAAGATAGATGCCTTTCTAAAGAATAAAGGGATTCGGGGATATGGTGTACGGGCCGGAGAGTGGAGCTGAGTCCACAAAGATCAGCCATGATCTCATTGAATGGCGGAGCAGGCTCGAGGGGCCAGATGGCCGACTCCTGTTCCTAGTTCTTATGTTCTTATGTTCATAGTGGCTTTAATCAACTAGATGTGTGCCAACCTGTGGCTTCTCCCTCACTGAAGGATAGGCAAAGGAATCTATGTGTGGAGCCAGAGGAAATGGGTGAGGTACTAAATGAATACTTTGCATCAGTATTCACCAAAGAGAAGGAATTGGTGGATGTTGAGTCTGGAGAAGGGGGTGTAGATAGCCTGGGTCACATTGTGATCCAAAAAGATGAGGTGTTGGGCGTCTTGAAAAATATTAAGGTAGATAAATCCCCAGGGCCTGATGGGATCTACCCCAGAATACTGAAGGAGGCTGGAGAGGAAATTGCTGAGGCCTTGACAGAAATCTTTGGATCCTCACTGTCTTCAGGTGATGTCCCGGAGGACTGGAGAATAGCCAATGTTGTTCCTCTGTTTAAGAATGGTAGCAAGGATAATCCAGGGAACTACAGGCCGGTGAGCCTTACGTCAGTGGTAGGGAAATTACAGGAGAGAATTCTTCGAGACAGGATCTACTTCCATTTGGAAGCAAATGGACGTATTAGTGAGAGGCAGCATGGTTTTGTGAAGGGGAGGTCGTGTCTCACTAACTTGAGAGAGTTTTTCGAAGAGGTCACAAAGATGATTGATGCAGGTAGGGCAGTGGATGTTGTCTATATGGACTTCAGTAAGGCCTTTGACAAGGTCCCTCATGGTAGACTGGTACAAAAGGTGAAGTCACACGGGATCAGGGGTGAGCTGGCAAGGTGGATACAGAACTTGCTAGGTCATAGAAGGCAGAGAGAACAATGGAAGGATGCTTTTCTAATTGGAGGGTGGTGACCAGTGGTGTTCCGCAGGGATCAGTGCTGGGACCTTTGTTGTTCATAGTATATATAAAAGATTTGGAGGATAATGTAAATGGTCTGATTAGTAAGTTTGCAGACGACACAAAGGTTGGTGGAATTGCGGATAGCGATGAGGACTGTCAGAGGATAGAGCAGGATTTAGATCGTTTGGAGACTTGGGCAGAGAGATGGCAGATGGAGTTTAATCCGGACAAATGTGAGGTAATGCATTTTGGAAGGTCTAATGCAGGTAGGGAATATACAGTGAATGGTAGAACCCTCAAGAGTATTGAAAGTCAGAGAGATCTAGGTGTACAGGTCCACAGGTCACTGAAAGGGGCAACACAGGTGGAGAAGGTAGTCAAGAAGGCATACGGCATGCTTGCCTTCATTGGCCGGGGCATTGACTATAAGAATTGGCAAGTCATGTTGCAGCTGTGTCAAACTTTAGTTAGGCCACACTTGGAGTACAGTGTTCAATTCTGGTCGCCTCACTACCAGAAGGATGTGGAGGCTTTAGAAAGGGTGCAGAAGAGATTTACCAGGATGTTGCCTGGTATGGAGGGCATTAGCTATGAGGAGCGGTTGAACAAAATCGGTTTGTTCTCACTGGAACGACGGAGGTTGAGGGGCGACCTGATAGAGCTCTACAAGATTATGAGGGGCATAGACAGAGTGGATAGTCAGAGGCTTTTTCCCAGGGTAGAGGGGTCAATTACTAGGGGGCATAGGTTTAAGGTGTGAGGGGAAAGGTTTAGAGTAGATGTACGAGGCAAGTTTTTTACACAGAGGGTAGTGGGTGCCTGGAACTCGCTGCCGGAGGAGGTGGTGGAAGCAGGGACGATGGTGACGTTTAAGGGGCATCTTGACAAATACATGAATAGGATGGGAATAGAGGGATACGGACCCAGGAAGTATAGAAGATTGTAGTTTAGTCGGGAAGCATGGTCGGCACGGGCTTGGAGGGCCGAAGGGCCTGTTCCTGTGCTGTACATTTCTTTGTTCTTTGTTCACTGTCTCAGATCGGCCGGTTATATAAATCTCCTCAGAGGGGCGGAGCCACAGGCGGAACCAACAGCAGCATCAACACAACAATTCAGCAGCAACAGTAACCGCATAACCGCAACATCAGTGAGTACATACAACAGCCATACGTGGCTCACCACATTCATGCCCTGTTAAGAATAGAAAAGTCTGGTGGGGGTGAAGCGGGCTCCTAGGTTAAGTCTCACAGGAGCCCGTATCGCCCGTTGCGAAGGCCGCAGCGCCGGCTGCGGTGTGGGCACAGGTGTCGGGACTTTCGGCTCCGGGATCATTTCGTCCTCACAACAGGGTCCCGGACAGGGCGACGGCGCAGGGGCGGAGCTAATGGACCCAGGGAGGGATGTTGGTGTAGACAGAAGGGGCACGGTGATGGTGGGCGCGGGGGTACCCGCGGGAGCCAGGTCCCGGAGGGCGACTGTGTCCTGCCGTTCATCGCGGTGTGCCACGTAGGCATACTGAGGGTTGGCGTGGAGGAGCTGGACCCTCTCGACCAGCCTTATGGCTCCTCACATGTTTCCAGAGGAGGGCAGGCCCAGGACGGAAGCGAGACTCCGGAGATTGACGTCCTGGTAAAGACAAATAGATGGTCGTGAGGGGTCTCATTAGTTGCAGTACACAAGAGCGACCGGATGGAGTGGAGCGCATCGGGGAGGACCTCCTGCCAGCGGGAGACTAGGAGACCTCTAGACCCTAGGGCCAGAAGGACGGCCTTCCAGACCATAGCATTCTCCCTCTCCAGCTGCCCGTTTCCCTGGGGGTTGTAGCTGGTAGTCCTGCTCGAGGCGACGCCCTTCCTGAGCAGATACTGACGCAGCTCTTCACTCATAAAAGACGCGCCCCAATCACCATGTATGTAGGTGGGGAAATCGAACAGGGTGAAGATGCTGTGCAGGGCCTTGATGACAGTGGCAGAGGTCATGTCGGGGCAGGGGATGGCAATGGGAAAACGGGAGTACTCATCAATAACGTTGAGGAAGTACACGTTACGGTCAGTGGAGGGGAGAGGCCCTTTGAAATCCATGCTGAGGCGTTCGAAGGGGCGGGAGGCCTTCACCAGGAGGGCCTTGTCTGGCCGATAGAAGTGCGGTTTACACTCCGCACGGATTGGGCAGTCCCTGGTCATGGCCCTGACCTCCTCGGTGGAGTAGGGCAGGTTGCGGACCTTGATGAAGTGGAGAAGCCGGGTGACCCCAGGATGACAGAGGTCATTGTGGATAGCCCGTAACCGGTCTGCTTGCGCGTTGGCACAGATACCACTGGACAGGGCATCTGGGGGCTCATTGAGCTTCCCAGGACGATGTAGGATCTCGCAGTTATAGGTGGAGAGCTCGATCCTCCACTGCAAAACCTTGTCGTTCTTAATTTTCCCGTTGCGTGTTGTTGAACATGAAGGCAACCGACCGTTGGTCTGTGAGGGGAGCGAATCTCCTGCCGGCCAGGTAATGCCTCCAGTGTCGCACAGTTTCCGCAATGGCTTGCGCCTCCTTTTCAACAGAGGAGTGTTGAATCTCAGAGGCATGGAGGGTACGGGACAAAAAGGCGACAGGCCTCCCTGCCTGGTTAAGAGTGGCTGCCAGGATAAAGTCTGACGCATCGCTCTCCACTTGGAACGGGATGGATTCGTCCACAGCATGCATCGTGGCCTTGGCAATGTCGGTTCTGATACGGTTGAAGGCCAGGCGGGCCTGGGGACCCACTGGACATAGTAAGAAAAGAACCCCAGACATCACTTCGGGGCCTTGGGGCAGTGGGGAAGGGGGAGCTGCAGGAGGGGGCGCATGCGGTCACGGTCAGGCACTAGGACTCCGTTTTCCACGACATAGCCGAGGATGGCTAGCCGGGTTGTGTGGAAAACGCATTTCTCCTTACTGTACGTCAAGTTAAGGAGTTGGGCGGTGCGGAGGAATTTTCTAAGATTGGCGTTGTGGTCCTGCAGGTCATGGCTGCAGATGGTGACATTATCCAAGTACGGGAACGTGGCCCGCAGCCCGTACTGGTCGACCATTCGGTCCATTGTTCGTTGGAAGACCGAAATCCCATTGGTGATGCCGAAGGGAACCCTGAGGAAATGGAAAAGACGGCCGTCTGCCTCAAAGGCAGTGTATTGGCGGTCCTCCGGGCGGATAGGGAGCTGGTGGTACGCAGACTTCAAGTCTACCGTGGAAAAGACTCGGTAGTGCGCAATCTGATTGACCTTGTCAGAGATGCGGGGGAGAGGGTACGTATCGAGCTGCGTGTACCGGTTAATCGTCTGACTGTAGTCGACTACCATCCGGTTCTTCTCCCCGGTCCTGATGACCACCACTTGTGCTCTCCAGGGGCTGTTTCTGGCCTCAAAGATCCCTTCCTTCAGGAGCCACTGGACCTCTGACCTGATGAAGGCCTTGTCTTGAGCACTGTACCGTCTGCTCTGGGTGACGACGGGCTTACAGGCTGGGGTGAGGTTCGCGAAGTGCGAGGGAGGGGTGACCTTCAGGGTCGTGAGGCTGCAGACGGTGAGAGGGGGCAGGGGTCCACCGAACTTTAAGGTCAGGCTTCGGAGGTTGCATTGAAACCTAGTAGCAGCGGGGCGCAGAGAAGGGGGAGGACGTAAAGCTTGAAATCGGCGTACTCGACGCCCTGTATCACAAGGTTAACGATGCAATACCCCCGGATCTGCACGGAGTGTGATCCGGAAACAAGGGAGATGGTTTGTGAGACAGGGAGGAGGACCAGGAGGGAGCAGCGCCTTACCTTATCCGGGTGAACGAAGCTATCTGTGCTCCCGGAGTCAGTCACGACCTCTCCTGTCCATTGAGTCCGACGGTCATCATGGAGTTTTGAAGGTGATGAGGCCGGGACTGGTCGAGCTGAATCGAACCGAGTTGCGGGCGACTGGTAGCGGCAGTGGCGGGATGGTCCCAACATGGCGGCTCCGATGAGACGCACATGGCGGGCGGTGTCGAGGATGTCGACCAAGATGGCGGCCCCCACTGGTCGCGTGAGGCAGACTATGTGTCAGAAGAGGGTGGGGCCAGCAGGCACGATGCCACGCTGTGGGGTCTGTGAGCACCAGGCCGGGCCTGGCAGGCTTTTGATTTTTGGACTTTAGGTCGGGCCAGGCATACCTTAGCAAAGTGCCCTTTCTTGCCACGCTCGTTGCAGGTCGTGTTTCGAGCCGGCAAACGCAGCCTGGGGTGCTGGCCCTGCCCTCAGAAGTAACAATACGGCCCACCGGAGCTGGCTATGTCTCAGTGACTGTTGTGTCTCAGAGATTGTTGTGTCTCAAACATTGTTGTGTCTCAGTGATTGTTGTGTCTTAGAGATTGTTGTGTCTCAGAGATTGCTCTGTCTCAGAGATTGTTGTGCCTCAGTGACTGTTGTCTCTCAGAGCGAATTGTGTCTCAAACATTGTTGTGTCTCAGAGATTGTTGTGTCTCAGAGATTGTTGTGTCTCAGTGACTGTTGTCTCTCAGAGATGTTTGTGTCTCAGTGATTGTTGTGTCTGAGATTGTTGTGTCTCAGTGACTGTTGTGTCTCAGAGATTGTTGTGTCTTAGTGACTGTTGTGTCTCAGAGATTGTTGTGTTCCAGAGATTGTTGTGTCTCAGAGATTGATGTGTCTCAGAGATTGTTGTGTCTCAGTGACTGTTGTGTCTCAGAGATTGTTGTGTCTCAGTGACTGTTGTCTCTCAGAGATTGTTGTCTCTCAGTGATTGTTGTGTCTCAGAGATTGTTGTCTCTCAGTGATTGTTGTGTCTCAGAGATTGCTGTCTCTCACTGATTGTTGTGTCTCAGAGATTGTTGTGTCTCAGAGATTGTTGTGTCTCAGAGATTGTTGTGTTCCAGAGATTGTTGTGTCTCAGAGATTGTTGTGTCTCAGAGATTGTTGTGTCTCAGTGACTGTTGTCTCTCAGAGCTAATTGTGTCTCAAACATTGTTGTGTCTCAGAGATTGTGGTATCTCAGAGATTGTTGTGTCTCAGTGACTGTTGTGTCTCAGACATTGTTGTGTCTCAGTGATTGTTGTGTCTCAGAGATTGTTGTGTTCCAGAGATTGTTGTGTCTCAGAGATTGTTGTATCTCAGTGACTGTTGTGTCTCAGAGATTGTTGTATCTCAGAGATTGTTGTGTCTCAGAGATTGTTGTATCTCAGTGACTGTTGTGTCTCAGAGATTGTTGTATCTCAGAGATTGTTGTGTCTCAGAGATTGTTGTATCTCAGTGACTGTTGTGTCTCAGAGATTGTTGTGCCTCAGTGACTGTTGTCTCTCAGAGCGAATTGTGTCTCAAACATTGTTGTGTCTCAGAGATTGTTGTGTCTCAGAGATTGTTGTGTCTCAGTGACTGTTGTCTCTCAGAGATGTTTGTGTCTCAGTGATTGTTGTGTCTGAGATTGTTGTGTCTCAGTGACTGTTGTGTCTCAGAGATTGTTGTGTCTCAGTGACTGTTGTCTCTCAGAGATTGTTGTCTCTCAGTGATTGTTGTGTCTCAGAGATTGTTGTATCTCAGTGACTGTTGTGTCTCAGAGACTGTTGTCTCTCAGAGATTGTTGTCTCTCAGTGATTGTTGTGTCTCAGAGATTGTTGTCTCTCAGTGATTGTTGTGTCTCAGAGATTGCTGTCTCTCACTGATTGTTGTGTCTCAGAGATTGTTGTGTCTCAGAGATTGTTGTGTCTCAGAGATTGTTGTGTTCCAGAGATTGTTGTGTCTCAGAGATTGTTGTGTCTCAGAGATTGTTGTGTCTCAGTGACTGTTGTCTCTCAGAGCTAATTGTGTCTCAAACATTGTTGTGTCTCAGAGATTGTGGTATCTCAGAGATTGTTGTGTCTCAGTGACTGTTGTGTCTCAGACATTGTTGTGTCTCAGTGATTGTTGTGTCTCAGAGATTGTTGTGTTCCAGAGATTGTTGTGTCTCAGAGATTGTTGTGTCTCAGAGATTGTTGTGTCTCAGAGATTGTTGTGTCTCAGTGACTGTTGTCTCTCAGAGCTAATTGTGTCTCAAACATTGTTGTGTCTCAGAGATTGTTGTGTCTCAGAGATTGTTGTGTCTCAGTGACTGTTGTCTCTCAGAGATGTTTGTGTCTCAGTGATTGTTGTGTCTGAGATTGTTGTGTCTCAGTGACTGTTGTGTCTCAGAGATTGTTGTGTCTTAGTGACTGTTGTGTCTCAGAGATTGTTGTGTTCCAGAGATTGTTGTGTCTCAGAGATTGATGTGTCTCAGAGATTGTTGTGTCTCAGTGACTGTTGTGTCTCAGAGATTGTTGTGTTTCAGTGACTGTTGTCTCTCAGAGATTGTTGTCTCTCAGTGATTGTTGTGTCTCAGAGATTGTTGTCTCTCAGTGATTGTTGTGTCTCAGAGATTGCTGTCTCTCACTGATTGTTGTGTCTCAGAGATTGTTGTGTCTCAGAGATTGTTGTGTCTCAGAGATTGTTGTGTCTCAGTGACTGTTGTGTCTCAGAGATGGTTGTGTCTCAGTGATTGTTCTGTCTCAGTGATTGTTCTGTCTCAGAGATTGTCGTGACTCAGAGATTGTAGTGTTTCAGTGACAGTTGTGTCTCAGTGACTGTTGTGTTTCAGAGGTTGTTGTGTTCCAGAGATTGTTGTGTCTCAGAGATTGTTGTGTCTCAGAGATTGTTGTGTCTCAGTGACTGTTGTGTCGCAGAGATTGTTGTGTCTCAGAGATTGTTGTGTCTCAGTGACTGTTGTGTCTCAGAGATTGTTGTGTCTCAAAGAATGTTGTGTCTCAGTGACTGTTGTGTCTCAGAGATTGTTGTGTCTCAGAGGTTGTTGTGTTCCAGAGATTGTTGTGTCTCAGTGACGGTTGTGTCTTAGAGATTCTTGTGTCTCAGAGGTTGTTACGTTCCAGAGATTGTTGTGTCCCAGAGGTTGTTGTGTCCCAGTGACTGTTGCGTCTCAGAGATTGTTGTCTCTCAGAGATTGTTGTCTCTCAGCAATTGTTGTGTCTCCAAGATTGTTGTCTCTCAGTGACTGTTGTGTCTCAGAGATTGTTGTGTGTCAGAGATTGATGTGTCTCAGAGATTGTTGTGTCTCAGTGACTGTTGTATCTCAGAAATTGTTGTATCTCAGAGATTGTTGTGTCTCAGAGATTGTTGTATCTCAGTGACTGTTGTGTCTCAGAGATTGTTGTATCTCAGAGATTGTTGTATCTCAGAGGTTGTTGTGTCTCAGATGTTGTTATGTCTCAGAGATTGTTGTGTCTCAGAGATTGTTGTGTCTCAGTGACTGTTGTGTCTTTGAGATTGTTGTCTCTCAGAGATTGTTACGTTCCAGAGGTTGTTGTGTCTCAGTGACTGTTGTGTCTCACAGGCTGTTGTGTCTCAGAGATTGTTGTATCTCAGTGACTGTTGTGTCTCAGAGATTGTTGTATCTTAGAGATTGTTGTGTCTCAGAGATTGTTGTATCTCAGTGACTGTTGTGTCTCAGAGATTGCTGTATCTCAGAGATTGTTGTGTCTCAGAGGTTGTTGTGTCTCAGATGTTGTTGAGTCTCACAGATTGTTGTGTCTCAGTGATTGTTGTGCCTCAGTGATTGTTGTGTCTCAGTGATTGTAGTGTCTCAGTGATTGTTGTGTCTCAGTGACGGTTGTGTCTCAGAGATTGCTGTGTTTCAGTGACAGTTGTGTCTCAGTGACTGTTGTGTCTCAGAGGTTGCTGTGTCTAAGTGACTGTTGTGTCTCAGTGACTATTGTGTCACAGAGATTGTTGTGTCTCAGAGATTGTTGTATCTCAGTGACTGTTGTGTCTCAGAGATTGTTGTATCTCAGAGATTGTTGTGTCTCAGAGATTGTTGTATCTCAGTGACTGTTGTGTCTCAGAGATTGTTGCATCTCAGAGATTGTTGTGTCTCAGAGGTTGTTGTGTCTCAGAAGTTGTTGTTTTTCAGAGATTGTTGTGTCTCAGTGGCTGTTGTGTCTCAGAGATTGTTGTGTCTCAGTGACTGTTGTGTCTCAGAGATTGTTGTGTCTCAGAGGTTGTTGTGTTCCAGAGATTGTTGTGTTCCAGAGATTGTTGAGTCTCAGAGATTGTTGTGTCTCAGTGACTGTTGTGTCTCAGAGATTGTTGTGTCTCAGTGACTGTTGTGTCTCAGAAATTGTTGTGTCTCAGAGATTATTGTGTCTCAGTGACTGTTGTGTCTGAGAGATTGTTGTGTCTCAGTGATTGTTGTGTCTTTGAGATTGTTGTCTCTCAGAGATTGTTCCAGGGGTTGTTGTGTCTCAGTGACTGTTGTGTCTCACAGGTTGTTGTGTCTCAGAGATTGTTGTGTCTCAGAGATTGTTGTATCTCATTGACTGTTGTGTCTCAGAGATTGTTGTATCTCAGAGATTGTTGTGTCTCAGAGATTGTTGTATCTCAGTGACTGTTGTGTCTCAGAGATTATTGTATCTCAGAGATTGTTGTGTCTCAGAAGTTGTGTCTCAGATGTTGTTGTGTCTCACAGGTTGTTGTGCCTCAGAGATTGTTGTGTCTCAGAGATTGTTGTGTCTCAGAGATTGTTGTATCTCAGTGACTGTTGTGTCTCAGAGATTGTTGTGTCTCAGAGATTGTTGTGTCTCA
Organism: Scyliorhinus torazame; assembly: GCF_047496885.1. Taxonomy (NCBI): domain Eukaryota; kingdom Metazoa; phylum Chordata; class Chondrichthyes; order Carcharhiniformes; family Scyliorhinidae; genus Scyliorhinus; species Scyliorhinus torazame. Next base: position 32,702,735 of record NC_092736.1, on the reverse strand, counting down.
GAGATTGTTGTATCTCAGTGACTGTTGTGTCTCAGAGATTGTTGTATCTCAGAGATTGTTGTGCCTCAGAGGTTGTTGTGTCTCAGAGGTTGTTGTGTCTCAGAGATTGTTGTGTCTCAGAGATTGTTGTATCTCAGAGATTGTTGTGTCTTAGTGACTGTTGTGTCTCAGAGATTGTTGTCTCTCAGAGATTGTTACGTTCCAGAGGTTGTTGAGTCTCAGTGACTGTTGTGTCTCACAGGTTGTTGTGTCTCAGAGGTTGTTGTGTCTCAGAGATAGTTGTATCTCAGAGACTGTTGTGTCTCAGAGGTTGTTGTCTCTCACAGATTGTTACGTTCCAGAGGTTGTTGTGTCTCAGTGACTGTTGTGTCTCACAGGTTGTTGTGTCTCAGAGATTGTTGTGTCTCAGAGGTTGTTGTGTCTCAGATGTTGTGTCTCAGAGATTGTTGTGTCTCAGTGATTGTTGTGTCTCAGAGGTTGTTGTCTCTCAGAGATTGTTACGTTCCAGAGATTGTTGTATCTCAGTGACTGTTGTGTCTCAGAGATTGTCGTATCTCAGAGATTGTTGTGTCTCAGAGGTTGTTATGTCTCAGATGTTGTGTCTCAGAGATTGTTGTGTCTCGAGATTGTTGTGTCTCAGTGACTGTTGTATCTCAGTGACTGTTGTGTCTCAGAGATTGTTGTGCCTCAGTGACTGTTGTCTCTCAGAGCGAATTGTGTCTCAAACATTGTTGTGTCTCAGAGATTGTTGTGTCTCAGAGATTGTTGTGTCTCAGTGACTGTTGTCTCTCAGAGATGTTTGTGTCTCAGTGATTGTTGTGTCTGAGATTGTTGTGTCTCAGTGACTGTTGTGTCTCAGAGATTGTTGTGTCTCAGAGGTTGTTGTGTCTCAGATGTTGTTGAGTCTCACAGATTGTTGTGTCTCAGTGATTGTTGTGCCTCAGTGATTGTTGTGTCTCAGTGATGTAGTGTCTCAGTGATTGTTGTGTCTCAGTGACGGTTGTGTCTCAGAGATTGCTGTGTTTCAGTGACAGTTGTGTCTCAGTGACTGTTGTGTCTCAGAGGTTGCTGTGTCTAAGTGACTGTTGTGTCTCAGTGACTATTGTGTCACAGATATTGTTGTGTCTCAGAGATTGTTGTATCTCAGTGACTGTTGTGTCTCAGAGATTGTTGTATCTCAGAGATTGTTGTGTCTCAGAGATTGTAGTATCTCAGTGACTGTTGTGTCTCAGAGATTGTTGTATCTCAGAGATTGTTGTGTCTCAGAGGTTGTTGTGTCTCAGAAGTTGTTGTTTTTCAGAGATTGTTGTGTCTCAGTGGCTGTTGTGTCTCAGAGATTGTTGTGTCTCAGTGACTGTTGTGTCTCAGAGATTGTTGTGTCTCAGAGGTTGTTGTGTTCCAGAGATTGTTGTGTTCCAGAGATTGTTGAGTCTCAGAGATTGTTGTGTCTCAGTGACTGTTGTGTCTCAGAGATTGTTGTGTCTCAGTGACTGTTATGTCTCAGAAATTGTTGTGTCTCAGAGATTATTGTGTCTCAGTGACTGTTGTGTCTGAGAGATTGTTGTGTCTCAGTGACTGTTGTGTCTTTGAGATTGTTGTCTCTCAGAGATTGTTCCAGGGGTTGTTGTGTCTCAGTGACTGTTGTGTCTCACAGGTTGTTGTGTCTCAGAGATTGTTGTGTCTCAGAGATTGTTGTATCTCATTGACTGTTGTGTCTCAGAGATTGTTGTATCTCAGAGATTGTTGTGTCTCAGAGATTGTTGTATCTCAGTGACTGTTTTGTCTCTGAGATTATTGTATCTCAGAGATTGTTGTGTCTCAGAAGTTGTGTCTCAGATGTTGTTGTGTCTCACAGGTTGTTGTGCCTCAGAGATTGTTGTGTCTCAGAGATTGTTGTGTCTCAGAGATTGTTGTATCTCAGTGACTGTTGTGTCTCAGAGATTGTTGTGTCTCAGAGATTGTTGTGTCTCAGAGATTGTTGTATCTCAGTGACTGTTGTGTCTCAGAGATTGTTGTATCTCAGAGATTGTTGTGCCTCAGAGGTTGTTGTGTCTCAGAGGTTGTTGTGTCTCAGAGATTGTTGTGTCTCAGAGATTGTTGTATCTCAGAGATTGTTGTGTCTTAGTGACTGTTGTGTCTCAGAGATTGTTGTCTCTCAGAGATTGTTACGTTCCAGAGGTTGTTGAGTCTCAGCGACTGTTGTGTCTCACAGGTTGTTGTGTCTCAGAGGTTGTTGTGTCTCAGAGATAGTTGTATCTCAGAGACTGTTGTGTCTCAGAGGTTGTTGTCTCTCAGAGATTGTTACGTTCCAGAGGTTGTTGTGTCTCAGTGACTGTTGTGTCTCACAGGTTGTTGTGTCTCAGAGATTGTTGTGTCTCAGAGGTTGTTGTGTCTCAGATGTTGTGTCTCAGAGATTGTTGTGTCTCAGTGATTGTTGTGTCTCAGAGGTTGTTGTCTCTCAGAGATTGTTACGTTCCAGAGATTGTTGTATCTCAGTGACTGTTGTGTCTCAGAGATTGTCGTATCTCAGAGATTGTTGTGTCTCAGAGGTTGTTATGTCTCAGATGTTGTGTCTCAGAGATTGTTGTGTCTCGAGATTGTTGTGTCTCAGTGACTGTTGTATCTCAGAGATTGTCATGTCTCAGAGGTTGTTGTGTCTCAGATGTTGTTGTATCTCAGTGACTGTTGTGTCTCAGAGATTGTTGTATCTCAGAGATTGTTGTGTCTCAGTGACTGTTGTGTCTTTGAGATTGTTGTATCTCAGTGACTGTTGTGTCTCAGAGATTGTTGTATCTCAGAGATTGTTGTGTCTCAGTGACTGTTGTGTCTCAGAGATTGTTGTATCTCAGTGACTGTTGTGTCTCAGAGATTGTTGTATCTCAGAGATTGTTGTATCTCAGTGACTGTTGTGTCTAAGAGATTGTTGTATCTCAGAGATTGTTGTGTCTCAGTGACTGTTGTGTCTCAGAGATTGTTGTATCTCAGATGTTGTTGTATCTCAGTGACTGTTGTGTCTCAGAGATTGTTGTATCTCAGAGATTGTTGTGTCTCAGTGACTGTTGTGTCTCAGAGATTGTTGTATCTCAGTGACTGTTGTGTCTCAAAGATTGTTGTATCTCAGAGATTGTTGTATCTCAGTGACTGTTGTGTCTCAGAGATTGTTGTATCTCAGAGATTGTTGTGTCTCAGTGACTGTTGTCTCTCAGAGATTGTTGTGTCTCAGAGATTGTTGTGTCTCAGTGACTGTTGTCTCTCAGAGATTGTTGTGTCTCAGAGATTGTTGTGTCTCAGTGACTGTTGTCTCTCAGAGATTGTTGTATCTCATAGATTGTTGTATCTCAGATGTTGTTGTATCTCAGTGACTGTTGTGTCTCAGAGATTGTTGTCTCTCAGAGATTGTTGTGTCTCAGAGATTGTTGTGTCTCAGTGACTGTTGTGTCTCAGAGATTGTTGTATCTCAGATGTTGTTGTATCTCAGTGACTGTTGTGTCTCAGAGATTGTTGTATCTCAGAGATTGTTGTGTCTCAGTGACTGTTGTCTCTCAGAGATTGTTGTATCTCAGATGTTGTTGTATCTCAGTGACTGTTGTGTCTAAGAGATTGTTGTATCTCAGAGATTGTTGTGTCTCAGTGACTGTTGTGTCTGAGAGATTGTTGTATCTCAGATGTTGTTGTATATCAGTGACTGTTGTGTCTCAGAGATTGTTGTATCTCAGAGATTGTTGTGTCTCAGTGACTGTTGTGTCTCAGAGATTGTTGTATCTCAGTGACTGTTGTGTCTCAGAGATTGTTGTATCTCAGAGATTGTTGTATCTCAGTGACTGTTGTGTCTCAGAGATTGTTGTATCTCAGAGATTGTTGTGTCTCAGTGACTGTTGTCTCTCAGAGATTGTTGTGTCTCAGAGATTGTTGTGTCTCAGTGACTGTTGTCTCTCAGAGATTGTTGTGTCTCAGAGATTGTTGTGTCTCAGTGAATATTCTGTCTCAGAGATTGTTGTATCTCAGTGACTGTTGTCCCTCAGAGATTGTTGTATCTCAGAGATTGTTGTGTCTCAGTGACTGTTGACCCTCAGAGATTGTTGTGTCTCAGAGATTGTTGTATCTCAGAGATTGTTGTATCTCAGTGACTGTTGTCCCTCAGAGATTGTTGTATCTCAGAGATTGTTGTATCTCAGTGACTGTTGTCCCTCAGAGATTGTTGTATCTCAGAGATTGTTGTATCTCAGTGACTGTTGTCCCTCAGAGATTGTTGTATCTCAGAGATTGTTGTATCTCAGAGATTGTTGTGTCTCAGTGACTGTTGTCCCTCAGAGATTGTTGTGTCTCAGAGATTGTTGTATCTCAGAGATTGTTGTGTCTCAGAGATTGTTGTATCTCAGTGACTGTTGTGTCTCAGAGATTGTTGTATCTCAGTGACTGTTGTGTCTCAGAGATTGTTGTATCTCAGAGATTGTTGTGTCTCAGAGATTGTTGTATCTCAGCGACTGTTGTCCCTCAGAGATTGTTGTATCTCAGAGATTGTTGTATCTCAGTGACTGTTGTCCCTCAGAGATTGTTGTATCTCAGAGATTGTTGTATCTCAGAGATTGTTGTGTCTCAGTGACTGTTGTCCCTCAGAGATTGTTGTGTCTCAGAGATTGTTGTATCTCAGAGATTGTTGTGTCTCAGAGATTGTTGTATCTCAGTGACTGTTGTGTCTCAGAGATTGTTGTATCTCAGAGATTGTTGTGTCTCAGAGATTGTTGTATCTCAGTGACTGTTGTCCCTCAGAGATTGTTGTATCTCAGAGATTGTTGTATCTCAGTGACTGTTGTCCCTCAGAGATTGTTGTATCTCAGAGATTGTTGTATCTCAGAGATTGTTGTGTCTCAGTGACTGTTGTCCCTCAGAGATTGTTGTATCTCAGTGACTGTTGTCCCTCAGAGATTGTTGTATCTCAGAGATTGTTGTATCTCAGTGACTGTTGTCCCTCAGAGATTGTTGTATCTCAGAGATTGTTGTGTCTCAGAGATTGTTGTATCTCAGAGATTGTTGTGTCTCAGAGATTGTTGTATCTCAGTGACTGTTGTGTCTCAGAGATTGTTGTATCTCAGAGATTGTTGTGTCTCAGTGACTGTTGTGTCTCAGAGGTTGTTGTATCTCAGAGATTGTTGTGTCTCAGTGACTGTTGTGTCTCAGAGGTTGTTGTATCTCAGAGATTGTTGTGTCTCAGTGACTGTTGTGTCTCAGAGGTTGTTGTATCTCAGAGATTGTTGTGTCTCAGTGACTGTTGTCCCTCAGAGATTGTTGTATCTCAGAGATTGTTGTATCTCAGAGATTGTTGTGTCTCAGTGACTGTTGTCCCTCAGAGATTGTTGTGTCTCAGAGATTGTTGTATCTCAGAGATTGTTGTGTCTCAGAGATTGTTGTATCTCAGTGACTGTTGTGTCTCAGAGATTGTTGTATCTCAGAGATTGTTGTGTCTCAGAGATTGTTGTATCTCAGTGACTGTTGTCCCTCAGAGATTGTTGTATCTCAGAGATTGTTGTATCTCAGTGACTGTTGTCCCTCAGAGATTGTTGTGTCTCAGAGATTGTTGTGTCTCAGAGATTGTTGTATCTCAGTGACTGTTGTGTCTCAGAGATTGTTGTATCTCAGAGATTGTTGTGTCTCAGAGATTGTTGTATCTCAGTGACTGTTGTCCCTCAGAGATTGTTGTATCTCAGAGATTGTTGTATCTCAGTGACTGTTGTCCCTCAGAGATTGTTGTATCTCAGAGATTGTTGTATCTCAGAGATTGTTGTGTCTCAGTGACTGTTGTCCCTCAGAGATTGTTGTATCTCAGTGACTGTTGTCCCTCAGAGATTGTTGTATCTCAGAGATTGTTGTATCTCAGTGACTGTTGTCCCTCAGAGATTGTTGTATCTCAGAGATTGTTGTGTCTCAGAGGTTGTTGTATCTCAGAGATTGTTGTATCTCAGAGATTGTTGTGTCTCAGAGATTGTTGTATCTCAGTGACTGTTGTCCCTCAGAGATTGTTGTATCTCAGAGATTGTTGTATCTCAGTGACTGTTGTCCCTCAGAGATTGTTGTATCTCAGAGATTGTTGTATCTCAGAGATTGTTGTGTCTCAGTGACTGTTGTCCCTCAGAGATTGTTGTATCTCAGTGACTGTTGTCCCTCAGAGATTGTTGTATCTCAGAGATTGTTGTATCTCAGTGACTGTTGTCCCTCAGAGATTGTTGTATCTCAGAGATTGTTGTGTCTCAGAGATTGTTGTATCTCAGAGATTGTTGTGTCTCAGAGATTGTTGTATCTCAGTGACTGTTGTGTCTCAGAGATTGTTGTATCTCAGAGATTGTTGTGTCTCAGTGACTGTTGTGTCTCAGAGGTTGTTGTATCTCAGAGATTGTTGTGTCTCAGTGACTGTTGTGTCTCAGAGGTTGTTGTATCTCAGAGATTGTTGTGTCTCAGTGACTGTTGTGTCTCAGAGGTTGTTGTATCTCAGAGATTGTTGTGTCTCAGTGACTGTTGTCCCTCAGAGATTGTTGTATCTCAGAGATTGTTGTATCTCAGAGATTGTTGTGTCTCAGTGACTGTTGTCCCTCAGAGATTGTTGTGTCTCAGAGATTGTTGTATCTCAGAGATTGTTGTGTCTCAGAGATTGTTGTATCTCAGTGACTGTTGTGTCTCAGAGATTGTTGTATCTCAGAGATTGTTGTGTCTCAGAGATTGTTGTATCTCAGTGACTGTTGTCCCTCAGAGATTGTTGTATCTCAGAGATTGTTGTATCTCAGTGACTGTTGTCCCTCAGAGATTGTTGTGTCTCAGAGATTGTTGTGTCTCAGAGATTGTTGTATCTCAGTGACTGTTGTCCCTCAGAGATTGTTGTATCTCAGAGATTGTTGTGTCTCAGAGATTGTTGTATCTCAGTGACTGTTGTCCCTCAGAGATTGTTGTATCTCAGAGATTGTTGTATCTCAGTGACTGTTGTCCCTCAGAGATTGTTGTATCTCAGAGATTGTTGTATCTCAGAGATTGTTGTGTCTCAGTGACTGTTGTCCCTCAGAGATTGTTGTATCTCAGTGACTGTTGTCCCTCAGAGATTGTTGTATCTCAGAGATTGTTGTATCTCAGTGACTGTTGTCCCTCAGAGATTGTTGTATCTCAGAGATTGTTGTGTCTCAGAGGTTGTTGTATCTCAGAGATTGTTGTGTCTCAGAGATTGTCTGTCGGTTGGGGGCGGGCCGGTTTCCCGGGCAACGCGGCTGCGCGCGGCGGGAACAAGATGGCGCTGAGCTGGTCAGAGCCGCGGGGAGAGAGAGCGGGGGCCCGGGGGGGGGGGACGTTTGAGGGTCGGGCGGCGGGAGTCTGAGGAACGGCCAGTATCACCCCCCCCCCCGGGATCGGTGATTGGGGATTTAATATTGTTCCTGAGAGACCCGGGGGGGAGGGGACGTTCTGGGGGTGCGTGCCCCGGGCCGGGATGGGGGTGCGTGGCCCGGGCCGGGTTGGGGGTCCGTGCCCCGGGCCGGGATGGGGGTGCGTGGCCCGGGCCGGGTTGGGGGTCCGTGCCCGGGCGGGGATGGGGGTGCGTGCCCGGGCGGGGATGGGGGTGCGTGCCCGGGCCGGGTTGGGGGTGCGTGCCCGGGCCGGGTTGGGGGTGCGTGCCCGGGCCGGGTTGGGGGTGCGTGCCCGGGCGGGGATGGGGGTGCGTGCCCGGGCCGGGTTGGGGGTGCGTGCCCGGGCCGGGATGGGGGTGCGTGCCCGGGCCGGGTTGGGGGTCCGTGCCCGGGCGGGGATGGGGGTGCGTGCCCGGGCCGGGTTGGGGGTGCGTGCCCGGGCCGGGATGGGGGTGCGTGCCCGGGCCGGGTTGGGGGTGCGTGCCCGGGCCGGGTTGGGGGTGCGTGCCCGGGCGGGGATGGGGGTGCGTGCCCGGGCGGGGATGGGGGTGCGTGCCCGGGCGGGGATGGGGGTGCGTGCCCGGGCGGGGATGGGGGTGCGTGCCCGGGCCGGGTTCGGGGGGTGCGTGGCCCGGGCAGGGATGGGGGTGCGTGCCCGGGCGGGGATGGGGGTGCGTGCCCGGGCCGGGTTGGGGGTGCGTGCCCGGGGCGGGGATGGGGGTGCGTGCCCGGGCCGGGTTGTGGGTGCGTGCCCGGGGCGGGGATGGGGGTGCGTGCCCGGGCGGGGATGGGGGTGCGTGCCCGGGCGGGGATGGGGGTGCGTGCCCGGGCCGAGTTGGGGGTGCGTGCCCGGGCCGGGTTGGGGGTGCGTGCCCGGGCCGAGTTGGGGGTGCGTGTCCGGGCCGGGTTGGGGGTGCGTGCCCGGGCCGGGTTGGGGGTGCGTGCCCGGGCCGGGTAGGGGGTGCGTGCCCGGGCCGGGTTGTGGGTGCGTGCCCGGGCGGGGATGGGGGTGCGTGCCTGGGCGGGGATGGGGGTGCGTGCCCGGGCGGGGATGGGGGTGCGGGGATGGGGGTGCGTGCCCCGGGCCGGGTTGGGGGTGCGTGCCCGGGCCGGGTTGGGGGTGCGTGCCCGGGCCGGGTTGGGGGTGCGTGCCCGGGCGGGGATGGGGGTGCGTGCCCGGGCCGGGTTGGGGGTGCGTGCCCGGGCCGGGTTGGGGGTGCGTGCCCCTGGCGGGGATGGGGGTGCGTGCCCCGGGCCGGGTTGGGGGTGCGTGCCCCGGGCCGGGATGGGGGTGCGTGGCCCGGGCCGGTTTGGGGGTGCGTGGCCCGGGCCGGGTTGGGGGTGCGTGCCCGGGCCGGGTTGGGGGTGCGTGCCACGGGCGGGGATGGGGGTGCGTGCCCGGGCCGGGTTGGGGGTGCGTGCCCGGGCCGGGATGGGGGTCCGTGCCCGGGCGGGGATGGGGGTGCGTGCCCGGGCCGGGTTGGGGGTGCGTGCCCGGGTTGGGGGTGCGTGCCCGGGCCGGGATGGGGGTGCGTGCCCGGGCCGGGTTGGGGGTGCGTGCCCGGGCCGGGTTGGGGGTGCGTGCCCGGGCCGAGTTGGGGGTGCGTGCCCGGGCCGAGTTGGGGGTGCGTGCCCGGGCCGGGTTGGGGGTGCGTGCCCCGGGCGGGGATGGGGGTGCGTGCCCGGGCCGGGTTGGGGGTGCGTGCCCCGGGCGGGGATGGTGGTGCGTGCCCGGGCGGGGATGGGGGTGCGTGCCCGGGCCGGGTTGGGGGTGCGTGCCCTGGGCGGGGATGGGGGTCCGTGCCCGGGCCGGGTTGGGGGTGCGTGCCCGGGCCGGGTTGGAGGTGCGTGCCCGGGCCGGGTTGGGGGTGCGTGCCCGGGCGGGGATGGGGGTGCGTGCCCGGGCGGGGATGGGGGTGCGTGCCCGGGCCGGGTTGGGGGTGCGTGCCCGGGCGGGGATGGGGGTGCGTGCCCGGGCGGGGATGGGGGTGCGTGCCCGGGCCGGGATGGGGGTGCGTGCCCGGGCCGGGTTGGGGGTGCGTGCCCGGGCCGGGTTGGGGGTGCGTGCCCGGGCCGGGTTGGGGGTGCGTGCCCGGGCCGGGTTGGGGGTGCGTGCCCCGGGCCGGGTTGGGGGTGCGTGCCCCGGGCGGGGATGGGGGTCCGTGCCCGGGCCGGGTTGGGGGTGCGTGCCCGGGCCGGGTTGGGGGTGCGTGCCCGGGCCGGGTTGGGGGTGCGTGCCCGGGCGGGGATGGGGGTCCGTGCCCGGGCGGGGATGGGGGTGCGTGCCCGGGCCGGGTTGGGGGTGCGTGCCCCGGGCGGGGATGGGGGTGCGTGCCCGGGCCGGGTTGGGGGTGCGTGCCCGGGCCGGGTTGGGGGTGCGTGCCCGGGCCGGGTTGGGGGTGCGTGCCCGGGCCGGGTTGGGGGTGCGTGCCCGGGCCGAGTTGGGGGTGCGTGCCCGGGCGGGGATGGGGGTGCGTGCCCGGGCCGGGTTGGGGGTGCGTGCCCGGGCGGGGATGGGGGTGCGTGCCCGGGCCGGGTTGGGGGTGCGTGCCCGGGCCGGGTTGGGGGTGCGTGCCCGGGCCGGGTTGGGGGTGCGTGCCCGGGCCGGGTTGGGGGTGCGTGCCCGGGCCGGGTTGGGGGTGCGTGCCCGGGCGGGGATGGGGGTGCGGGGATGGGGGTGCATGCCCGGGCCGGGTTGGGGGTGCGTGCCCGGGCGGGGATGGGGGTGCGGGGATGGGGGTGCGTGCACGGGCCGGGTTGGGGGTGCGTGCCCGGGCCGGGTTGGGGGTGCGTGCCCGGGCCGGGTTGGGGGTGCGTGCCCGGGCCGGGTTGGGGGTGCGTGCCCAGGCCGGGTTGGGGGTGCGTGCCCGGGCCGGGTTGGGGGTGCGTGCCCGGGCCGGGTTGGGGGTGCGTGCCCAGGCCGGGTTGGGGGTGCGTGCCCGGGCCGGGTTGGGGGTGCGTGCCCGGGCCGGGTTGGGGGTGCGTGCCCGGGCCGGGTTGGGGGTGCGTGCCCGGGCGGGGATGGGGGTGCGTGGCCCGGGCGGGGATGGGGGTGCGTGGCCCGGGCGGGGATGGGGGTGCGTGGCCCGGGCGGGGATGGGGGTGCGTGGCCCGGGCGGGGATGGGGGTGCGTGGCCCGGGCGGGGATGGGGGTGCGTGCCCCGGGCGGGGATGGGGGTGCGTGGCCCGGGCGGGGATGGGGGTGCGTGGCCCGGGCGGGGATGGGGGTGCGTGGCCCGGGCGGGGATGGGGGTGCGTGGCCCGGGCGGGGATGGGGGTGCGTGGCCCGGGCGGGGGTGGGGGTGCGTGCCCGGGCGGTGGTGGGGGTGCGTGCCCCGGGCGGGGATGGGGGTGCGTGCCCCGGGCGGGGATGGGGGTGCGTGCCCGGGCGGGGATGGGGGTGCGTGCCCGGGCCGGGTTGGGGGTGCGTGCCCGGGCCGGGTTGGGGGTGCGTGCCAGGGCCGGGTTGGGGGGGTGTGCCCGGGCCGGGATGGGGGTGCCTGGTGAGGAGGGCAGCCTGTGAGGAAAGAATGGTGCGTGTGGCGTGAGCGGAGATGAGGGGCCATTGTGGGTGCCGCAGAGTGGAGAAGAGGGATTGTCCTAAGGGGGGGAAGAAGCTGAGGTGGCAGTGGCGGGTTTGAGAAGGGGTTGCCCCCGGGGTGGGTGGGTGAGGTGGTGTTCTGGGTGTGCGCCGGTGGTGGGTGGGGGTGGGGAGGGTGGCAGGTGTTGAGGAGCTGCCCTGGGGGATGTGGGGGTTGCTCTGTTTGAAGAATGACTCACCGCCTACGTGTGGCCCTGGAAGGCGCCATGTGATTACCGCTGAAACTGACGGCACCTTTTTCTTTCCCAGGGATGTTGAGCCCAGAAATGGGATTCATGAGTTCTTCACCCATCAGATGTACGCTCGCTTCTCCATGGCCCCCACCTTCTCTGAATTATACGCCATAGTCAGCAGGTAATGGAATCCTCCCCATCCTCCGACCTGATAACTCCGCAGGCTGCACTCAGCCTTCATCTCTGTCTTTTTCTTCTTTTAAATAAATTTAGAGTATCCAACTATTTTTTTTCCAATTAAGGGGCAATTTAGCGTAGCCAATTCACCTACGCTGCACGTCGTTTCGGTTGTGGGGGTGAGACCCACGCAAACACTGGGTGACTGTGCAATCTCCACACGGACAGTGACCCAGGGCCGGCATCGAACCTGGGTCCTCGGTGGCACGAGGCAGCAGTGCTAACCACTGCGCCACCGTGCCGCCCCCGACACCTCCGTCCTTTCAAGTGTAAAGTGAATTGCCCAATGTGTTATTTTTCCGCACTCAATTGGGGACATTCTGATCTGAAGTATTGTAAATTGAAAAACCAATGGGAGGGGCATGAAGAGCCTGAACAGCATCAGAGAATAATCAAAGGTTAATGGAATGCTGTATTTTATAACTCCAGGACTAGAATACAATGGGTAGGATTCCTGGAATGTGCAAATCTCTCTCATTAGACTACACTGACGCAGAACAGTGAACAGTTCTGGACGCATGTATCTTCGAGAGCCTGTATCAGGCTGGAAGGTGGTCAGCATTGGTTTACTAGAACAATACCTGGACGCAAAGGGTTAAATTATGGGGAAAGATTACGCAAACTACAGTTGTACTCCCTGGAATTTAAAAGGTTATCACGAGATTTGGTCAGCAATTTCAAGATATTGATGTCAACATCTTCTTTCTCGACTCTGGGTTCGCTATTCTCGGACTCTAAAATCTAATGCCAAAGCTCTCAAGGATGTAATAACTCAGTCATTCTAAACTTCCCAAGTGCTAGGCGTTTGCAACTCTCTTTCGCAAATGGCATTTGGTGCTCGGTTAATTGTTAATTTTAAATTCTGTCAGCTAAAAGTATTAAGGAGTATCGGGCAATAGTTGGTATGTGGAGTTGTGTCATAGATCAGGCATGATTTCATTGAATCGTGGAATAGAGCATGTCACTGATCCTCGTTGGACATAATCAGGCAGGGAGCAGCAGTAGCGCCATTGAGCTGGTACTGGTTGACATTACTATTTAATCACCAGTCAGGTTGCCCATGGAAAATGTAATTCTGTGTCAATGGTTTAAAAATTGAGCTTCTTCCAAACTTTACTTTGAAAATCTCTGCCAGGTTCGTTCCAGTGATTCCAGCTAAAAGAGGTGGATTGGCCATGCTAAATTGCCCCTTTGTGTCCATAGAGTCGTGGAGCTCTACAGCCCATCGCTTCTGCGCCGGTCAGAAACACCCAAATACCTATTCTAATCTCATTTTCCAGCACTTGGCCCCATAGCCTTGGCATCACAAGTGCATAACTAAATATTTCTTAAATGTTATGTGGGTCTCTGCCTCCACTACCCTTTCAGACAGTGGGTTCCAGTCACCACCACCCTCTAGGTGAAAAGGGTAGAGTTACGCGGATAGGACGGGGAAGTTGGGCCTTTGTAGGGTGCTCTTTCGGAAGGTCAGTGCCGACCCCATGGGCCAGATAGTCTCCTCCTGCACTGATTCTATTTCTTGTCCTGCTTGCACTCTGTCTGCAGATGAAGCATGAGTGTTGGCCATTTATTCCGTATGTTGATTCGACTGTCGTTGACTTGTTGACCTGATCCTTGCTTACCTACCGAGGGAAAATGTAATTCTGAGAAGGAAAGGTGTCAGACATCACTGTCAGGTGTTTTCAAAATTTTGTTATATTGTCAGCTTGTGTCAGTTGAAGGCAGCCTCGCCTCTGGGTCCGACGTTTCCGAGTGCTCCATGGGGCACCCGGTCTGGGCTGACACTGCGCTTCATTTGTGACCCACCCATAATTACTCAGGAATAGCAAGTTGTACAAAGTTGACCACAGTGTGGAACTGGAGCCGCGGGCATTCAGACCAGGTCAGGACCGCAGATTTGCTTCTCCGAGGAATATCCATTTGGTTGTGACAATGATTTTGAATTCCTGCCAGGCAAAGCGTGGAAAACAGCGAGACGCCCATCCCACCTGAAACGCAGCAGACTCCTGAGCCGAGCATCGAGCCCAAACCCCCTACTCTGGTCGATCAGATCAGCAAAGATTCAGTCGGATTGTTTCCACTCCCTGAACCCAGGATGCCTTATCCCCGTTTCTCCTCTCTCAGTGAGAGGGACCAAAGGAACTATGTGCAGTTCATGGAAAAGTGTAGGAATTTCCAAAAGTCTGGACGCGTATCGGCGAGAAGGACAGAGTATCTCGCTCAGTATTCTGTGAGTAAACCCAGCAACATTTGCAATGTACTTGTTAATTTTGAAAGTCGTCAGAATTCTAAGAGTTGTGGGTTTAGTTACAATCCAGACGTCGGGGCTCTTTCCCACATACTTTTGGGGGGTTGATTTCTTTCCAAGAAATAATCAAGCAATATTGTTTTTTTTTATATAAACAAAAAGTGCCCAATTCTTTTTTTTTTCCAATTATGAGGCCATTTATAATAATCTTTATTGTCACAAATAGGCTTACATTAACACTGCACTGAAAATCTCTTAGTCGCCACATTCCGCACCTGTTCGGGTACACGGGGAGAATTCAGAATGTCCAAATTACCTAACAAGCACGTCTTTCAGGGCTTGTGGGAGGAAACCGGAGCACCCGGAGGAAACCCACGCAGACACTGAACGTGCGGACTCCACACAGATAGTGACCCAAGCTGGGAATCGAACCTGGGACCCTGGAGCTGTGAAGCAGCAGTGCTCCCTATTGTGCTACCATGCTGCTGACAATTCATTTTAAAAAATAAATTTAGAGTACCCAATTCATTTTTCCAATTAAGGGCAATTTAGTGTTGCCAATCGACGTACCCTGCACATCTTTGAGTTGTGGGGATGAGACCCATGCAGACACTGGGAGAATGTGCAAACTCCATACGGACAGTGACCCAGGGCCGGGATTGAACCCGGGCCCTCAGCACCGTGAGGCAGCAGTGCTAACCACTGCACCACCCTGCTGCCCCATGCAGTATTGTTAAATAACTTGTAGCTATTAATCTTTCAAATGAGCCTTCACCCTCCACCCTATCAGCATATACTTTTATTCCTTTCTCACTCATGAACTTCCTCTTAAAACAGCTGTAGAGACAAACATAAATAGAAGCAGGTGTAGACCATTCAGCCCTTCAAACCTGCTCCGCCTTATGATCATCGTTGATCAGCAGAGCTTCCTCAAATCAACCTTCTTGATGCAAACATCCATTGATCTCAGCCTTGACCATTCTCAATGACTGAACACCTACAGCCCTCTGGGGTAGGAAATTCCAAAGATTCACCACCCTCTTGAGTGATCAAATTCGTCCACATCTGGCCCAAAGTGACCAACCCTTTATTCTGACACTGAGGCCCATGCTCTAGATTCCCTAGCTGGGGAAAAGATCCTCCCAGCGTCCCGCGGGGCCTGTACTGAGGCCCCAACATTTTACAATTTACAGCAGTGAATCAGATGAGGGGAACAAAGGCTTTGGTAGGTAAATTTACCAATGGCACAAAGATCGGTCGGAATGTACGTTGTGAAGAAGACATAAGGCGGTTGCAGACGGATATCAATAGGTTGAGTGAGTAAAGCAAAAATCTGGCATTTGGAATGGAACAAAGTTGTTCACTTTGGCAGGAAGAATAAAAAGGCAGAGTATTACTTAAAATGGGGAGTGGCTGCAGAATTCCAAGGTGCAGAGGGATCTGGGTGTTCTTGTGCATGAGTGACCAAAGGTTAGTAAGCAGATGCAGCAGTAATTAAGGAGGCTAAAAGATGCTGTCCTTTTTTCCCAGAGGATAAAAGTAAGAATGTTACTCTTCAGTTACACAGGGCATGAGTGAGACTGCATCTCGAATTCAGTGTGAAGTTTTGTTCTCCTTGAAGGGAGGATGTAAAGGCATTGGAACCGGTTCAGATGCAGTTTACTAGATTGATACCTGGAATGGGCAGGTTGCCTTATGAGGAACAATTGGATAGACTGGGCTGGACTTTAGAAGAGTGAGGGGTGATTTGATTGAAGTTTATAAGAGCCTAAATGGTCTTGACAATGTGGACGAGGAAAGGATGTTTCGTCTTGTGGGTGAGTCCAGAACTAGGGCACACTGTTTTAAAATTAGGGGTCACCCTTTTTGGACAGAGATGAGGAGAAATGTTTTTTCAGAGGGTGGAAACTCTTTGGAACTCTTTGCCGCAGAAGCCTATGGAGGCCAATCACTGAGTGTCTTTAAGACAGAGATAGATTGGTTCTTGATAATAACAGGATCAGGGGTTATGGGGAGAAGGCAGGAGAATGAGGATGAAAAACATATTAGCCATGATTGAATGTTGGAGCAGACTCAATGGGCCGAATGGCTTAATTCTGCTCTTATGTCTTGTGGTCCTATTTAATTTTTTTAGGGGAGAGGTAGATAGATGCTTCTGGATAACAGCACATTTCCCTAAGTATTTCACCTGCTATGTATTTGTCCACTCACTTTATCCTATCTGTAACCCTTTGCAGTCTCCTGGCCACTTGCTTTTCCACCTAACTTTGCATTGTGAGCAACTTTGGAGTGAATGACATTCGTAATTTAAAAAAAAAATGAATTTAGAGTATCCAATTTATTTTTCAAATTAAGGGGCAATTTACCCCTGATTTAATTTGGCCAATCCACCTGCCCTGCACATCCTTTGGGTTGTGGGGGTGAGACCCACACAGACACGGGGAGAATGTGCAAACCCCACATGGATAGTGACTCGGGACCGGACCTGGGACCTCGGCACCGTGAAGCTGCAGTGCTAACCACTGTGCCACCGTGCTGCCTGCGACACTCATAATCATAATAATCTATTATTGTCACAAGTCTGCTTACATTAACACTGCAATGAAGTTACTGTGAAAATCCCCTTGTCGCCACACTCCGGCGCCTGCTCGGGTACACGGAGGGAGAATTCAGAATGTCCAATTCACCTAAACAAGCACGTCTTTCGGGACTTGTGGGAGGAAACCCACGCAGACACGGGGAGAAAGTGCAGACTCCGCACAGGCAGTGACCCAAGCGGGAATTGAACCTGGGACCCTGACGCTGTGAAGCAGCACTGTTAACCACTGTGCTACCTTGCCATATCCCTTATCTGCGCCATTGATCTAGTTTATAAATCGGTGAGATGCCAGCATTGATCCTTGCAGTACTCCACCAACCAGCCAACCCCAGAATGATACATTCCCCCAATGCCCTGCTTTCTGCCCATGAGCCAATCCCTCATCCACGTGAATAAAAAAAATCATATCAGCTTAATTTACACGTTATTGAGTTCCGAGTCTATCTGAAGATTCAAATCCTCCATGACATGGTGGCGGCACAGTGGTTAGCACTGCTGCCTCACTGCGCCAGGGACCCGGGTTTAATTCTGACATAGAACATACAGTGCAGAAGGAGGCCATTCGGCCCATCGAGTCTGCACCGACCCACTTAAGCCCTCACTTTCACCCTATCCCCGTAACCCAACAACCCATCTAATCTTTTTTTGGTCACGAAGGGCAATTTATCATGGCCAATCCACCTAACCTGCACATCTTTGGACTGTGGGAGGAAACCGGAGCACCCGGGGGAAACCCACGCAGACACGGGGAGAACGTGCAGACTCCGCACAGACAGTGACCCAGCGGGGAATCGAACCTGGGACCCTGGCGCTGTGAAGCCACAGTGCTATCCACTTGTGCTACCGTGCTGCCCAACAAATCATATGACCTTGGGTGACTGTGTGGAGTTTCCTCGTTCTCCCTGTATCTGTGTGGGTTTCCTCTGGGTGCTCTGGTTTCCTGCCATAGTCCAAAGTGTACAGGTTACGTGGATTGGCCATGAAAAATTGCCCCTTGGTGTCCAAAGATGTGCAGGTTAGGTGGGGTTACGGGGATAGGGTGGGGGAGTGTGCCTAGGTGGGGTGCTCTTTCGGAGGGTCGGTGCAGACTCGATGGCTGAATGGCCTCCTTCTGCACTGTAGGTATTCTATAGTTCTATTACTATATTAACATATGGGGCTGGTTTAGCACAGTGGGCTAAACAGCTGGCTTGTAGTGCAGAACAAGACCAGCAGCGCTGGTTCAATTCCCGTACCGGCCTCCCCGAACAGGCGCCGGAATGTGGCGACTAGGGGCTTTTCACAGTAACTTCATTGAAGCCTACTTGTGACAATAAGCTATTATTATTATTGTTGCGTGCACTTCTGTATCTCTGGTCCTGTATCTCTGTATCCCTTTTGCTTGCGACTACAGCTAATGTTCGGAGCTTGAAAACTCCTCCAGCCAAAGTTTTCTGCCCGTCGTTCCTGGCAGCAACCACAACCACACTGATTATGTATCTTCAACTTTATTGTAATGGAGATTTATGTAATGGAGCTAAAGTAAGGTCGGGGGACGTTCAGGTGGAGGCTGATGGGACTTGACGGGACCAGGAGGACCTGTTTCTGAGCTTAACGGTTATATATTTTCCCACTGCTGTTCCACCTCTCCAGCTCCATCCGCCCCCATTAACTCCCTTCCCAATCTCATTCTCCTTCCAGTCAATACTTCACGTGATTTACCGAGTCTCTGGTTAGTAACATTTGAAATTGTGTGGGGGTCTGTTACAGGAGCTGAAGTATGCCGTCTGGAAAGAAACCCTGGACTTTATGAAATATCTGCAGAATGTGGCGAGGATGTGCGCTGAGGATTACAACGTCATCAGTCCTGGCGCTGTCTCCTATGTTGAGGTAACGCACCCAGGTTAACAATCCGGCAACTACTGAACTACCCATACAGGCTTGGGTATGGAAATGCCCAATGTCTGATTTTTGTTTTCAATTTAATAATCTTGAGCCCCGGATTAATAAGTCTGGCCTGGAGCACATGCTTGATTCAATTCTTTGTTCTTTTTTGTTCACTGATCGATTTAATCCCTGTCTGGATTGGTTCGAAAGGGTCCTGTGTAAAATCAGTCCAGCGATTTGTCATGGCAATAATCCTCTATTGAAAACTGAAGCAAATTTTTCATTTCATAATTCTGCCGTGCTTTTGCCTTCTATAATTCTAATGCCTTGATCTGTTAAAATTCACCATTTTTCTAACTCACATCTGTACTTGGAAAGCCTTTTGATATTAAGCCTTGATAGCGCCTGAAATTTTTCTTACTTCTTACTTTCTTACTTCCTGTTTCTTGATCGATCTTGTTCTTTTTGATGGTCCTCCAAGTGCTTATTGTTGTCAATGGTCCTTCATCCCTGGGTTACTGTCTCCAAGACATTGTCCCAGAAATAGCCTGTCAGGGTTTTCAGTTCATGGAGCTCTCACCTCACAGCCAAAAGATCAGCGGTTCCAGTCCCACTCCAGGTCTGCAGCATAAAAATCCAGGTTGACATTGCAGTGCTGTGCTGACGGAGTGTTGCACTGTCCGAGATGCTATTTTCAGATGTGGTATAAAACTAACGTTTGCTTGTTGAGGTGAATGTAACAAAATCTCCTGGCACTAATCTGGGAGCTGCTGCTCCTCCCATTTACCAACACTTAAAGCATATTAACGCTTCATTCATTTCCTGTTTGTGGGACCTTTCTGTGCACAAATTGGCTGCTGCATTTGCCCACATAACAACAATGACTAGACTCCAGACGCCATTCATAACGGGAGGTGTTCAGATCAGAGGTCAGCCAAGGCTCTTAGTTGAAGGGTGGGAGGCTGCTCCTGATATTCGTGTTGAACGATATGGAAAGGTCTGGGTCTGTGCAAAGGTTAAACCAGTGAGACAAAGGTTGCTCAGGGTCACAGATGTGGCTAGTTCAGCAGTACGGTCTTCCCATTGAGCGGGGAACCACATCTGGTGTAGCAACATGGGATTTGCTCTTTGACTCTGAGCGCCTGTTTGGAGTCCTGTGCAATTGTGTTTACAGGAAGTGACTGTACCACATCCTCTGGCTCCTGGTCATGACTTCTTGCCGTCTGGCTCCTGACCTCACCCTCCGGCTCCACAGCTGGGGTCCCAACCACCCTCTTGCTATGAATCCGGGATAGTGAGGGTTTATAGATTACTATGGAAATGGTGTTTCTTTTGAATTGCGAAGTGGCGCTGGTTTTGATAGGCCTTCCCTGTGTCTAAACTCATTCTTGCCTTTTTGTTTATTCATTTCCTGATGTGGGCATCCCCAACTAGGCCCAGTATTTATTACCCATCCCTAATTGCCCCTGAGAAGGTGATAGTGAGCTGCCTTCTTGAACCGCTGCGGTCCATGTGGTGTAGGTACACCCACAGTGATTAGGGAGGAAGTTGCAGTATTTTAACCCAGTGACAATGAAGGCGCGGCAAATATATTTCCAAGTCCGGATGGTGAGTGGCTTGAAGGGGAAGTTCCAGGTGGTGGTGTTCCCATGTGCCTTCACCTTTCTAGATGTTGGTGTTCGTGGGTTTGGAAGGTGCTGTCTCAGGAGCCTTTGTGAGTTCCTACAGTGCGTCTTGTAGATAGTACACATGGCCGCTGCTGCGTCAGTGGTGGAGGGATTGAATGTTGCGGAAGGGGCAGCAATCAAGCAGGGCTGCTTTGTCCTGGATGGTGTTGAGCCTCTCGAATGTTGTTGGAACTGCACTCATCCAGGCACGTGGACCGATATTTCTAAAGGTTCTCAAGGTTGCAGCAACAGCAGAGAATTTCAATTGAAATTTAATTTGTCTCATCTCCAGAGGACGCCAAGCAGTGGCTGCAACCTCGATGCCAGAACTGGGCCTTGGTAACTCTGCCAGTACCTGGGTCTGGGAGCAGTCAGAGCAGGGTCCACAGTGTCACGCAGCTGGTGGGGAAGCGAGCCTAGAGGGTCCCGTAGCTGAAGAGCTTTTTGTTGAGCCGCCAACTGGAGATACGCTCCTGGAGGTTTCCCTAAGTCACCGTTTCTTTTAGGGTTTAACCCTAGCCCCACTCTGTCAGTTTGTAGCTCAATGTACATGATTAAACAAGCAGCCATGAAACCACATGATATCGAATTCAGCAGAGTGGAAAACGGCCAGCTAGTTTCACACCCTCCCGATAACCCTGCAGATTTCAGGTGATGGTGGTGCAGTGGTATTGTCACTGGGCGATGCAGACTAATCTTCTGGGGGCAAGAGGCCCACAGCAATATGGTTAACCCTTAACTGCCCCCTGATGTGATGAGGCAAGGCACTCCGTTCAAGGGAAATCCGGATGGGCAATGAATGTCTTCGGGTGGTAAATTCCAAACCTTAAAGGATTGCAATGCACCAAATGGGGCCTAACCGGTGATTTGTTAAGGCTTCACATAACTTCCTTGTCTTTGTATTGAATGCCCCCACTTACAAAACCAAGTATTCCCTATGTTCTGTCACAGGTAGAGCAGTGACATCTTTAACATCGAAAACACAAATCTCAGAGCCACCTACAGGCATTTTAGGTGAATATGATCACGTTGAAATCAGCGGTTGGGGGAGTTTTCGCAGGAGTCTGTGTCCAATGCAGTGAGGTTTTACATAGACGGTTTATACGTGCGTGCATGTGTATTACATCGGAAGACGACACCTGTCAGATTGTTCAGCGTCCACAAGGATTTGCAGACAGTATAATCACCACCTTTGATTCTTACGCTCTCACTTTCCAGGAGGTTTTAACGGCAAGGATTGAAAATGTGAAGACATATCCGGAGCGTTACAGCGTCAGCGAAATAATAAGCATCATGGGAGGGAAATTCATCCCAGACCTCACCCTCCAACTGGAAAAGAAGCTCCTGTGCCTGGTAATCGATAAACTGAACATCTGTTTGTGGTTAATGCTCCTGCTTCTGTCATCAGTCACAGCACTGGGGACTTAATGTAGGTTGAAGAACAAATTTCTCATTCTTAAAGTTCTTCCTTTGGAAGAACAAGGCATAAGGTGACAATCGGCCCTCTACACTGATGGCTCTTCAACTGAATCTGAGCTAATCTGATTCTATTTTATCATTTTTTTTTTAATGAACATTTAATTGAGGTATTTTTGGTACAGTAACAACAACAAAACAAACAATGTAGATGAAACCATAAACAGTGAAAAGCCATTTACCTCTCGTACAGGTCCAACCCTTATTGACCCCCTACTCAAATCTAAACTACCCCCCCCCGTCGACGAACGGCTGCCACCTCCACGCGAACCCTAACAGTGACCCTCAAGGCGAACCTTCTCCTACCCAGCCTCTGGAAACTACCCTGTCCTGAATCCCCCTTAGCGGTAGGAGCGGGAAGGTTTACACCTGTTTACGAAGGAAGTCCCGCACCTGCAGATACCTGAATTTGTTTCCCCCTCGCCAACCCAAACTTTTCCTCCAACGCCCTCATACTCTAAAAGCTCCCCTCTATGAACATATCCCCCATCCTCTCAATCCCCGCTCTCAGCCATGACCGGAACCCCCGTCCATACTCCCCGGGGCAAACTGGTGATTATCACAGATTGGGGCCCAGACCGATGCTCCCACTGTTCCCACATGCCGCCTCTACTGGCCCCAAACTCTCAGGGCCGCCACCACCACTGGACTGGTGGAGTACCGTGCTGGCGGGAATGGCAGAGGCGCAGTTACCAACCCCCCAAACTGGTGCATTTACATGAAGCCGCCTTTACACGAAGCCGCCTCCATATGCACCCATGCCGACCCCTCCCCACCACCCACTTCCTGATCATGGCTATATTAGCCGCCCAGTAATAGTTGCTAAAATTTGGCAACGCCAGCCCGCCCTCTCCCCGACTCCGCTCAAGCATTACCTTCCTTACTCGCCCAGACGAAGTCCGTCATCACTCTGTTGACCCTCTTAAAAAAGGACCGCGGAATAAAGATGGGGAGACACTGAAATACAAATAGGAATCTCGCGAGGACCATCATCTTCACCGTTTGCACCCTCCCAGCCAGAGACAACGGAAGCGCGACCTATCTTCGGAAATCGTCCTTCATTTGGTCCACCAGCTGGGCCAGATTCAATTTATGCAGCCGGTCCCATTCCCGTGCCACTTGGACGCCTAGGTACCTAAAGCTTCCCTCTACAAACCTAAACGGCAGCTCTCCCAGTCGCCTCTCCTGTCCCTCGCCCCTAGAATACAAACATCTTGCTCTTTTCCATATTAAGCTTATACCCCGAAAACCGGCCAAATTCCCTAAGAGTCCTCATGATTTCTGCCATCCCCTCTATTGGGTCCGAAACGTACAGAAGCAGGTCATCCGCACAGAGCGAATGTCTGTCTGTCTGTCTGTCTGTCTGTCTGTCTGTCTCTCTCTCTCTCTCTCTCTCTCTCTCTCTCTCTCTCTCTCTCTCTCTCTCTCCCCCCCCCCCCCCCCCCCCCCCCCCCCCCCGGCTCTCAGAGGAATGCGCAAACAACAGTGGGGAGAGGGGGCATCCCTGTCTCGTCCCCCGGTGCAGTCTAAAGTGCAGTCTGATGTTGTCCTATTCGTCCGTACACTTGCCACAGGAGCCTGATACAGTAACCTGACCCAGTCAATAAAGCCCCGCCCGAATACCTTCCGGGGTCGTCATGATCACATTTAATAACCTTCTGACATTGGCCACCAACTGCCTGCCCTTAACAAACCCCGTCTGGTCCTCCCCAATAACGCCCGGAGACTAGAGGACTGGGAAATCTTTAGGGGGCAACAGAAAGCTACTAAAAAAGCTATAAAGAAGAGTAAGATAGATTATGAGAGTAAACTTGCTTAGAATATAAAAACAGATAGTAAAAGTTTCTACAAATACATAAAACAAAAAAGAGTGGCTAAGGTAAATATTGGTCCTTTAGAGGATGAGAAGGGAGATTTAATAATGGGAGATGAGGAAATGGCTGAGGAACTGAACAGGTTTTTTGGGTCGGTCTTCACAGTGGAAGACACAAATAACATGCCAGTGACTGATGGAAATGAGGCTATGACAGGTGAGGACCTTGAGAGGATTGATATCACCAAGGAGGTAGTGATGGGCAAGCTAATGGGGCTAAAGGTAGACAAGTCTCCTGGCCCTGATGGTATGCATCCCAGAGTGCTAAAAGAGATGGCTAGGGAAATTGCAAATGCACTAGTGATAATTTACCAAAATTCACTAGACTCTGGGGTGGTCCCGGCGGATTGGAAATTAGCAAACGTGACACCACTGTTTAAAAAAGGAGGTAGGCAGAAAGTGGGTAATTATAGGCCAGTTAGCTTAACTTCGGTAGTAGGGAAGATGCTGGAATCTATCATCAAGGAAGAAATAGCGAGGCATCTGGATGGAAATTGTCCCATTGGACAGACACAGCATGGGTTCATAAAAGGCAGGTCGTGCCTAACTAATTTAGTGGAATTTTTTGAGGACATTAACAGTGCGGTAGATAACGGGGAGCCAATGGATGTGGTATATCTGGATTTCCAGAAAGCCTTTGACAAGGTGCCACACAAAAGGTTGTTGCATAAGATAAAGATGCATGGCATTAAGGGGAAAGTAGGAGCATGGATAGAGGATTGGTTAATTAATAGAAAGCAAAGAGTGGGGATTAATGGGTGTTTCTCTGGTTGGCAATCAGTAGCTAGTGGTGTCCCTCAGGGATCAGTGTTGGGCCCACAACTGTTCACAATTTACATAGATGATTTGGAGTTGGGGACCAAGGGCAATGTGTCCAAGTTTGCAGACGACACTAAGATAAGTGGTAAAGCAAAAAGTGCAGAGGATACTGGAAGTCTGCAGAGGGATTTGGACAGGCTAAGTGAATGGGCTAGGGTCTGGCAGATGGAATACAATGTTGACAAATGTGAGGTTATCCATTTTGGTAAGAATAACGGCAAAAGGGATTATTATTTAAATGATAAAATATTAAAACATGCTGCTGTGCAGAGAGACCTGGGTGTGCTCGTGCATGAGTCGCAGAAAATTGGTTTTCAGGTGCAACAGGTGATTAAGAAGGCAAATGGAATTTTGTCCTTCATTGCTAGAGGGATGGAGTTTAAGACTAGGGAGGTTATGCTGCAATTGTATAAGGTGTTAGTGAGGCCACACCTGGAGTATTGTGTTCAGTTTTGGTCTCCTTACTTGAGAAAGGACGTACTGGCACTGGAGGGTGTGCAGAGGAGATTCACTAGGTTGATCCCAGAGCTGAAGGGGTTGGATTACGAGGAGAGGTTGAGTAGACTGGGACTGTGCTCGTTGGAATTTAGAAGGATGAGGGGGGATCTTATAGAAACATATAAGATTATGAAGGGAATCGATAGGATAGATGCGGGCAGGTTGTTTCCACTGGCGGGTGAAAGCAGAACTAGGGGGCATAGCCTCAAAATAAGGGGAAGTAGATTTAGGACTGAGTTTAGGAGGAACTTCTTCACCCAAAGGGTTGTGAATCTATGGAATTCCTTGCCCAGTGAAGCAGCAGAGGCTCCTTCATTAAATGTTTTTAAGATAAAGATAGATAGTTTTTTGAAGAATAAAGGGATTAAGGGTTCTGGTGTTCGGGCGGGAAAGTGGAGCTGAGTCCACAAAAGATCAGCCATGATCTCATTGAATGGCGGAGCAGGCTCGAGGGGCTAGAT
Source organism: Scyliorhinus torazame (assembly GCF_047496885.1). Taxonomy (NCBI): domain Eukaryota; kingdom Metazoa; phylum Chordata; class Chondrichthyes; order Carcharhiniformes; family Scyliorhinidae; genus Scyliorhinus; species Scyliorhinus torazame. The sequence goes on along the minus strand of NC_092736.1, from coordinate 32,677,835 downwards.
GGCCTACTCCTGCTCCTAGTTCTTATGTTCTAACACAATCCTCGATCCTGGAGGACAAGATTTTGGCCAGCAACTTGGCATCTACATTCAACAGGGAGATCGGCCTGTAGGACCCACACAGCTCCGGGTTCTTGTCCCGCTTAAGAATTAGCAAAATCGTTGCCTGTGACATCGTCGGGGCCAACACCCCTCTTTCCCTTGCCTCATTGAACATCCTCATCAACAGCGGCCCCAATATCCTAGAGAACCTTTTATAAAACTCCACTGGGTACCCGCCCGGCCCCGGGGCTTTACCCGCCTACATGGCCTTCAGACCCTCCACTATCTCTTCCAGCCCGATTGGGGCCCCCAGCCCTTCTACCCACTCCCTATCCACCTTTGGGAAATTCAGCCCCTCCAAGAAGTGCCTCATCCCCTCCGGCCCCGTAGGGGGTTCCGACCTGTCCAGCCTTCTGTAGAAATCCTTAAATGCCTTATTCACTCCTATTGAATCACCAACCAGGTTCCCATCTCCGTCCTTTACTTTCCTTATCTCCCTAGCTGCCTCCCTCTTCCTAAGCTGCTGTGCAAGCATTCTGCTGGCCATCTCTCCATGTTCATAGATCGCCCCCCTCGCCTTTCTCAGCTGCTCCAATGCCCTCCCTGTGGTCAGCAAGCTAAACTCCGCCTGTAACCTCCGCTGTTCCCGTAAAAGCCCTGCCTCTGGGGTCTCCGCATACCTCCTATCAATCTGTAGTATCTCCTTTACCATCGGTCCGTCTCTGCCCTGTCCACCTTCTCCCTATGTGCCCGGATCGAGATCAGCTCCCCCCTGACCACCGCCATCAGTGCTTCCCACACCACCGCTGCTGAAATTTCCCCCGTGTCATTGACCTGCAGGTAGCTCTGAATACATTTCCTCAGCCGCTCGCACACCCCTTCATCCGCCAAAAGTCCCACATCTAACCTCCAGTGTGGGCGCTGGTTACTGTCTTTACTAACCTGCAGGTCAACCCAGTGCGGAGCATGGTCTGTGATTGTGATCGCCGAGTACCCCGTGTCCACCACCCCAGCCAGCAAGGCCCTGCTCAAAGTAAAGAAATCAATCCGGGAATACACTTTATGCACGTGTGAGTAGAAGGAGAACTCCTTCACCCTCGGCTGCCCAAATCTCCATGGATCCACCCCCCACCCCCACATCAGCTCCATGAACCCTCTTAGTTCCTTTGCCATTGCTGGCACCCTGCCCGTTTTCGAGCTTGACCAGTCCAAGCCAGGGTCCATAACTGTTGAAGTCCCCTCCCATGACCGACCTGTGCGAGTCCAGGTCCGGTATCTTCCCCAGCATCCTCTTTATAAACTCCACATCATCCCAATTTGGCGCATACACATTTACTAATACCACCTGCACCCCCTCTATCTTCCCGCTGACCATAATGTACCGACCTCCCACGTCCGAGACTATTCTACCCACCTCAAACACCACCCGTTTATTAATCAGGATCGCGACCCCTCTTGTCTTTGAATCTAGTCCCGAATGAAATACCTGACTGACCCAGCCTTTCCTCAGTCTAATCTGGTTATTACTCTAAGGTGCGTCTCCTGCAACATTACCACATCCGCCTTCAATCCGTAAGATGCGTGAGCACACGTGCCCTTTTGACCGGCCCATTTAATCCTCGAACATTCCAGGTGATCAGCCTAGTTGGGGGCTCATTGCCCCCCCTTCGCCGATCAGCCATCCTCTTTAAGGCCCACCTCCAGCCCGTGCTCCGCGCCTCCACCGGTCCATCCCCAGGCAGCCCCCGCCCCCAACCTCCTCTGTCCCTCAGCCCAAGTCCCTCCCTCGTCAGCAGAACATTCACCCCCCCTCCCCCCTAGTAACAACACCCTGTAACCCAACCCCTTTACTAAACCAAACATATGCACCCCCCTCCACTGCGCTTCCGAGAGCTAGCTCGCCCAGCTAGCTTGGTGGCCCTCATCCCTGGCGCCAGATAGTCTCCCACCTATTGTCCACCTACCCCCCTGCCCGCTTATACAAACAAACTCCAACATCAAACAATCCCCACACAATTGCCCAACAGAAAAACACCAAGATCAAAACAAGCACACCTCCATCCTCCAACAGTGCAAATGAAAACCTTCACCCACTCAGCTCCACCACTGGTTCCAAATCAATGCAAACGGCATCACAAACATCTCCCATGAAACGCAAAACGAGAGCCTTTTTACAAAAACAGAGAAACAAAAAGAAAAATCAAAAACATGAATGTTGCAGCCAAGTTCAAAAGTTCTCAATACATCACCAGCCCTTTCTTTTTCGCAAAGCCCAACACGTCCTCAGGCGACTCGAAGCTGATCCTCATGCGTGAGATTCCATTTCATTGAGCCCCTCCTGTAATCAAATGTCCTGCCCCGTCCTCCAGCCCCCCCCCCCCGTCACGATCTGAGTGCCAACGTGCTGACCTCTGCTCCTAGAACATAGACAAATACAGCACAGAACAGGCCCTTTGGCCCACGATATTGTGCCGAACCTTTGTCCTCGATTAATCATAGATTATCATTGAATCCACAGTGCAGAAGGAGGCCACTCGGCCCACCGAGTCTGTACCGGCTCCCGGAAAGAGCACCCCACCCAAAGTCAACACCTCCACCCAACACTAAGGGCAATTTTGGACACCAAGGGCAATCCATCATGGCCAGTCCACCCAACCTGCACATCTTTGGACTGTGGGAGGAAACCGGAGCACCCGGAGGAAACCCACGCACACACGGGGAGAACGTGCAGACTCCGCACAGACAGTGACCCAGCGGGGAATCGACCCTGGGACCCTGGAGCTGTGAAGCAATTGTGCTATCCACAATGCTACCGTGCTGCCCTTAAGAACAAATCAATCTACACTATATCATTTTACCGTAATTCATGTACCTATCCAAAAGCTGCTTGAAGGTCCCTAATGTTTCCGACTCAACTACTTCCACAGGCAGTGCATTCCACGCCCCCACTACTCTCTGGGTAAAGAACCTACCTCTGACATTCCCCCTATACCTTCCACCATTCACCTTAAATTTATGTCCCCTTGTAATGGTTTGTTCCACCCGGGGAAAAAGTCTCTGACTGTCTACTCTATCTATTCCCCGATCATCTTATAAACCTTTATCAAGTCGCCCCTTATCCTTCTCCGTTCTAATGAGAAAAGCCTAGCACCCTCAATAATTTCAAAAGGCAAAGTCAGAAAATGAAATATGAAAGACAGAAAGACAGCGAATAGTTAAGTCAAAGTATAGATGATTCATGAAAGAGAGAGAGATGGCCGAAAATCCATCACGGTTATACCAAATCATATCAGACTTCAGCCATCTATCTGCACCCCAATGTAATTCTGATTGGTTTGGATTAACATCAAATGAGTTTGATTTGAGGGTTAGTTGTCACTCATTAATAGGCAACATTATTGGATAGGCACATGGAGCACACCAGAATGACGGAGTGGGATAGCTTGATCTTGGTTTCGGACAATGCTTGGCACAACATCGAGGGCTGAAGGGCCTGTTCCGTGCTGTGCTGTTCTATAACATTAACCTAAAATGTATTCTTGTATGAGCTATGGAATGCGATTCGGCTTCCTTATAGCATAAATTTGCTTGTTAGGGCAATGGTCTCTATGCTGTTGCCATGGAGCTTGCCTTGTCCTTGGGTTACTTTATCTTGGAATTGTATTTGTTAGCTGCATAGGAATTCTGCTGTTCTGTGTTCTGATTGCAGCAATGTTCTGAAATGCTGAATGTGTGTTTTTAAAATGACCTGAGATTATGAGTGAGTTTTAAAATGGTATTTAATAGACTCGGGGCTTACTGCAAAATAGCTATCTTTTACCTATAGAAAATAGCTGGCTTCTACAGTTGTGGGGAAAGAATAGGAGAAGGGGTAATTAAATTGCTAACCAAAGAGCCAGCACAGACCTGATGGACTGAATGGCCTCCTCTGTTGTATTACTCTATGGACAGAATATTCAGCAAAGATGTTTCAGAATGAATCATAGAATCCCTACAGCGCAGAAGGAAGCCATTCGGCCCATCGAATCTGCGCTGACCCGCCGAAAGAACACCCATTTCCTATCCCCGTAACCCCACCTAAGCTTTTGGACACCAAGGGGCAATTTAGCGTGGCCAATCCACCTAACATGCACATTTGGAATGGCGTGATGTGGTCCACCGACCTGTGCGGGATCTTTCTCTCCCAATTTCTGCCTGTGATTTGCAGGCAGCTCAGCAACGATGCCAACATTTGCTGACGTCCTCAAAGTGGAAACTGGGTTCCTGTGTACTTTGGGCGGGATTCTCTGGCTTCCCAGCCGCGTGTTTCCCGGCAGAGGGAGGTGGCACTGCCGTTCACTGGCCGGGGGGAGGGGGGGGGGGATTCTCTGCTCTCGCTGGTGTCAGTAGGTTTCCCATTGAAGCCACCCCACTCCCCCGAGAAATTCCTGGGCAGGGTGTGCTGCCAGCGGGACCAGAGAATCCCGCTGCCAGGGAACGGCCGGCAAATTCCGGCCTCAATATAACACAACGGAGATTTCCCAGATAGAATTTGTATACAGTTTCCGTGATTTAAACCTTTTGTTAACGTTTAAATGTCTTGATGAAAAATGCCTGCTGAGTCCGCTTTCTGCCTCTGTTTCTGACCCCCCTCCGCAGGGCAGGGCTTCATTTCTGCGGGTTCCGAATCACGTTTCCTCGCACCAGCTAACAACAGATTATAAAACCATCGCTGCATATACTCCGCCTGCAGAGAAGGCCGCCTCTTTTCAAACCGTAAGTTTTCTACGCTGTGCTTTCAGAATTTTGCAGCTCGAGGACAATTCCTCGTGTGCCGAGATTTTTAAATGCTATTTGGATACTTGTTGGCCTTGGCTGATGTTGCACAGGGAGATTAGAGCAGCTATCGTCTTCAGGTGAAGCAGAGTTAGAAGGTTAGGGGGTTATTGCCTCAAGGTGCACAGGCACATAGTCGTCATTTTTAAGATCCCTATTTGGATGCAATGCATTGATTATAGCCAGACAAGGTAACTGGCAGCCATGTGGGCATCTGAGTAGAGATGCTTGGAGTGCTGGAGTTTCTCTGTGGTGTAGTCAAGGCAACGCTTGCCAACCAGATACACCATGTACAAAACATTCCTGGGGCTAGGCTGCAATTGTCCTCTGCTGCGTTGCAATTTATAATGGAAAAATTGAGGGTGGCACGGTTGGGCAGTGGTTAGCGCTGCTGCCTCACAGCGCCGAGGACCCGGGTTTGATCCCGGCCCCGGGTCACTGTCCACGTGGAGTTTGCACATTTTCCCCGTGTCTGCATTAATCTCACCCCCACAACCCAAAGATGTGTAGGGTAGGTGGATTGGCCAGGCTAAATTGCCCCTTCATTGGAATTTTTTTTTTTAAATCAAAAAAGAGGAAAAATTGATCACAAAAATGTGACACCAGGGAGTAAGAGTTATGGACAGAATTTGGACATGGACATTGGTCTGGTTTGATTGTGTGGAGAATCACACTGATGCTTGTTACAGCCCTTTGAACAATTATTAGCTGAAGTGTGACTAAAATCTCTTTACTTTAATTCTTCATAAAACTTGAATAGTTTCAAGTTTGCCTATATCGTTTAGTAGAATGGATGGTTAAAACTCCTCATTGTCCCTGTTCCTCCAACCCTCCCACGATCCCTGGATTCTCCCTTTCTGGCCTCTTGTGCGCCCCTGGTTTCCAGCGCCTTCCATCAGTGGCCATGCCTTCAAGCTACCAAAAGATTTCCCCCTCTACCTGTCTGTCTATATCTCTCTCCGCCTTTAAGATGCTCCTCTAAACCTACCTCTTTGACCAAGCTTTAGTTTGAATTTGGTTTGAGATGACTCCTGGCAAGTGTTGCGGGATGTTCGACTGCGGGGACGGTGATATACAAGTGCAAGTTAGTGTTCCAAAGTGTGAAATGCTTGTTTGTTTTTGGGGGCTGGTTTCAGGAAGTCAGCAGTGACGTGAATGCAGAGAAGTTGAGCATAAAGTACGGAGCGAAGGTGTCACTAACCAACCAAGCATTGTTTGCCCTGTTGAATAATTGTGGGCCGAATTATACAGAACAATGGGAGATTCCAGTCCACGTGAAAACCATCTGTGGCGAAGGTATATGTTTTTAAATATTTTCTGCTTATTCATTCTTTGAGTATTATTTCTGACAGATCAGATTATGTAAAATTCGGGTTTAGTAAGTAAAGTTGCCACAGTCCCAGATGATCATAGGCTGCTTTTCTCTTTGAGCCGGGGGGGAGCTTATTGGTGGTGATTGAACCCGAGGATCACCACACCTCAGGCAAGGGGAAAGGTTGAGAAGGCGGTGCCTTCATGAATAACCTCAGCCGGAACGGGAATTGAACTGGCCAGTCAGAGAGAATCGGTGGGTGGGTAAGAGAATAGGTGGGAAGGAGACAGCGAATCGGACAGAAAGGGAGAGCGAGAATCAGGCGGGGAGAGCGAGAATCGGGCAGAGAGGGAGAGCGAGAATCGGGCAGAGGGGGGAGAGGGCGAGAATCGGACAGAGGGGGGAGAGGGCGAGAATCGGGCGGAGGGGGGAGAGGGCGAGAATCGGGCAGAGGGGGGAGAGGGCGAGAATCGGGCGGGGAGAGAGCGAGAATCCGGCGGGGAGAGAGAGCGAGAATCGGGCGGGGGAGAGAGCGAGAATCGGGCGGGGAGAGAGCGAGAATCGGGCAGGGGGAGAGAGTGAGAATTGGGCAGGGAGAGAGAGTGAGAATCGGGCAGGGGGAGAGAGTGAGAATCGGGCGGGGGAGAGAGCGAGAATCGGGCGGGGGAGAGAGAGAGAGAATCGGGCGGGGGAGAGCGAGAATCGGGCGGGGGAGAGTGAGAATCGGGCGGGGGGAGAGTGAGAATCGGGCGGGGGAGAGCGAGAATCGGGCGGGCGGGGGAGAGCGAGAATTGGGCGGGGGAGAGCGAGAATTGGGCGGGGGAGAGCGAGAATTGGGCGGGGGAGAGCGAGAATTGGGCGGGGGAGAGCGAGAATTGGGCGGGGGAGAGCGAGAATTGGGCGGGGAGAGAGCGAGAATCCGGCGGGGGAGAGCGAGAATCGGGCGGGGGGAGAGCGAGAATTGGGCGGGGGAGAGAGAGCGAGAATCGGGCAGAGAGGGAGAGCGAGAATCGGGCAGAGGGGGAGAGGGAGAATCGGGCAGAGGGGGGAGAGGGCGAGAATCGGGCAGAGGGGGGAGAGTGAGAATCGGGCAGGTGGGGGGAGAGAGTGAGAATCGGGCAGAGGGGGGAGAGGGAGAATCGGGCAGAGGGGGGAGAGTGAGAATCGGGCAGGTGGGGGGAGAGTGAGAATCGGGCAGAGGGGGGAGAGGGCGAGAATCGGGCAGAGGGGGGAGAGGGCGCGAATCGGGCAGAGGGGGGAGAGTGAGAATCGGGCAGGGGGGGGAGAGTGAGAATCGTGCAGAGGGGGGAGAGGGCGAGAATCGTGCAGAGGGGGGAGAGGGCGAGAATCGGGCAGAGGGGGGGGAGAGTGAGAATCGGGCAGGTGGGGGGAGAGAGTGAGAATCGTGCAGAGGGGGGAGAGAGTGAGAATCGGGCAGGTGGGGGGGAGAGAGTGAGAATCGTGCAGAGGGGGGAGAGGGCGAGAATCGGGCAGAGGGGGAAGAAGGCGAGAATCGGGCAGAGGGGGAAGAAGGCGAGAATCGGGCAGAGGGGGGAGAGGGCGAGAATCGGGCAGGGGGAGAGCGAGAATTGGGCGGGGAGAGAGAGCGAGAATTGGGCGGGGTGAGAGCGAGAATCGGGCGGGGAGAGAGCGAGAATCGGGTGGGGAGAGAGCGAGAATCGGGCGGGGAGAGAGCGAGAATCGGGCAGGGGAGAGAGCGAGAATCGGGCAGGGGGAGAGAGTGAGAATCGGGCGGGGGAGAGAGTGAGAATCGGGCGGGGGAGAGCGAGAATCGGGCGGGGGAGAGCGAGAATCGGGCGGGGGAGAGAGCGAGAATCGGGCGGGGGAGAGAGAGCGAGAATCGGATGGGGGAGAGCGAGAATCGGGCAGGGGGGGAGAGCGAGAATCGGGCGGGGGAGAGAGCGAGAATTGGGCGGGGAGAACGAGAATTGGGCGGGGGAGAGTGAGAATTGGGCGGGGGAGAGCGAGAATTGGGCGGGGGAGAGCGAGAATTGGGCGGGGGAGAGCGAGAATTGGGCGGGGAGAGAGTGAGAATCGGGCAGGGGGAGAGAGTGAGAATCGGGCAGGGGGAGTGGCCAAGAATCGGGCAGAGGGGGGAGAGGGCGAGATTCGGGCAGAGGGGGGAGAGAGCGAGAATCGGGCGGGGGAGAGAGCGAGAATCGGGCGGGGGAGAGAGAGCGAGAATCGGGCGGGGGAGAGAGCGAGAATTGGGCGGGGAGAACGAGAATTGGGCGGGGGAGAGCGAGAATTGGGCGGGGGAGAGCGAGAATTGGGCGGGGGAGAGCGAGAATTGGGCGGGGAGAGAGTGAGAATCGGGCGGGGAGAGAGCGAGAATCGGGCAGGGGGAGTGGCCGAGAATCGGGCAGAGGGGGGAGAGGGCGAGATTCGGGCAGAGGGGGAAGAGGGCGAGAATTGGGCGGGGGAGAGAGAGCGAGAATCGGGCGGGGGAGAGAGAGCGAGAATTGGGCGGGGGAGAGCGAGAATTGGGCGGGGGAGAGCGAGAATTGGGCGGGGGAGAGCGAGAATCGGGCAGGGGGAGAGTGAGAATCGGGCGGGGGAGAGAGTGAGAATCGGGCGGGGGAGAGCGAGCGAGAATCGGGCGGGGAGAGAGCGAGAATTGGGCGGGGAGAACGAGAATTGGGCGGGGGAGAGCGAGAATTGGGCGGGGGAGATCGAGAATTGGGCGGGGAGAGAGTGAGAATCGGGCGGGGAGAGAGCGAGAATCGGGCAGGGGGAGTGGCCGGGAATCGGGCAGAGGGGGGAGAGGGCGAGATTCGGGCAGAGGGGGTAGAGGGCGAGAATTGGGCGGGGGAGAGAGAGCGAGAATCGGGCGGGGGAGAGAGAGCGAGAATCGGGCGGGGAGAGCGAGAATCGGGCGGGGGAGAGAGCGAGAATCGGGCGGGGGAGAGAGCGAGAATCGGGCGGGGGAGAGAGAGCGAGAATCGGACGGGAGAGAGAGAGCGAGAATCGGGCGGGGGGGAGAGCGAGAATCGGGCGGGGGGGAGAGCGAGAATCGGGCGGGGGAGAGAGCGAGAATCGGGCGGGGAGAACGAGAATTGGGCGGGGGAGAGCGAGAATTGGGCGGGGGAGAGCGAGAATTGGGCGGGGAGAGAGTGAGAATCGGGCGGGGAGAGAGCGAGAATCGGGCAGAGGGGGAGAGGGCGAGAATCGGGCAGAGGGGGAGAGGGCGAGAATCGGGCAGAGGGGGAGAGGGCGAGAATCGGGCAGAGGGGGGAGAGGGCGAGAATCGGGCAGGGGGGAGAGGGCGAGAATCGGGCAGAGGGGGGAGAGGGCGAGAATCGGGCAGGGGGGAGAGGGCGAGAATCGGGCAGGGGGGAGAGTGCGAGAATCGGGTAGAGGGGGGAGAGAGCGAGAATCGGGCTGGGGAGAGAGAGCGAGAATCGGGCGGGAGAGAGAGCGAGAAACGGGCGGGGGAGAGAGAGCGATAATCGGGCGGGGGAGAGAGAGCGCGAATCGGGCGGGGGAGAGAGCGAGAATCGGGCGGGGAGAGCGAGAATCCGGCGGGGGAGAGCGAGAATCGGGCGGGGGAGAGAGAGCGAGAATCGGGCAGAGAGGGAGAGCGAGAATCGGGCAGAGAGGGAGAACGAAAATCGGGCAGAGAGGGAGAGCGAGAATCGGGCAAAGAGGGAGAGCGAGAATCGGGCAGAGAGGGAGAACGAGAATCGGGCAGAGAGGGAGAGCGAGAATCGGGCAGAGAGGGAGAGCGAGAATCGGGCATGGGGGGGGAGAGAGCGAGAATCGGGCAGAGGGGGGAGAGTGCGAGAATCGGGCAGAGGGGGGAGAGTGCGAGAATCGGGCAGGGGGGGGAGAGGGCGAGAATCGGGCAGAGGGGGGAGAGGGCGAGAATCGGGCAGAGGGGGGGGGGAGGCCGAGAATCGGGCGGAGGGGGGAGGGGGCGAGAATCGGGCAGAGGGGGGAGAGCGAGAATCGGGCAGAGGGGGGAGAGGGCGAGAATCGGGCAGAGGGTGGAAGAGAGTGAGAATCGGCAGGTGGGGGGAGAGAGTGAGAATCGGCAGGTGGGGGGAGAGGGCGAGAATCGGGCAGAGGGGGGAGAGGGCGAGAATCGGGCAGAGGGGGGAGAGAGGGCGAGAATCGGGCGGGGGAGAGCGAGAATCGGGTGGGGGAGAGCGAGAATCGGGCGGGGGAGAGCGAGAATCGAGCGGGGGGAGAGCGAGAACCGGGCAGGGGGAGAGAGTGAGAATCGGGCGGGGGAGAGAGCGAGAATCGGGCGGGGGAGAGAGCGAGAATCGGGCGGGGGAGAGAGCGAGAATCGGACGGGGGAGAGAGCGAGAATCGGGCGGGGAGAGAGCGAGAATCGGGCGGGGAGAGAGCGAGAATCGGGCGGGGAGAGAGCGAGAATCGGGCGGGGAGAGAGCGAGAATCGGGCGGGGAGAGAGCGAGTATCGGGCGGGGAGAGAGCGAGAATCGGGCGGGGAGAGAGCGAGAATCGGGCGGGGAGAGAGCGAGAATCGGGCGGGGGGAGAGTGAGAATCGGGCGGGGGGAGAGCGAGAATTGGGCGGGGAGAGAGCGAGAATCGGGCGGGGAGAGAGCGAGAATCGGGCGGGGAGAGAGCGAGAATCCGGCGGGGGAAGAGCGAGAATCCGGCGGGGGAGAGAGAGCGAGCATCGGGCAAAGCGTGGGAGGGGAATGCAGGCGGAAAGGGTGAGGCAATCGGGCAGAGAGGGTGACACCGTAATGTTAGGTGGGTTGGCCGTGCTAAATTGCCCCTTGTTGCCCAATGGTTAGGGGGTTCAGGGCTTACGAAGGATAGGGTGGTACAGACTTAATGGGCTTTGTGGCCTCCTTCTGCACTGTAGGGATTCTATGAGAAGCAGACAGAGAGAGAGGGAGACTGAAGCGGCTGGAGGGAAAGGGAGAGAAAAATGAGAGAGAGAGAATCCCCCAGTGGGAGCACCTGAGAGAGAGGGGCAGAATCGAGTGGGGAGAGTGGGCTGAGCAATGTTGGGATATTGTGTTCCCAATGCTCTCTCTAAAGCTGTGTTTTTCAACTTTTTCCTGGGACCCAATTTTACCAAGCGGCTGACATAGAACATACAGTGCAGAAGGAGGCCATTCGGCCCATCGAGTCTGCACCGACCCACTTAAGCCCTCTCTTCCACCCTATCCCCGTAACCCAATAACCCCTCCTAACCTTTTTGATCACGAAGGGCAATTTATCGTGGCCAATCCGCCTGACCTGCACGTCTTTGGACGGTGGGAGGAAATCGGAGCACCCGGTGGAAACCCACGCAGACACGGGGAGAACGTGCAGACTCTGCACAGACAGTGACCCAGTGGGGAATCGAACCTGGGACCCTGGCGCTTTGAAGCCACAGTGCTAACCACTGTGCTACCGTGCTGCTGACCTTCAGGACCCACGCTGACCGAGCTTTGCAACATACCATTTTCTTTTGCTTTTAGTGCGACAGGTGAGCCTGCTTGGTCCTCACAATCTCACTCTAATCAGGTTCACAGGAGGAGAGGGCAATGTGCATATCTTCAGCCGGTTCCTGGGAGAACGCGCTGATGTCAGGAGGAGGCGGTCTTCCCCCGCTGGGCTCCGGGCCTGCGCACTGTGAAATCCGACTGAGGGGGCACGCATGCGCGGGACGGCCGGCATCCTTGAAAGCCTGTCGCGCCTGGCACTTTTAAAAGCTGGTCACGGCTGTTGGGGAATTCCTCCTGCAATCAGGAACGCCGCGACCGATCGCAAAGTGACCCTCACGACACCCGCCGACGGGTTGCAACCCTGAGTTTGGAAATGACTGCTCTAAAGGATAACTTTAGATGCACGGTAGCATTGTGGATAGCACAATTGCTTCACAGCTCCAGGGTCCCAGGTTCGATTCCAGCTTGGGTCACTGTCTGTGCGGAGTCTGCACGTTCTCCCCGTGTCTGCGTGGGTTTCCTCCGGGTGCTCCGGTTTCCTCCCACAGTCCAAAGATGTGCAGGTTAGGTGGATTGGCCATGATAAATTGCCCTTAGTGTCCAAAATTGCCCTTAGTGTTGGGTGGGGTTGCTGGGTTATGGGGATAGGGTGGAGGTGTTGACCTTGGGTGGGGTGCTCTTTCCAAGAGCTGGTGCAGACTCGATGGGCCGGGTGGCGGCCTCCTGCACTGTAAATTCTATGATTAATCTGGGACAAAGGTTCGGCACAATATAGTGGGCTGAAGGGCCTGTTCTGTGCTGTATTTTCTATGTTCTATAACTGAGGTCTAATGTTTAGCTCAATGTTTTCTCTTCAATATCTCTAGAAACCGGATTAGTCATTTATCCCCTCTAATGTCAAAATCATACAATAGATTATTGTATATTACTATTTATTCATTTACGGAATGTAGCTGTTGCTGCCTTGGCCAGCATTTATTGCCCTTGAGCAGTGTGTGGCGAGTTCCCTGAGGGTGGAGGTGTTGACCTTGGGTAGGGTGCTCTTTCCAAGAGCTGGTGCAGACTCGATGGGCCGAATAGCCTCCTTCTGCACTGTAAATTCTATGATGACCTCCAGGTGGTGGTGTTTCCCGGTATCTGCTGCCTTGTCCTTCTCGATGGAACTGGTTGTAAGTTTGGACGGTATTAACGATTATTTGGCGCTCCCTGTATTTGAAATCTAGCATTCTCTCATGGTGAGCGATCTCATGAGAACGTTCCTGGAGCTCCGCTTGAACATTTTTCACTAGCTTTGAGCAGTGAGCTCTCCTGGCTGAGCTACATTTACTCACTGATAGCTCAGATTTTAAATCCATTCAATCTAGTTCAGCGCAGACTCGAGGTTTTGAAGCCGCTCTCTCATTACTTTTTTCTGCTGTTGATCATTGGTTGTGGGAGAATGAACTTTTCTGTAGATGTTTTCTGAGATCTGATCTTATGATGTGCTGGGAAAATATGTATTGCTTGTATGCTGTATATGTCCTTAATGCTCGCCAAGCCATGCATGCTAACTCCGCCTTGTCCACACAGATTACCAATATCAGCTCGGAGTTTAGATGCCATTTCTTTTTATTTTCAAAGGAAATAAGATGGTGAAAGTTGCCTTCCTTGACTCGCCCCTGCCAAAGAAAAACCTGACTGTGAGAGAGAAGAACCTGTTGTTTTACCAAGTTCCTCTAGACCTGTTGATGACGAAAAAATATTACGTCGCTGTTTCAAGCATGACACTGGACAAACTTGAAAGATGTGACATGTTCACAGAGAAAGTAAGATTTTGTAATAAGACCACAAGACTTAGGAGCAGAATTAGGCCATTCGGCCCATCGAGTCTGCTCCGCCATTCAATCACGGCTGATATTTTCTCATCCCCATTCTCCTACCTTTCCCCCATAACCCCCGATCCCCTTATTCATCAAGAACCTATCTATTTTGGTCTTAAAAACATTCAGTGAATTGGCCTCCACAGCCTTCTGCGGCAAAGTGTTACACAGATTCACCACCCTCTGGCTGAAGAAATTCCTCCTCATCTCTATTTTGAAGGATCGTCCCTTTAGTCTGAGATTGTGCCCCCTGGTTCTAGTTTTTCCTACAAGTGGAAACATCCTCTCCACATCCACTCTATCCAGGCCTCGCAGTATCCTGTAAGTTTCAATAAGATTCCCCCTCATCCTAAACTCCAACGAGTACAGACCCAGAGCCCTCAACCAAAGAACAGAGAACAAAGAACAAAGAAATGTACAGCACAGGAACAGGCCCCTCGGCCCTCCAAGCCCGTGCCGACCATGCTGCCCGACTAAACTACAATCTTCTACACTTCCTGGGTCCGTATCCCTCTATTCCCATCCTATTCATGTATTTGTCAAGATGCCCCTTAAATGTCACTATCGTCCCTGCTTCCACCACCTCCTCCGGTAGCGAGTTCCAGGCACCCACTACCCTCTGCGTAAAGCTTTATGACAAGCTTTATAGAATCATAGAATCCCTACAGTGCAGAAGGGGGCCATTCGGTCCATCGAGTCTACACTGACCCTCCGAAAGAACACCCTACCAAGGCCCACTCCCCCCCCCCCCCCCCCCCCCCCCGCCCAATACCGGAACTCTGTAACCCCTTCAAATCGTGGACATTAAGGGGCAATTTAACATGACCAATCCACCTAACCTGCACATCTTTGGACTGTGGAAGGAAACCGGAGCACCCGGAGGAAACCCGGAGGAAAATGAGGGATAGAAATGGCAAGATTAGGGAACCATGGATGACTGGTGGAATTGTGAGACTAGCTAAGATGAAAAAGGAAGCATACATAAGATCTAGGCAACTTAAAACTGATGAAACTTTGGAGGAATATCGGGAAAGTAGGACAAATCTCAAACGCGCAATAAAGAGGGCTAAAAGTGGTCATGAAATATCTTTGGCTAACAGGGTTAAGGAAAATCCCAAAGCCTTTTATTCGTATATAAGGAGCAAGAGGGTAACTAGAGAAAGGATTGGCCCACTCAAAGACAAAAGAGGGAATTTATGCGTGGAGTCAGAGGAAATGGGTGAGATTCTTAATGAGTACTTTGCATCAGTATTCACCAAGGAGAGGGACATGACGGATGTTGAGGCTAGAACATAGAACATTACAGCGCAGTGCAGGCCCTTCGGCCCTCGATGTTGCGCTGACCTGTGAAACCACTCTAAAGCCCATCTACACTATTCCCTTATCGTCCATATGTCTATCCAATGCCCTTCGTGTTGGCGAGTCACTACTGTTGCAGGCAGGGCATTCCACGCCCTTACTACTCTGAGTAAAGAACCTACCTCTGACATCTGTCTTATATCTATCTCTGCTCAATTTAAAGCTATGTCCCCTCGTGCTAGACATCACCATCCAAAGAAAAAGGCTCTCACTGTCCACCCTATCCAATCCTCTGATCATCTTGTATGCCTCAATTAAGTCACCTCTTAACCTTCTCTCTAACGAAATTAGCCTCATGTCCCTCAGCCTTTCCTCATAAGATCTTCCCTCCATACCAGGCAACATTCTGGTAAATCTCCTCTGCACCCTTTCCAGTGCTTCCACATCCTTTCTATAATGCGGCGACCAGAATTGCACACAATACTCCAAATGCGGCCGCACCAGAGTTTTGTACAGCTGCAACATGACCTCATGGCTCTGAAACTCAATCCCTCTACCAATAAAGGCTAGCACACCGTACGCCTTCTTAACAACCCTCTCAACCTGGGTGGCAACTTTCAGGGATCTATGTACATGGACACCGAGATCTCTCTGCTCATCCACACTGCCAAGAATCTTACCATTAGCCCAGTACTCAGTGTTCCTGTTATTCCTTCCAAAATGAATCACCTCACACTTTTCTGCATTAAACTCCATTTGCCACCTCTCAGCCCAGCGCTGCAGCTTATCTATGTCCCTCTATAACTTGTAACATCCTTCCGCACTGTCCACAACTCCACCGACTTTAGTGTCATCTGCAAATTTACTCACCCATCCTTATAGGCCCTCCTCCAGATCATTTATAAAAATGACAAACAGCAGTATCCCCAAAACACCATTAGTAACTGGACTCCAGTCTGAACATTTCCCATCAACCACCACCCTTTGTCGTCTTCCAGCTAGCCAATTTCTGATCCAAACTGCTAAGTCACCCTGAATCCCCAGCTTCCGTACTTTCTGTAGTAGCCTACCGTGGGGAACCTTATCAAACGCTTTACTGAAATCATATACACCACATCAACTGCTTTACCCTCATCCACCTGTTTGGTCACCTTCTCAAATAACTCTTAAGGTTTGTGAGGCACGACCTAGGGATGGATGTTTAAATATTCTAGGCCAAGTCGGCAGAAGGAAGTTTTAGGTATTCTAAAAGGCATTAAGGTGGACAAGTCCCCATGTCCGGATGGGATCTATCCTAGGTTACTGAGGGAAGCGAGGGACGAAATAACTGGCGCCTTAACAGATATCTTTGCAGCATCCTTAAGCACGGGTGAGGTCCCGGAGGACTGGAGAATTGCTAATGTTGTCCCTTTGTTTACCCCACGGAGACAGCCACCCGAGGTTGGGATCGAACCGGATCCCTGGTGCCATGAGGCAGCAGTGCTTACCACCGTGCCTTCTGTTTGCAACTCGGCATTGTCTCGAAATGCAAACAGTCTCGAAATGCAAACAGTTACAGGTGGTTGTGGCTCTATTACAATAACTCTGCCTTCAGACGCTGACATCATGTACAGATCCGCTAATGACAGGAAAACCGTACAGTCAGTTTCGCAGCACAGCGGAAGACCACTCAGTCCTCGGTACCTGGACCGACTCTTTGCTCCCATGCTCCATTACCCCAGCCCTTTCCCTCCCCTTCGAACATTTGGCAAATCCCTTTTTGGAAGTTAGGACTGGACCTGCACCTCCACCCTTTAAGGCAGCGTATCCCAGACAGTATTACAAATCTTGCATCCTAACCTTGTGCAGCTGCCTGCTGTCACTATCAATTTATTCATTGCATAAGAAATAGGAGCAGGAGCCGACCACTTGGCCCGTCAAGTCTACACCACCGTTCAGGACTATCATGGCTGATGTTGGGGCTTCGAGTCCACTTTAACCCATTAGAGCTCTCCATTGCCCTAATTCCTCGAGCCCTAATTCCTCGGTACCAGTCTATCTCAAAATATTCAACGTTGGAGCGTCCACAACTCTGAAGTAGAGAATTCCAAGATTCACGGCGCTTTGAGAAACACCCTTTAATAAACTTCAATTGTTATTTTGATTGCATGGACACCATGGTATCTTGCGCAGAAATTTCCTTCATCTTTTATACTGAAAATCTGTTGAGTGTATTCAGGAGGAATTTCTCATTCAGTATGTGGATGGACCGACTAGAGAGGGGGCAAAACTTGACCTCGTCTTGGGAAATAAGGAAGGGCAAGTGACAGAAGTGTTAGTGAGGGATCACTTTGGGACAAGTGACCATAACTCCATTAGTTTTAAGATAGCTATGGAGAATGATAGGTCTGGCCCAAGAGTTAAAATTCTTAATTGGGGCAAGGCCAATTTTAGTGGTATCAGACAGGAACTTTCAGAGGTAGATTGGGGGAGACTGTTGGCAGGCAAAGGGACGGCTGGTAAATGGGAGGCTTTTAAAAATGTGGTAACCAGGGTTCAGGGTAAGCACATTCCCTTTAGAGTGAAGGGCAAGGCTGGTAGAAGTAGGGAACCCTGGATGACTCGAGATATTGAGACTCTGGTCAAAAAGAAGAAGGAGGCATATGACGTACATAAACAACTGGGATCAAGTGGATTCCTTGAAGAGTATAGAGATTGTCGAAATAGAGTTAAGAGGGAAATCAGGAGGGCAAAAAGGGGACATGAAATTGCTTTGGCAAATAATGCAAAGGAGAATCCAAAGAGCTTCTCCAGATACATAAAGGGAAAAAGAGTAACTGGGGACAGAGTAGGGCCTCTTAAGGATCAACAAGGACATCTATGTGCAGAGCCACAAGAGTTGGGTGAGATCCTGAATGAATATTTCTCATCGGTATTCACGGTGGAGAAAGGCATGGATGTTAGGAAACTAAGGGAAATAAATAGTGATGTCTTGAGAAGTGTGCATATTACAGAGGAGGAGGTGCTGGAAGTCTTAAAGCGCATCAAGGTAGATAAATCCCCGGGACCTGATGAAATGTATCCCAGGATGTGGGAGGCTAGGGAGGAAATTGCGGGTCCCCTAACAGATATTTGAATCATCGGCAGCCACAGGTGAGGTGCCTGAAGATTGGAGAGTAGCGAATGTTGTGCCCTTGTTTAAGAAGGGCAGCAGGGAAAAGCCTGGGAACTACAGACCAGTGAGCCTAATGTCTGTAGTAGGTAAGTTGCTAGAAGGTATTCTGAGAGACAGGATCTACAAGCATTTAGAGAGGCAAGGACTGATTCGGGGCAGTCAGCATGGCTTTGTGCGTGGAAAATCATGTCTCACAAATTTGATTGAGTTTTTTGAGGGGGTGACCAAGAAGGTAGATGAGGGCAGTGCAGTAGACGTTGTCTACATGGACTTTAGCAAAGCCTTTGACAAGGTACCGCATGGTAGGTTGCTGCAGAAGGTTAAAGCTCACGGGATCCAGGGTGAGGTTGCCAATTGGATTCAAAATTGGCTGGACGACAGAAGACAGAGGGTGGTTGTAGAGAGTTGTTTTTCAAACTGGAGGCCTGTGACCAGTGGTGTGCCTCAGGGATCGGTGCTGGGTCCACTGTTATTTGACATTTATATTAATGATTTGGATGAGAATTTAGGAGGCATGGTTAGTAAGTTTGCAGATGACACCAAGATTGGTGGCACAGTGGATAGTGAAGAAGGTTATCTAGGATTGCAACGGGATCTTGATCAATTAGGCCAGTGGGCCGACGAATGGCAGATGGAGTTTAATTTGGATAAATGTGAGGTGATGCATTTTGGCAGATCGAATCAGGCCAGGACCTACTCAGTTAATGGTATGGCGTTGGGGAGAGTTATAGAACAAAGAGATCTAGGAGTACAGGTTCATAGCTCCTTGAAGGTGGAGTCGCAGGTGAAGAAAGCATTCGGCATGCTTGGTTTCATTGGTCAGAACATTGAATACAGGAGTTGGGACGTCTTGTTGAAGTTGTACAAGACATTGGTACGGCCACACTTGGAATACTGTGTGCAGTTCTGGTCACCCTATTATAGAAAGGATATTATTAAACTAGAAAGAGTGCAGAAAAGATTTACTAGGATGTTACCGGGACTTGATGGTTTGAGTTATAAGGAGAGGCTGGATAGACTGGGGCTTTTTTCCCTGGAGCGTAGGAGGCTTAGGGGTGATCTTATAGAGGTCTATAAAATAATGAGGGGCATAGATAAGGTAGATAGTCAACATCTTTTCCCAAAGGTAGGGGAGTCTAAAACTAGAGGGCATAGGTTTAAGGTGAGAGGGGAGAGATTCAGAAGGGCCCAGAGGGGCAATTTCTTCACTCAGAGGGTAGTGAGTGTCTGGAATGTGCTGCCAGAGGTAGTAGTAGAGGCGGGTACAATTGTGTCTTTTAAAAAGCATTTAGATAGTTACATGGGTAAGATGGGTATAGAGGGTTATGGGCCAAGTGCGGGCAACTGGGACTAGCTTAATGGTAAAATCTGGGCGGCATGGACTGGTTGGGCCGAAGGGCCTGTTTCCATGCTGTAAACTTCTATGATTCTATGAAAGTTGCCATTTCACTGATCTTGTGCAGGCATCAAGGAAATTCTGGGTCATGGTTAGTGATCAGGCATTGTGCAATATGTGAAAATGTATTGTGCCCTGTCTCTGCTAGATTATAGAACCATAGAACCCCTTCAGTGCAGAAGGAGGCCATTCGGCCCATCGAGCCTATGCCGACCCTTTCCCTATCCCTACAGCGCCCACCTAAACTTTTGCACACCGGGGTAATTTATCATGACCAATCCACCTAACCTGCACATCTTTGGACTTGTGGGAGGAAACCCACGCAGACAGGGGGAGAACGGACAAACTCTACACACTCACCTGGGTCCCTGGAGCTGTGAGGCAGCAGTGCTAACCACTGTGCCACCGTGCCGCATTATGTAATGCTTTGCAGTGTTATTTGAAAGCCAGGTCTGCTGTTGGTCACCCGTTCTCCACATGCCACATGATGGAAACATTCAAAATATCTTCTCAACGATTCCTGCTTCACATAACCTCCTCGTGCCGGTGCAATTGCATGGGATTACTTTCTTTAGCTGAAGGATATTTTTTCTTCACCGGTCCCGAGTCTGGGTCACTCAGTTGGAGCAATCCTGAGGCAATGGCTGGGCATTTCTTTGTGGGTGATTCACCATTCGACTTAATTGTTTTTAAATTTCATATAACCAAGCCCCTGTTTACCCAACCTCTGCTAGTGTTGTACCAAACAAGCCTCCTCTCACCCTCTCTTCATCTCCCACTATCAGCATATCCTTCTATCCCTTTCTTCCTTGTATATTGGAGGAAAATGTAACTGGTCTGATTAGTAAGTTTGCAGACGACACAAAGGTTGGTGGAATTGCGGATAGCGATGAGGACTGTCAGAGGATACAGCAGGATTTAGATTGTTTGGAGACTTGGGCGGAGAGATGGCAGATGGAGTTTAATCCGGACAAATGTGAGGTAATGCATTTTGGAAGGTCTAATGCAGGTAGGGAATATACAGTGAATGGTAGAACCCTCAAGAGTATTGAAAGTCAAAGAGATCTAGCAGTACAGGTCCACAGGTCATTGAAAGGGGCAACACAGGTGGAGAAGGTAGTCAAGAAGGTATACGGCATGCTTGCCTTCATTGGCCGGGGCATTGAGTATAAGAATTGGCAAGTCATGTTGCAGCTGTATAGAACCTTAGTTAGGCCACACTTGGAGTATAGTGTTCAATTCTGGTCGCCACACTAACAGAAGGATGTGGAGGCTTTAGAGAGGGCACAGAAGAGATTTACCAGAATGTTGCCTGGTATGGAGGGCATTAGCTATGAGGAGCAG
Organism: Scyliorhinus torazame; assembly: GCF_047496885.1. NCBI lineage: Eukaryota > Metazoa > Chordata > Chondrichthyes > Carcharhiniformes > Scyliorhinidae > Scyliorhinus > Scyliorhinus torazame. The sequence continues at coordinate 32,657,186 of NC_092736.1, read as the reverse complement.
TTGAATAAACTCGGTTTGTTCTCACTGGAACGAAGGAGGTTGAGGGGAGACCTGATAGAGGTCTACAAAATTATGAGGGGCATAGACAGAGTGGATAGTCAGAGGCTTTTCTCCGGGGTAGAGGGGTCAATTACTAGGGGGCATAGGTTTAAGGTGAGAGGGGCAAGGTTTAGAGTAGATGTACGAGGCAAGTTTTTTACGCAGAGGGTAGTGGGTGCCTGGAACTCGCTACCGGAGGAGGTGGTGGAAGCAGGAACGATAGTGACATTTAAGGGGCATCTTGACAAATACATGAATAGGATGGGAATAGAGGGATACGGACCCAGGAAGTGTAGAACATAGAACAATACAGCGCAGTACAGGCCCTTCGGCCCACGATGTTGCACCAAAACAAAAGCCATCTAACCTACACTATACCATTATCATCCATATGTTTATCCAATAAACTTTTAAATGCCCTTAATGTTGGCGAGTTCACTACTGTAGCAGGTAGGGCATTCCACGGCCTCACTACTCTTTGCGTAAAGAACCTACACCTGACCTCTGTCCTATATCTATTACCCCTCAGTTTAAGGCTATGTCGCCTTGTGCTAGCCATTTCCATCCGCGGGAGAAGGCTCTCACTGTCCACCCTATCTAACCCTCTGATCATTTTGTATGCCTCTATTAAGTCTCCTCTTAACCTTCTTCTCTCTAACGAAAACAACCTCAAGTCCATCAGCCTTTCCTCATAAGATTTTCCCTCCATACCACGCAACATCCTGGTAAATCTCCTCTGCACCCGTTCCAAAGCCTCCACGTCCTTCCTATAATGCGGTGACCAGAACTGTACGCAATACTCCAAATGCGGCCGTACCAGAGTTCTGTACAGCTGCAACATGACCTCCTGACTCCGGAACTCAATCCCTCTACCAATAAAGGCCAACACTCCATAGGCCTTCTTCACCACCCTATCAACCTGGGTGGCAACTTTCAGGGATCTATGTACATGGACACCTAGATCCCTCTGCTCATCCACACTTTCAAGAACTTTTCCATTAGCCACATATTCCACATTCCTGTTTTTCCTTCCAAAGTGAATCACCTCACACTTCTCTACATTAAACTCCATTTGCCACCTCTCAGCCCAGCACTGCAGCTTATCTATATCCCTCTGTAACCTGCTACTTCCTTCCACGCTATCGACAACACCACCGACTTTAGTATCGTCTGCAAATTTACTCACCCACCCTTCTGCGCCTTCCTCTAGGTCATTGATAAAAATGACAAACAGCAACGGCCCCAGAACAGATCCTTGTGGTACTCCACTTGTGACAGAACTCCATTCTGAACATTTCCCATCAACCACCACCCTCTGTCTTCTTTCAGCTAGCCAATTTCTGATCCACATCTCTAAATCACCCTCAATCCCCAGCCTCCGTATTTTCTGCAATAGCCTACCGTGGGGAACCTTATCAAACGCTTTGCTGAAATCCATATACACCACATCAACTGCTCTACCCTCGTCTACCTGTTCAGTCACCTTCTCAAAGAACTCAATAAGGTTTGTGAGGCATGACCTACCCTTCACAAAGCCATGCTGACTATCCCTGATCATATTATTCCTATCTAGATGATTATAAATCTTGTCTCTTATAATCCCCTCCAAGACTTTACCCACTACAGACGTGAGGCTCACCGGTCTATAGTTGCCGGGGTTGTCTCTGCTCCCCTTTTTGAACAAAGGGACCACATTTGCTATCCTCCAGTCCTCTGGCACTATTCCTGTATCCAATGATGACATAAAAATCAAAGCCAATGGTCCAGCAATCTCTTCCCTGGCCTCCCAGAGAATCCTAGGATAAATCCCATCAGGTCCCGGGGACTTATCTATTTTCAGCCTGTCCAGAATTGCCAACACCTCTTCCCTACTTACCTCAATGCCATCTAATCTATTTACCTGGAGCTCAGCATTCTCCTCCACAACATTATCTTTTTCCTGAGTGAATACTGACGAAAAATATTCATTTAGTATCTCGCCTATCTCTTCAGACTCTACACACAACTTCCCATCCCTGTCCTTGACTGGTCCTACTCTGTCCCTAGTCATTCGCTTATTCCTGACATACCTATAGAAAGCTTTTGGGTTTTCCTTGATCCTTCCTGCCAAATACTTCTCATGTCCCCTCCTTGCTCGTCTTAGCTCTCTCTTTAGATCCTTCCTCGCTACCTTGTAACTATCCATCGCCCCAACTGAAACTTCACACCTCATCTTCACATAGGCCTCCTTCTTCCTCTTAACAAGAGATTCCACTTCTTTGGTAAACCACGGTTCCCTTGCTCGGCACCTTCCTCCCTGCCTGACCGGTACATACTTATCAAGAACACGCAGTAGCTGATCCTTGAAAAAGCTCCACTTATCCAGTGTGTCCAAAACTTGCAGCCTACTTCTCCACCTTATCCCCCCCAAGTCACGTCTAATGGCATCATAATTTCCCTTCCCCCAGCTATAACTCTTGCCCTGCGGTGTATACTTATCCCTTTCCATCCTTAACGTAAACGTCACCGAATTGTGGTCACTGTCCCCAAAGTGCTCACCTACCTCCAAATCCAACACCTGGCCTGGTTCATTACCCAAAACCAAATCCAATGTGGCCTCGCCTCTTGTTGGCCTGTCAACAAACTGTGTCAGGAAACCCTCCTGCACACACTGAACAAAAAACGACCCATCTAATGTACTCGAACTATATCTTTTCCAGTCAATATTTGGAAAGTTAAAGTCTCCCATAATAACTACCCTATTACTTTCGCTCTTATCCAGGATCACCCTCGCCATCCTTTCCTCTACATCCCTAGAACTATTTGGAGGCCTATAGAAAACTCCCAACAGGGTGACCTCTCCTTTCCTGTTTCTAACCTCAGCCCATACTACCTCGGAAGATGAGTCCCCATCTAGCATCCTCTCCGCCACCGTAATACTGCTCTTGACTAGCAGCGCCACACCTCCCCCTCTTTTGCCGCCTCCTCTGAGCTTACTAAAACAAAGATTTGTTTTAGTAGGTAGAAGATTGTAGTTTAGTCGGGCAGCATGGTCGGCACGGGCTTGGAGGGCCGAAGGGCCTGTTTGTTCTTTGTTCTTTGTTCTATTCCCAAGATACCTGGGAACACCACCACTTGGAGGTTCCCCTCCGAGCCACTCGCCATCTCGACTTGGAAATATATATTTTTTAAATTTAGTGTACCCAATTAATCTTTTCCAATTAAGGGGCAATTTAGCGTGGCCAATCCACCTATCCTGCACACCTTTGGGTTGTGGGGGCAAAACCCACGCAAACCAGTGGAGAATGTGCAAACTCCAGACGGACAGTGACCCAGAGCCAGGATTAAACCTGGGACCTCAGCGCAGTGAGGCTGCAGGGCTAACCCACTGCGCCACCGTGACTTGTAAATATATCTGCTGTTCCTTCACTGTCGCTGGGTGGAAATCCTAGTGCTCCCTCCCTAACAGTGCTGTGGGTGTACCTACACTTCGGGCTGCAGCAGTTCAAGAAGGCAGTTCACCACCAACAACTTTTGAAGGGCCACTAGGGATGGGCAATAAATGCCGGCCTAGCCAGCGACACGGGATGTAAATTAATTTAAAAAAAATCTAATTTCCTCTCAAATGTACCTGTCAACTTCAACTTTTGTGAGCAAATTTCACCTCTCGTCCCTTCCTGGGTAAAGAGGTTTCTTCTGAATTCCTGACTGTATATATGAATTAGTTACTATTTATTAATGCTGTTATTTTGGGTGTAGCGTAATGTCATGGTTCTGGTCATGAAAGCAATAAATTTACAGTGCTGAAGGAGGCCATTCCATCCATCGACTCTGCACCGGCCCTTGGAAAGAGCACCCTACCTAAGTAACCCAGAAACCCCACCTAAACCTTTTGGACACTAAGGGCTATTTAGCGTGGCCAATCCACCTAACCTGCACATCTGTGGACTGTGGGAGGAAACCGGAGCACCCGGAGGAAACCCACACAGACACGGGGAGAACGTGCAGACTCCGCACAGACAGTGAACCAAGCCGGGAATCGAACCCGGATCCCTGGCGCTGTGAAGCAACTGTGCTACCGTGTCCCCCTGTTGTTGGGCTCGTAAACTGGAAGCTTGAACAAATCGGTGTCATGAGTTCAAAACCTTCCACAGCGGAAGAGGGAATTTAAATTCAGTTCATTGAATAAATCCTGACTAAAGAAACCTGGTCTCGGTGATGCTGGCATGCAACTACTGGATTGTTAGAAAATACATTCATCCAGTTCATTAATGTCCTTTCGTAAAGAATCCTTCCTGGGCCTGGCCGATATGTGACTCCAGGTCCACAGTAATGTCGCTGACCCTTAGTTGCCCTCTGTGATGGCTGACAAGGCGACTCATCACCATCTTCTCGAGGATACTTAGTGATGGGCAATAAGTGTTGGGCTTGTGAGCAGCACCCTCAAGCCCTGAGGGAATTTTAAAAAACATATGGCCCCTGGTTTTGGACTCCGTCGAAGTGGGCATGTCCTGTGCACATAAGTGCAATCAAACCCCTTCATAATCTTAAACAATCTTCACTAAATTACTTCTTTAATCTGAATCTGTGCCCAGATAAAGGAGCTCCAGCTCATTCAGCCATTGACTAGTTAAACTGCTTCAGTGGCGATAGTTGAGGGATTAAGTATTGGACAGTGTTGGAGAGGCGGGTGGCACAGTGGTTAGCACTGCTGCCTCACAGCGCCAGGGACCCGGGGTTGATTCCGACCTCGGGTGACTGTTTATGTGGAGTGTGCACGTTCTCCCCGTGTCTGCGTGGGTTTCCTCCGGGTGCTCTGGTTTCCTCCCACAGTCTAAAGATGTGCAGCTCAGGTGGATTAGCCATGATAAATTGCCCTTTAAGTGTCCATCGGTTAGGTGGGATAATGGGGATAAACCGGATGTGTGACCTATGTAGGGAGCTCTCCGAGAGGGTCGGTGCAGACTCAATGGGCCAAATGGCCTCCTGCACTATAGGGATTGTATGATTTTAAGACACTTTGGAGAACAGCCCTGCATGAGGTATTCCACGTGGCACAGTGACATGCCCCAATAGGATTGAAGCATCTGTTTGGTGTTTGTTTACAAATGAAAAGATTGTCTTTTTCATGAAGTCAGTGTATGTGCTAATTGTATAAATTGTTCCCAGTCACAGTGCCTGTTTTCTTCCCGTTAAATATAGGACTTCCAGTCCTGTGAGCACCAAAGAAATCTCAGCACCCATGAAAGCAAAGACTTTGATCTCGCTGCTGACTTTAGTGAACTGGAGACATTTGGATCAATTGGTCACGGTTCGGGAACCCAAAAGAGCGCGGATGCTCGTAAACGCGCCTCATTTTCCAGTCCGCCCCCAAGGTGTCCTGCAAGAGTGGACGATGGGAAGGAGGACGTTACTGAGGGGAAATCAAATTCCTTGGAGATAACCAAAAAAATCATGCAGGAGAAACGACTTAACGTCAGACAGTCCAAAGATGACCAGGGTGGCGGATCGACCGCCGAAGAGACTACTGATTGTGAGGGAGGGTGCAAGTCAGATCAACAGGAGACTGACTCCAAGGACAAGGGAAGCGGTGAAGGAGGCAGCGATACATTGCTGGACACAGATTCGGACAAAGTGGCCTTCGTTAAGGAGTTGGTTTCAAAAAGGGCTGGCAACGTGGTTGACAGCGATTCTGATGGTGAGCGGCTGGTGATTGACACAAGTGACATGGAAAGCACTGTGAAATCAGTCCCGAGCGATTCAGGATCCGCCAGGGGTCCCAAAGACGATATCCCAGACACCCCTCGATCGCCATCTCCTGAACCAGTCGCGCCCAGCAGCCAAGCACAGAAACCATCTGGCCCAAGGCGAAAAAGAAAGGCGGCTAAACCCCTCTCGGAGGAGCTTGACCCGGTTGGGCAGATTCTGAAAATGCAGTGTGAACTGTTAAAGCCAAGTTGCAAACGTCCGGTGGATCAGCTGCGAATCACCCAAGAGCAGAACTCTCCGCGCGTCAACCCAACCGACAGTAATCCCACCGCCAAGCACAGCGCCACTTCATTCAAGAATGTACCCGGCTCTTGGCACACGCCACCCCAGAACACGAAACGTAAGAACAGCAATGTCCTTTGCGTTAAATCTATTTCTTTGAGTTTATCTTTAAAGTATTACATTTAATGTAGCATTAAGGAGGAAGAGGAACTTCATGACGTTAATTCTATCTGCCGATTGGCAATTTCTAGTGTCCCTGCTCTCTCAGAACAGGCAAAGCAGTTTGTTAATTCGCTGTTGAGATCTTGTGTTGTACATGAGGAGTCCAGAGACTGGATCTTGGCGGACAAGTACACAGGTCCCTAAAGGCAGCACTTCCAAGTAGACAAGGTTGTTAAGAAATCATATGGAATACTCTCCTTCATTGGTATAGAATATAAAAGTAAGTCTATAATATTGGAATTGTATAAAACACTGGCGAGGCCACAACTGGAGTATTGCGTGCAGTTCTGGTCACCACATTACAGGAAGGACGTTATTGCTCTGGAGAGAGTGCAGAGGAGGTTTACAAGAATGTTGCCAGGGCTAGAAAAGTGTAGCTACGAGAAGAGATTAGATAGCTTCTTTGGAACAAAGAAGGCTGAGGGGTGACTTGATTGAGGTGTAAACAATTATGAGGGATGTGATAGAACAAAGAACAAAGAAACGTACAGCACAGGAAGGCCCTTCTACCCTCCAAGCCTGTGCCGACCATGCTGCCCGACTAAACTACAATCTTCCACACTTCCTGGGTCCGTATCCCTCTATTCCCATTCTATTCATGTATTTGTCAAGATGCCCTTTAAATGTCACTATCGTCCCTGCTTCCACCACCTCCTCCAGCAGCGAGTTCCAGGCACCCACTACCCTCTGTGTAAAAAAACTTGCCTCGTACATCTCCTCTAAACCTTACCCCTCGCACCTTAAACCTACGCCCCCCCTAGTAATTGACCCCTCTACCCTGGGAAAAAGCCTCTGACTATCCACACCGTCTATGCCCCTCAATTTTGTAGACCTCTATCAGGTCGCCCCTCAACCTCCATCGTTCCAGTGAGAACAAACCGAGTTTATTCAACCGTTCCTCATAGCTAATGCCCTCCATACCAGGCAACATCCTGGTAAGTCACTTATGCACCTTCTCTAAAGCCTCCACATCCTTCTGGTAGTGTGGCGACCAGAATTGAACACTATACTCCCAGGTGTGGCCTAACCCGTAACAGCCTCCCCGAACAGGTGCCGGCATGTGGCGACAAGGGGCTTTTCACAGTAACTTCATTGAAGCCTATTTGTGACAATAAGTGAATTTCATTTCACTAAGGTTCTATACGGCTGCAACATGACTTGCCAATTCTTATACTCAATGCCCTGGCCAATGAAGGCTAGCATGCCGTATGCCTTCTTGACTACCTTCTCCACCTGTGTTGCCCCTTTTAGTGACCTGTGGACCTGTACACCTAGATCTCTCTGACTGTCAATACTCTTGAGGGTTCTACCAATCACTGTATATTCCCTACCTGCATTAGACCTTCCAAAATGCATTACCTCACATTTTTCCGGATTGAACTCCATCTGTCATCTCTCCGCCCAAGTCTCCAAACAATCTAAATCCTGCTGTATCCTCTGACAGTCCTCATCGCGATCCGCAATTCCACCAACCTTTGTGTCGTCTGCAAACTTACTATTTAGACCAGTTACATTTTCCTCCGAATCATTTATATATACTACGAAAAGCAAAGGTCCCAACACTGATCCCTGCAGAACACCACTAGTCACTGCCCTCCAATTAGAAAAGCATCCTTCCATTGCTACTCTCTGCCTTCTATGACCTAGCCAGTTCTGTATCCATCTTGCCAGCTCACCCCTGATCCCGTGTGACTTCGCGTTTTGTACCAGTCTGCCTTGAGGGACCTTGTCAAAGGCCTTACTGAAGTCCATATAGACAACATCCACTGCTCTACCATGCTGCCTCTCACTAATACGTCCATTTGCTTCCAAATGGAAGTAGATCCTGTCTCGAAGAATTCTCTCCAGTAATTTCCCTACCACTGACGCAAGGCTCACCGGCCTGTAGTTCCCTGGATTATCCTTGCTACTCTTAAACAAAGGAACAACATTGGCTATTCTCCAGTCCTCCGGGACATCACCTGAAGACAGTGAGGATCTAAAGATTTCTGTCAAGGCCTCAGCAATTTCCTCTCTAGCCTCCTTCAGTGTCCTGGGGTAGATCCCATCAGGCCCTGGAGACTTATCTACCTTAATATTTTTCACAAAGTATTCATTTAGTACCTCGCCCATTTCCTCTGCCTCCACACATAGATTCCCTTGCCTGTCCTTCAGTGGGCCAACCCTTTCCCTGGCTACCCTCTTGCTTTTTATGTACGTGCAAAAAGCCTTGGGATTTTCCTTAACCCTATTTGCCAATGACTTTTCGTGACCACTTTTAGCCCTCCTGACTCCTTGCTTAAGTTCCTTCCTACTTTCCTTCGATTCAACACCGGCTTCGTCTGTTCCCAGCCTTTTAGCCCTGACATATGCCTCCTTTTCCTTTTTGATGAGGCCTACAATAACTCTCGTTATCCAAGGTTCCCAAAATTTGCCGTATTTATTCTTCTTCCGCACAGGAACATGCCGGTCCTGAATTCCTTTCAACTGACATTTGAAAGCCTCCCACGTGTCAGATGTTGATTTACCCTCAAACATCCGCCCCCAATCTAGGTTCTTCAGTTTCCACCTAATATTGTTATAATTAGCCCTCCCCCAATTTAGCACATTCACCCTCGGACCACTCTTATCCTTGTCCACCAGCACTTTAAAACATACTGAATTGTGGTCACTGTTCCCGAAATGCTCCCCTTCTGAGACTTCTACCACCTGGCCAGGCTCATTCCCCAATACCAGGTCCAGCCACTTCCCTAGTTGGACTGTCTACATATTGTTTTAAGAAGCCCTCCTGGATGCTCCTTACAAACTCCGCCCCGTCTAAGCCCCTGGCACTAAGTGAGTCCCAGTCAATATTGGGGAAGTTGAAGTCTCCCATCACAACAACCCTGTTGCTTTTACTCCTTTCCAAAATCTGTCTACCTATCTGCTCCTCTATCTCCCGCTGGCTGTTGGGAGGCCTGTAGTAAACCCCCAACATTGTGACTGCACCCTTATTCCTGATCTCTACCCATATAGCCTCGCTGCCCTCTGAGGTGTCCTACCGTAGTACAGCTGTGATATTCTCCCTAACTGTTGATTCCCAAATTTCTTTCTCCGTCAGTCTGGCCTCAATAAAAGTCGAGATGGATTCGCACGTAAAAAGAAGTTATTTTATTTAGCTTGCAAGCTTAATTCATCTCACAGAAACATAAGAGACATCCAGTCTCCTACATCCCAGAAAGCGAATGAACAAAGAGACAAAGGGATCTCTGCAAATCAATTCAAATGGTATCAAGTTTCACATACTCGACGCCCATAGGTCAGCCTATATCCCTCCTGACCTGTTTGATCTATTCTGATTGGCTCACTTCCAATCCCTTTCTCTGGCCCCTATCAATGCAGCATCACTCTCATAGACACACCTCTTCTTGCTTTTTCCATGCGGTCTCAAATCCCTTTGTCTCTATCTGCCAGAATCAAAGTGGCTTATTTCTACATTACATTAACTAATATCTCTAAAGTAACTATTTTATATCACATTCGTCATAACCAGTAGCTCAACTCTGCCACCCCTTTTACATCCCCCTCTATCCCACCTGAAAGATCTAAATCCTGGAACGTTTAGTTGCCAATCCTGCCCTTCCCTCAACCAGGTCTCTGTCATGGCAACAACCTCATAGTTCCAAGTTCTAATCCAAGCTCTAAGTTCATCTGCCTTACCTTTATACTTCTTGCATTAAAACATATGCACTTCAGACCACCAGACCCGCTGTTTTCGGCAACATCTCCCTGTCTGCTCTTTCTCAGAGCCATACTGGCTCTATTCCCTAGTTCTCCCTCAAATGTTTTCACCTTCTGACCTATTGCTCCGGTGCCCACCCCCCTGCCATACTAGTTTAAACCCTCCCGTGTGACACTAGCAAACCTCGCGGCCAGGATATTTATGCCTCTTCAGTTTAGATGCAAACCGTCCTTCTTATACAGGTCACACCTGCCCCGGAAGAGCTCCCAGGGGTCCAGATAACGGAAACCCTCCCTCCTACACCAGCTGTTTAGTCACGTATTTAGCTGCTCTTTCTTCCTATTTCTAGCCTCACTGGCACGTGGCACAGGGAGTAATCCCGAGATTATAACCCTAGAGGTCCTGTCTTTTAACTTTCTGCCTAGCTCCCTGAACTCCTGCTGCAGGACCTCATGCCCCTTCCTGCCTATGTCGTTAGTACCAATATGTACAACAACCTCTGCCTGTTTGCCCTCCCCCTTCAGGATGCCTGTTACCCGTTCGGAGACATCCTGGACGCTGGCACCAGGGAGGCAACATACCATCCTGGAGTGTCGTTCACGTCCATAGAAGCGCCTATCTGTGCCCCTGACTATTGCTCTTCCGCGATTTGACCCTCCCTGCTGAACATCAGAGCCAGCCGTGGTGCCACTGCTCTGGCTGCTGCTGTTTTCCCCTGATAGGCTATCCCTCCCAACAGTATCCAAAGGGGTATACCTGTTCGAGAGGGGGACAACCACAGGGGATTCCTGCACTGACTGACTGCCCCTCCTGGTGGTCACCCATCTCTCTGCCTGCACCTTGTGTGTGTGGCCACGTCTCTATAGCTCCTATCTATGACGCTTTCCGCCACCTGCATGCTCCTAAGTGCATCCAATTGATGCTCCAACCGAACCACACGGTTTGTGAGGAGCTGCCATTGGTTACACTGAACCACGCGGTCTGTGAGGAGCTGCCATTGGTTACACTGAACCACGCGGTCTGTGAGGAGCTGCCATTGGTTACACTGAACCACGCGGTCTGTGAGGAGCTGCCATTGGTTACACTGAACCACGCGGTCTGTGAGGAGCTGCCATTGATTCCACAAAGATAGAGCAGGCAGGATAAAATTGTTCCCTTGGTGGAGAATTCTAGAACCGGGGACATAGAACAAAGAACAAAGAAAATTACAGCTCAGGAACAGGCCCATCGGCCCTCCCAGCCTGCGCCGATCCAGATCCTTTATCTAAACCTATCTTCTATTTGCCAAGAATCTACTTCCCTCTATTCCCCGTCCGTTCATATATCTGTCTAGATGCATCTTATATGATGCTATCGGACCCACCTCTACCACCTCCGCTGGCAAAGTGTTCCAGGCACTCACCACCCTCTGCGTAAAAAACTTTCCACGCACATCTCCCTTAAACTTTCCCCCTCTCACCTTGAAATCGTGACCCCTTGTAATTGACACCCCCACTCTTGGAAAAAGCTTGTTGCTATCCACCCTGTCCATACCCCTCATAATTTTGTAGACCTCAATCAGGTCCCCCCTCAACCTCCGTCTTTCCAACGAAAACAATCCTAATCTACTCAACCTTTCTTCATAGCTAACACCCTACATACCAGGCAACATCCTGGTGAACCTCCTCTGCACCCTCTCTAAAGCATCCACATCCCTCTGGTAATGTGGCGACCAGAACTGCACACAGTATTCCAAATGTGGCCTAACCAAAGTCCTATACAACTGTAACATGACCTGCCGACTCTTGTACTCAATACCCCGTCCGATGAAGTAAAGCATGCTGTATGCCTTCTTGACCACTCTATCGACCTGCGTTGCCACCTTCAGGGTACAATGGACCTGAACTCCCAGATCTCTCTGTACATCAATTTTCCCCAGGACTCTTCCATTGACCTTATAGTCCGCTCTTGAATTAGATCTTCCAAAATGCATCACCTCGCATTTGCCTGGATTGCACTCCATCTGCCATTTCTCTGCCCAACTCTCCAATCTATCTATATTTTGCTGTATTCTTTGACAGTCCTCCTCGCTATCTGCAACTCCACCAATCTTAGTATCATCTGCAAACTTGCTAATCAGACCACCTATACCTTCGTCCAGATCATTTATGTATATCACAAACAACAGTGGTCTGAGCACGGATCCCTGTGGAACACCACTAGTCACCTTTCTCCATTTTGAGACACCTGTTGCCCAGCCAGTTCTTTATCCATCTAGCTAGTACACCCTGAACTCCATACGACTTCACTTTTTCCATCAACCTGCCATGGGAAACTTTATCAAACGCCTTACTGAAGTCCATGTATATGACATGTACAGCCCTTCCCTCATCAATTAACTTTGTCACTTCCTCAAATAATTCTATTAGGTTTGTAAGACATGACCTTCCCTGCACAAAACCATGCTGCCTATCACTGATAAGTCTATTTTCTTACATATGTGAATAGACCCTATCCCTCAGTATCTTCAATAGTTTGCTTACCACTGACGTCAAGCTCACAGGTCTATAATTCCCTGGATTATCCCTGCTACCTTTCTTAAACAAAGGGACAACATTAGCAATTCTCCAGTCCTCCGGGACCTCTCCCGTGCTCAAGGATGCTGCAAAGATATCTGTTAAGGCCCCAGCTATTTCGTCCCTCGCTTCCCTCAGTAACCTGGGATAGATCCCATCCGGACCTGGGGACTGGTCCACATTAATGCCTTTTAGAATACCCCAAACTTCCCCCTTCCTTATGCCGACTTGACCGAGAGTATTTAAACATCCATCCCTAACCTCAACATCCGTCATGTCCATCTCCTTGGTGAATACCGATGCAAAGTACTCATTAAGAATCTCACCCATTTCCTCTGACTCCACGCATAAATTCCCTCTTTTGTCTTTGAGTGGGCCAATCCTTTCTCTAGTTACCCTCTTGCTCTTTATATACGAATAACAGGCTTTGGGACTTTCCTTAACCCTGTTAGCCAAAGATATTTCATGACTCCTTTTAGCCCTCTTTATTGCGCGTTTGAGATTTGTCCTACTTTCCCGTTATTCCTCCAAAGCTTCATCAGTTTTAAGTCGCCTAGATCTTATGTATGCTTCCTTTTTCATCTTAGCTAGCCTCACAATTCCACCCGTCATCCATGGTTCCCTAATCTTGCCATTTCTTTCCCTCATTTTCACAGGGACATGTCTGTCCTGCACTCTAATCAACCTTTCCTTAAAAGACTCCCACAATTTAAATGTGGATTTATCCTTAACCAGCTGCTCCCAGTCCACATTCCCTAGCTCCTGACGAATTTTGTTCTACTTGGCCTTTCCCCAATTTAGTACTCTTCCTTTAGGACCACTCTCGTCCTTGTCCATGAGTATTCTAAAACTTACGGAATTGTGATCGCTATTTCCAAAGTAATCACCGACTGAAACTTCAACCACCTGGGCAGGATCATTCCCCAATACCAGGTCCAGTATGGCCCTTTCCCGAGTTGGACTATTTACATACTGCTCTAAAAAAACTCTCCTAGATGCTCCTTACAAATTCTGCTCCATCTACGCCTCCAACACTACATGAGTCCCATTCAATGTCGGGGAAGTTAAAATCTCCCATCACGACCACCCAATTGCTCCTACATTTTTCTATAATCTGTCTACATATTTGTACCTCTACTTCACGCTCGCTTTTGGGAGGCCTGTAGTAAAGTCCCAATAATGTTACTGCACCCTTCCTACTTCTTAGCTCTACCCATATTGTCTCAGTGCTCGAATCCTCCATTGTGCCCTCCTTAATCACAGCTGTGATATCACCTCTGACCAGTAATGCAACTCCTCCACCCCTTTTACCTCCCTCTCTATCCCTCCTGAAGCATCTATACCCTGGGATATTTAGTTGCCAATCTTGCCCTTCCCTCAACCAAGTCTCAGTAATACCAATAACATCATATTCCCAGGTACTAATCCAAGCCCTAAGTTCATCTGCCTTACCTGCTACACTTCTCGCATTAAAACAAATGCACCTCAGACCACCTGTCCCTTTGCGTTCATCATCTCTTCCCTGTCTACTCTTCCCCTTAGTTACAATGAGTTTATTATCTAGTACCTTACTGGCTTTAGTTGCTGCCTCTTTACTGACCTCTAATTTCCTAATCTGGTTCCCATCCCCCTGCCACATTAGTTTAAAACCATAGATTAAAGATGAGTGTCAAAAGGTGTATACAATAATCTTTATTATTGTCACAAGTAGGCTTGCATTAACACTGCAATGAAGTTACTGTGAAAACCCCCTAGTCGCCACACTCCGGTGCCTGTTCAGGTACACAGAGGGGAAAGTCAGAATGTTCAACTTACCGAACAAGCACGTCTTTTGGGACTTGTGGGAGGAAACCGAACCGCCCGGAGGAAACCCACGCAGACACGGGGAGAACATGCGGACTCAGCACAGACAGTGGCCAAAGTGGGAATCGAACCCTGGACCCTGGCGCTGTGAAGCAACAGTGCTAACCATTGTGCTACTATGTAGAGGGGACATGAGGAAGAACTTTTTTTACGCAGAGGGTAGTGGGAGTCTGGAGTTCGCTGCCTGAGTTGGTGGTGAAGGCAGAGACCCTAAACTCTTTTAAAAAGCACCTGGATTTGCTGTAAACTGCAGGGCTCTGGGCCGGGTGCAGGAAGGTGGGATTAGAAAGGCCACCTGGGTGTCCTCGGGCTGGCTCAGACAAAGAACAGGAACAGGCCCTTCGGTCCTCGAATCTACCCGTCAAAACTAAAACCTCCTGCACTGGGGTCGATATCCCTCTATTCCCATCCTATTCATGTATTTGTCAAGACTGCCCTTAAACATCACTATTGTAACTGCTTCCACCAGCTCCCCCCGGCAGCGAGTTCCAGGCTCCCACTACCCTCTCTGTAAAAAAGACTTCCCTTGTACATCTCATAGATTTATCATAGAATTTACAGTGCAGAAGGAGGCCATTCGGCCCATCGAGTCTGCACCGGCTCTTGGAAAGAGCACCCTACCCAAGGTCCACACCTCCACCCTATCCCCATAACCCAGTAACCCCACCCAACAGTAAAGGCAATTTGGGACACCAAGGGCAATTTATCATGGCCAATCCACCTAACCTGCACATCTTTGGACTGTGGGAGGAAACCGGAGCACCCGGAGGAAACCCACGCGTACACGGGGAGGATGCGCAGACTCCGCACAGACAGTGGCCCAAGTCGGAATCGAACCTGGGACCCTGGAGCTGTGAAGCAATTGTGCTATCCACAATGCTACCATGCTGCCCTAAACTCTCCTCTAAACTTTGCCCCTCCCACGTTAAATCTATGTCCCCTAGTAATTGACTTTTCCTCTCTGGTGGGAAAAGCATCCGACTATCCACTCTGTCCATTCAACTCATAATTTTGTAGAATTCCATCAGGTTGCTCCTCAACCTCTTTCGATCCAGTGAGAACAAACCGAGTTTATTCAACCGCTCCTCATAGCTAATGCTCTCCATACCAGGCAACATCCTGGTAAATCTCTTCTGCACCCTCTCTAAAGCCTCCACATCCTTCTGGTAGTGTGGCGACCAGAATTGAACACTATACTCCAAGTGTGGCCTAACTAAGGTTCTATACAGCTGCAACATGACTTGCTAATTTTTATACTCGATGCCCCGGCCAATGAAGGCAAGCATGCCCAATGCCTTCTTGACTACCTTCTCCACCTGCGTTGCCACTTTCAGTGACCTGTGGGCCTGTATGCAAGATGGGCTGAATGGCCTCCTGTGCTGTAACGTTGGTGTGGTTCCAAGATTTTAATACTCAGTCCAGTTAAGTCAGAATAATCAGCTGGCAGCATCAAACACTACCTGACTAAATAAAGCAAGTTGATCAGTCCTGTGATTTGTTCCCTTTTTAGGTCTCCTCTCAGAGGAGCTATTGAACTGCAGTGAAGCTCAGTCTGATTACACTGCTCCTCCAGCCGGGAATATCACCTATAAACTCTTCAGCTTGTCTGATCTTCTCTTGCTCGTACGTGGTAGCGTTCACAAAACACAGATCAGACCACGCTCAAACAAATCGGTCACAAAGAAGGTGAGTGCTTCAGTTGTCACCATGGTATTGTCCTTATTTATTTATATGCAAGAGTCTGGGACACGCATGTCGTGCCCCTGCGCGGGCCAGGCTGCACTGTCTCTGTCTGTCTCTGTGTCTGTCTCTGTGTCTGTCTGTCTCTGTGTCTGTCTGTCTGTCTCTGTGTCTGTCTGTCTGTCTCTGTGTCGGTCTCCCGCGTCGGTCTGCATCTGTGTCCCACTCTCTGTGTCCCACTCTCTGTGTCCCACTCTCTGTGTCCCACTCTCTGTGTCCCACTCTCTGTGTCCCACTCTCTGTGTCCCTCTCTCTGTGTCCCTCTCTGTGTCCCACTCTTGTGTGTCCCACTCTTGTGTGTCCCACTCTTGTGTGTCCCACTCTTGTGTGTCCCTCTCTCTGTGTCCCTCTCTCTGTGTCCCTCTCTCTGTGTCCCACTCTCTGTGTCCCACTCTCTGTGTCCCACTCTCTGTGTCCCACTCTCTGTGTCCCACTCTCTGTGTCCCTCTCTCTCTGTCCCTCTCTCTGTGTCCCTCTCTCTGTGTCCCACTCGCTGTGTCCCTCTCGCTGTGTCCCTCTCGCTGTGCCCCCCTCTGTGTGTGCCCCCCTCTGTGTGTGCCCCCCTCTGTGTGTGCCCCCCTCTGTGTGTGCCCCCCTCTGTGTGTGCCCCCCTCTGTGTGTGCCCCCCTCTGTGTGTGCCCCCCTCTGTGTGTGCCCCCCTCTGTGTGTGCCCCCCTCTGTGTGTGCCCCCCTCTGTGTGTGCCCCCCTCTGTGTGTGCCCCCCTCTGTGTGTGCCCCCCTCTGTGTGTGCCCCCCTCTGTGTGTGCCCCCCTCTGTGTGTGCCCCCCTCTGTGTGTGCCCCCCTCTGTGTGTGCCCCCCTCTGTGTGTGCCCCCCTCTGTGTGTGCCCCCCTCTGTGTGTGCCCCCCTCTGTGTGTGCCCCCCTCTGTGTGTGCCCCCCTCTGTGTGTGCCCCCCTCTGTGTGTGCCCCCCTCTGTGTGTGCCCCCCTCTGTGTGTGCCCCCCTCTGTGTGTGCCCCCCTCTGTGTGTGCCCCCCTCTGTGTGTGCCCCCCTCTGTGTGTGCCCCCCTCTGTGTGTGCCCCCCTCTGTGTGTGCCCCCCTCTGTGTGTGCCCCCCTCTGTGTGTGCCCCCCTCTGTGTGTGCCCCCCTCTGTGTGTGCCCCCCTCTGTGTGTGCCCCCCTCTGTGTGTGCCCCCCTCTGTGTGTGCCCCCCTCTGTGTGTGCCCCCCTCTGTGTGTGCCCCCCTCTGTGTGTGCCCCCCTCTGTGTGTGCCCCCCTCTGTGTGTGCCCCCCTCTGTGTGTGCCCCCCTCTCTGCGCGCCCCCCTCTCTGCGCGCCCCCCTCTCTGCGCGCCCCCCTCTCTGCGCGCCCCCCTCTCTGCGCGCCCCCCTCTCTGCGCGCCCCCCTCTCTGCGCGCCCCCCCCTCTCTGCGCGCCCCCCCTCTCTGCGCGCCCCCCCTCTCTGCGCGCCCCCCCTCTCTGCGCGCCCCCCTCTCTGCGCGCCCCCCCTCTCTGCGCGCCCCCCCTCTCTGCGCGCCCCCCCTCTCTGCGCGCCCCCCCTCTCTGCGCGCCCCCCCTCTCTGCGCGCCCCCCTCTCTGCGCGCCCCCCTCTCTGCGCGCGCCCCCTCTCTGCGCGCGCCCCCCCTCTCTGCGCGCGCCCCCCCCTCTCTGCGCGCGCCCCCCCCCTCTCTGCGCGCGCCCCCCCTCTCTGCGCGCGCCCCCCCTCTGCGCGTCCGTCTCCGTCTCCCTCCGCCTCTCTATCTCTATTTCTATTTCTCTCTCTATCTCTCTCTCTGCATCTCTCTGTGTGTCTCTGTCTCTGCTCCACCCTCTCTTCCCCCCTCTCTCTTCCCCTCTCCACCTCACTCTCTTCCCCCTCCCCCTCTCTCTCCCCCTCCCCCTCTCTCTCCCCCTCACTCCCCCCTCTTTCTTCCCCTCTCTCCCCCTCTTCCTCTCTCTTCCCCCCTCTCTTTTATCTCCCTCCCTCATCCCTCCCTCTCTCTTCCCCCCCTCCTTTCTGACCCCCCCTCTCCCACTCTCTCTTCCCCCTCTCTTCCCCCCCTCAGTCCGCCCTCTCTCCCCTCCCTCTCTCCCCCCTCTCTCCCCCCTCTCTCCCCCCCCCTCTCTCCCCCTCTCTCTCCCCCTCTCTCTCCCCCTCTCTCTCCCCCTCTCTCTCCCCCTCTCTCTCCCCCTCTCTCTCCCCCTCTCTCTCCCCCTCTCTCTCCCCCTCTCTCTCCCCCTCTTTCTCCCCCTCTCTCTCCCCCCTCTCTCTCCCCCCAATCTCCCCCCCTCTCTTCCCCCCTCTCTCTTTACCCCTCCGCTCTTTGCCCCTCCGCTCTTTCCCTCCTCTCTCTCCTCGTCTCTTTCTCCTCCACCCCCTCTTTCTCCTCCACCCTCTCTTTCACCCCCCCCCCACCCTCTCCCTCCCATGCTCCCCCTGCTCATTTCAGTCACTTTGACCAAGGCTTTGGTCATCAGGCTTTAAAAAATTCATTTCATGCGGCCGGGCCTCAAATTCTATTTGCAAATAAGTATGAGAATAGAAAATAGAGTTCCCACAATATTCCAAGGACGCAGTCAAATTTGAATGCTTGTGTATTAATTTTATTCCACAAGGATCGCTGGATGGTTCAATACAGCTGTGGTCATTAAAATGTAGAAGCAATAATTATACATCAGTAGGAACGAACTGTGAAATTATACAGCCCCCCCCCCCCCCCCCCCAATCCCGGCAGCAGCAACTTGGGGAATTCCTCTCGCTCTGTCACATCGATTAATCTGTAAACGGTTAATGATTTCAACCACCATGATCTCTTTGCAGTCCTCCAACGACCCTTCAGGCTGAACCACTAGAGTTACTGGCAGCTGTTTACGACATTCGACATTGCGATTAAAGCTTAAAATTATTAATTTGCGACTGTAGCTGAAAGATTTGCGCACTCCCCATCAACAGTCCTTTGTCACTTTTGGTGTGGTACTTAATCTGTCTGCGGCGTTGTCTCCACAGACTTTCTGTTTCCTGTTTATAATGATGGAGGAATCCGTTCAGTAGTGAGGAAGCAATAAATCAGTTCCCTGGAATATTTTTAGCAGGTTCACAGTGCTATATGCTGCTCTAATTTATCCACGTGAAGATAGTGCAGAAAATAAATCAATCCGAGCTTGTGTTGTGTGGGGCATGTTCCGACTTTCAAAACCTTAGCTACTGAAGGCACAAGCAAAGGGCAGGTGGGAAATTAGCTTTCAGTTTCAGATATTCACCTGTAAACAGCGAAATTTACCCAGGTAGCCTAATGTAATAGAATCGAAGAGGCGCAGAAGGAGGCCGTTCAGCCCATTAGGCCTGTTCCTGCTATCTCAGAGAAAGCTATTCAGTTCATTCCACGTCCTGCCCTCTCCCCACAACATTGCAGATTTTCTTCCTTTTAAAACTGTTTACCTTCCCCCTCGGAAGTTGGTAGAGAATTTGCTCGCACTGCCCGTTCAGGCAGCACAATCACAACTCATTGATGCTTAACGACAGGAAGCCACTTTCCCAAGGGAAAGGCTTTCTTTTGTTCTTATTTTTAACTGGAAGCCAGAGCAGTTGAAGACCGGACACAGGGGTGACCGGAAGCTGGACCGAACCAGGGAGTTCAAAGATGCAAGCCTCCTAAGGAACAAGATAAAGTCCAGATAACCAGGGAATTGGGACAGAAATAATGTTTAAGGTACCAAGAGAACAGAGAGTATGGTGTTGTTCAGAAGAATTCAAGGAAGAGTAAAAAGGTTATCGAGACAATTGCAGTAACTAGATTTAAAATGGGGCGGCAGACTTCAGAGTTAGATGAAACATTTGATGTAATTTTAATACAGCCTTGGAATTGAGAGTTAAAGCAATTGTGAACAGTTTGTGCAGCCATCAAGACGAGGAAACCCTTAAAGGGGTTGGTGTAAAATCCTGGGCTGGATCCGCTGTTAAACGTAGAGCGGAAGCTTCGTGTGTCATCCGGAAAACCTGGACTGGATTTCGGAATTCAAACGCTAAGGGAAAGCATTATTATTATGAGTGAAGATTTCAAGCATGTTTTGGCAGTGGAGTTTGGAAACTCTCGTGATCATCATCTGGGGCATTCTGATGAAAAAAATCATAGACCGTAACCGGTTCAGAGCACAGTGCGTATATTTCATCATGGTCATCTTATGTGCTTTAAAGGGACTTTTTGTGTTAATGAGACCATTGTAGCTTTAAAAAAAAATTTTTCCAAGTAAGGGGCAATTTATCCACCTATCCCGAACATCTTTGGGTTGAGGGGGTGAGGCCCACGCAGACACGGAGAATGTACAAACTCCGCATGGACAGTGACCCGGGGCTGGGATTGAACCCAGATCCTCACCGCCGTAGGCAGCAGTGCTAACCACTGCATTGCTGTGCCACCCGAGACCATTGTAGCTTACATAGAACATACAGTGCCGAAGGAGGCCATTCAGCCCATCGAGTCTGCACCGACCCACTTAAGCCCTCACTTCCACCCTATCCCTGTAACCCAATATCCCCTCCTCACCTTTTTGGACACTAAGGGCAATTTAACATGGCCAGGCCACCTAACCTGCACGTCTTTGGACTGTGGGAGGAAACCAGAGCACCCGGAGGAAACCCACGCAGACACGGGGAGAACGTGCAGACTCTGCGCAGACAGTGACCCAGCGGGGAATCGAACCTGGGACCCTGGTGCTGTGAAGCCACAGTGCTAGCCCACTTAAGCTGTACTTTGTAATCCATGTTAATCTTTGAATTTATGTTTAATTGTTAAACTAAATGAGGAATAAGGCAGTATTGCATGTTCAATAAATGTTTTTTTCTCTTGTTAAAACTAATTAGTGGTCCTGTGAGTCCATTCCACCACGTTTTATTGGGGAAAAAAAGTAAGTGTTACAGTCTCTTGAGAGAGACTTCCTTTCTGGGATCTTCCCGTTCAGTTATAACGCCAATTGGGATCGTAACAAATATCTTCTGCAAATGTGGCAGAGACCGGCCATCCTAGAGTGGAGCTCCTGATCCAGGCCATCGTGGCACAAAATATTGTCTTGCAAGACAGACGCTGCCAAAGCGATGCTCCGTCATAAACAGCTTCTTTGATTTCTGAAGGCTCTCATTCCTGGTGTCATCCTGTCCGTATGCAGTCCGATCGCAAACCTATCTGGATAAGAAATAAAGCCCTCATCTTCTATATTCCCCCTCCGCAGCTATTTCTCAGCAATTATAGATATTTTTGTATTACTTTGACAAATGCATGCCATTAGTTAGTATTTTCTGTTTAAGTGACTCGATGCATGACAAGGTCACAATTGCTTCTGTCTGAGTGAAATTTTGGAGGAGATAATCAGCTAAATTACTGCTACCAGGTGGGTTTTTACGACAATCGACAATGGTTTCATGGTCATCATTAGACTTTTAATTCCATATTTGTATTTACATTCAACATCTGCCATGGTGAGATTCGAACCCGGGCCCCCAGAGCGTTACTCTGGGTCTCGGTAATGATGACCATGAGATTATCATTGACTGCTGTAAAAACCCGTCTGGTTTGCTAATGTCCTTTTAGAGAAGGAAATCTGCTGTCCTTGCCCAGTCTGGCCATGTGTGACTCCAGATCCACAGCGAAAACCCTCTGAAAAGGCCGAGCAAGCTACTCAGTTTAAGGGCAATTAGGGATGAGTAACAAATGTTGGCCTTGCCAATGACCGTCATATCCGGCATGGCTGCACAGTGGTTAGCACTGCTGCCTCACAGTGCCAATTCCAGCCTTGGAGTTTACGCGTTCTCCCTGTGACTGCGTGGGTTTCCTCCGGGCGCTCCAGTTTCCTCCCACAGTCCAAAGATGTGCAGGTTAGGTGGATTGGCCATGATCGATGTGTGGGGTTACAGAGATAGGGCGGGGGAATGGACTTGTAAGAGTGCTCTTTCGGAGGGTCGGTGCAGACCCAATGGGCCGAATGGACCTCCTCCTGCTCTGTAGGGATTCTATGAAAAGGATAAAGAAACATAGAACATAGAACAATACAGCGCAGTACAGGCCCTTCGGCCCACGATGTTGCACCGAAACAAAAGCCATCTAACCTACACTATGCCATTATCATCCATATGTTTATCCAATAAACATTTAAATGCCCTCAATGTTGGGGAGTTCACTACTGTAGCAGGTAGGTCATTCCACGGCCTCACTACTCTTTGCGTAAAGAACCTACCTCTGACCTCTGTCCTATATCTATTACCCCTCAGTTTAAAGTTATGTCCCCTCGTGCCAGCCATTTCCATCCGCGGGAGAAGGCTCTCACTGTCCACCCTATCTAACCCCCTGATCATTTTGTATGCCTCTATTAAGTCTCCTCTTAACCTTCTTCTCTCCAACGAAAACACCCTCAAGTCCATCAGCCTTTCCTCATAAGATTTTCCCTCCATACCAGGCAACATCCTGGTAAATCTCCTCTGCACCCGCTCCAAAGCCTCCACGTCCTTCCTGTAATGCGGTGACCAGAACTGTACGCAATACTCCAAATGCGGCCGAACCAGAGTTCTGTACAGCTGCAACATGACCTCCTGACTCCGGAACTCAATCCCTCTACCAATAAAGGCCAACACTCCATAGGCTTTCTTCACAACCCTATCAACCTGGGTGGCAACTTTCAGGGATCTATGTACATGGACACCTAGATCCCTCTGCTCATCCACACTTTCAAGAACTTTACCATTAGCCAAATATTCCGCATTCCTGTTATTCCTTCCAAAGTGAATCACCTCACACTTCTCTACATTAAACTCCATTTGCCACCTCTCAGCCCAGCTCTGCAGCTTATCTATATCCCTCTGTAACCTGCTACATCCTTCCACACTATCGACAACACCACCGGCTTTAGTATCGTCTGCAAATTTACTCACCCACCCTTCTGCGCCTTCCTCTAGGTCATTGATAAAAATGACAAACAGCAACGGCCCCAGAACAGATCCTTGTGGTACTCCACTTGTGACTGTACTCCATTCTGAACATTTCCCATCAACCACCACCCTCTGTCTTCTTTCAGCTAGCCAATTTCTGATCCACATCTCTAAATCACCCTCAATCCCCAGCCTCCGTATTTTCTGCAATAGCCTACCGTGGGGAACCTTATCAAACGCTTTGCTGAAATCCATATACACCACATCAACTGCTCTACCCTCATCTACCTGTTCAGTCACCTTCTCAAAGAACTCAATAAGGTTTGTGAGGCATGACCTACCCTTCACAAAGCCATGCTGACTATCCCTGATCATATTATTCCTATCTAGATGATTATAAATCTTGTCTCTTATAATCCCCTCCAAGACTTTACCCACTACAGACGTGAGGCTCACCGGTCTATAGTTGCCGGGGTTGTCTCTGCTCCCCTTTTTGAACAAAGGGACCACATTTGCCGTCCTCCAGTCCTCTGGCACTATTCCTGTAGCCAATGATGACATAAAAATCAAAGCCAAAGGTCCAGCAATCTCTTCCCTGGCCTCCCAGAGAATCCTAGGATAAATCCCATCAGGTCCCGGGGACTTATCTATTTCCAGCCTGTCCAGAATTGCCAACACCTCTTCCCTACGTACCTCAATGCCATCTATTCTATTAGCCTGGGGCTCAGCATTCTCCTCCACAACATTATCTTTTTCCTGAGTGAATACTGACGAAAAATATTCATTTAGTATCTCGCCTATCTCTTCAGACTCCACACACAATTTCCCATCCCTGTCCTTGACTGGTCCTACTCTTTCCCTAGTCATTCGCTTATTCCTGACATACCTATAGAAAGCTTTTGGGTTTTCCTTGATCCTTCCTGCCAAATACTTCTCATGTCCCCTCCTTGCTCGTCTTAGCTCTCTCTTTAGATCCTTCCTCGCTACCTTGTAACTATCCATCGCCCCAACTGAAACTTCACACCTCATCTTCACATAGGCCTCCTTCTTCCTCTTAACAAGAGATTCCACTTCCTTGGTAAACCACGGTTCCCTCGTTCGACGCCTTCCTCCCTGCCTGACCGGTACATACTATTGTAAGACAGTAAGAGACTAATAACAATGTATGTACACAATGTATTACACCCAGGGACGGGGCTCAGGCTGCAATGATTTCTCCTGGCTGGGGGAGGATGGACTTGTAGAGTTGGGGATGGTGGGTATTTCATTCCAGGGGATAGTGCTGAAGCTTGATTACCCTTTGGAGGGGGGCTGTGTAGTGATTACTCCTGGGGTCGGAATTGGAGGGGATGGTGATTGGGGACTGATGTCTATGATTCTCCTGAGAGGACGCTTCAGTTTAACCCTCTCCCCTGCCACCCCACCACTCCTCCTTCCCCCGATGGGTGCTACCCGAGAGGCTGTGGATTTTCAGAGGATTTCCAGCAGAAATCAGCTAAAGTAACTTGGGTTAACGATGTAGTAACCAAACCGGAACATGAGAACATGCCTGTTCATGCGCTGATGCCTTCGGCAGTTTGGTTTCTACGTTAAAAACAAAGAATTTGTAAACCTAAAAAACAAAATCAGCAAAGAATAATCGCAAGAAGTGACATTTAGACTATCAGCTTACCTGCATATGTGTGACCTCTGTTTATATATTTTAACAGCACGTCCCTATCTACGTGATCCCGAAACTGGAATATCAGCTGTCGTATGGAATTGAAGCCCTGAGTGAAAGTGAAATCTGTCTGTTGTGGACTGAAGGCCTCCTCAATTCAAATGCCTGGTTTTATATTGGTGAGTTGTACATGTATCCAACCAGTAAGGTTACACTTGTGTACTGATGTTTAATTGACCCATTGAAATGGCTTCTTACTTTGTAAATTTACTCCTGAGCGATTTCCAGTGGCGGCCATGCGCAGGTAGGTCGCGTTTTCGGCAGCTCCCGCCGCTAACGGACCCAATGGGCCCTTTCAAGGAGCATTTGACGGCCCCTTTTCGGCACAAATCGGCGGGCAAAAGACGCTGGAAGGCTCCCCACAGTAGTTTATGGAGGGGACCAGGAGCAGGACGGCATTTGACGGCCCCTTTTCAGCACAAATTGGCAGGCCAACGGCGCTGGAAGGCTCCCCACAGTAGTTTATGGAGGGGACCAGGAGCAGGACGGCCAAACAAACGAGCAACGAGAAGCGGCAAGAACGGGCGCGGGAACAGAAAATGGCGGCCGGCTCGGATCAGGCAGCGTGGGCCCAGTGGGCGCGGGAACAGCAGGAGTTCCTTAGAAGTTGCTTTGCTGACCTGAAAACGGAGATGCTGGCCCCAATGAAGGCCTCAATGGAGAAAATGGTTGAGACCAGAAAATGCAGGAGAAGGCGATCAAGGAGATTGAGAGAAAGGTCTCGGATAATGAGGACGAGATACTGGGCCTGGCTGTCAGGGTGGAGGCGCACGACGCCCTACATAACAGGTGGCAGGAGTTGCTGGAAGACCTTGAAAACAGATCCAGGAGGTAAAACCTGCGCATTCTGGGCCTACTGGAGGGGTCGGACGTGAGCGCATTCGTGACCACGTTATTGGGGACCCTGATGGGACCAGGAGCATTCCCTCGACCTCTGGAACTGGATGGGGGGCACAGAGTCCTTGCAAGGAGGCCCAAAACGAATGAACCGCCGAGGGCCATGGTGGTACGGTTCCACCGCTTCTCGGATAAGGAACGAGTCCTGCAATGGGCTAAAAAGGAGGGGAGCAGCAGGTGGGAGAACAGCATAATCCGCATCTACCAGGACCTGGGAGCAGAACTGGCCAAGAAGCGCGCAGGATTCAACCGTGCAATGGCGGCCCTCCACAACAAAGGGGTCAAGTTCGGACTGTTGCATCCGGCGAGGCTGTGGGTCACGTATCAAGATCGCCACCATTACTTTGATACACCGGACGAGGTGTGGAACTTTATCAAGCAAGAAAAGTTGGACTCAACCTAAAGGACAGGCACACTGGGACCTTACTCTGGTGGGGATGGTAATTGCCGAGTAGCCAGAGGCAGCGACATTATGTTGTTCCCTCTTATTTTTGTTTGTTCCCTGTGTCTTCGGCCATGTTTTCGGCTTTTGTAGAGCTCGGTCGCGTAGGGAGGAGAGGGGCCCTACACGTGGGGGCAGGCAATGGGAGGGCTCGAGTAAGCGGGAGATGCGGGTTCGAGGCTGGCCGAAAAAGGGAGATGGCTAATCGGCAGGGAAGATCCAGGCTGATCAAGTGGAATGGGCGAGGCCTAAATGTGCCAGTCAAGAGGGCTCGCGTGTTCTCGCACCTAGTTAAAGGCAGACGTAGCCATGCTACAGGAGACGCACCTAAAACTTGCGGACCAAACATGATTGAGAAAAGGGTGGATGGGCCAGAGTGTTCCATTCGGGGCTGGATTCAAAGACCAGAGGAGTAGCAATCCTGGTCAGCAAATGGGTGGCTTTTGAGGCAGGGAATATTGTGGCTGACAAGGGGGGCAGATACATAATGCTTAGCGGGAAGCTGCAGGGGACTCAGGTGGTGCTAGTGAACGTTTACGCCCCGAACTGGGACGACGTGGAATTTATGAGGCGCACGCTGGGTAAGATTTCGGTCTTTGACTCTCACAATCTGATTATGGGGGGTGATTTCAACACAGTCATGGACCCTGTATTGGACCGGTCAAACTCCCAGGTCGGGGAAGCGACCAGCGGCGTCTAAAGAACTGAGGGGATTCATGGAACAGGTGGGGGGGCGTAGACCCGTGGAGATTCGCCCGACCGAGGGCGAAGGAGTTCTCTTTCTTTTCCCATGTCCACAAAGGTTTACTCCCGTATGGATTTCTTTGCGATGAGCAGGGCGCTAATCCCTGAGGGGACAGAATATTCGGCCACAGCAGTCTCCGATCATGCTCCACACTGGGTGGATTTGCGTCTTGGGGTGGAGAGAGGTCAGCCCCCACTATGGAGGCTAGATGTGGGACTGCTGGCAGACGACGAGGTTTGTGGGCAGATAAGGGGGAACATTAAAAACTACCTGGAAACTAATGATTTGGGGGAGGTAGCGGCGTCCATGGTGTGAGAGTGATCAGAGGGGAGTTGATCTCTGTCATATCCCACAGAGAGAAGAAAGAAAGAGCGGAGAGAGAAAGGCTAGTTGAGGACATACTCCGAGTAGACAGGAGCTACGCGGAGACCCCCGTGACGGGGCTACTGAAAGAGCGTCGGAGGCTGCAGGCGAAATTCGACCTGCTGACCACGGGGAAGGCGGTAGCACAGCTGAGGAAGGCCAAAGGGGCTGTCTACGAGTACGGGGAGAAACTGAGTAGAATGCTGGCGCACCAACTTCGCAAGAGGGAGGTGGCCAAGGAAATTGGGGAATTACGGGATAAAGAGGGCAACACGGTCATAGACCCAGAGGGGGTGAACAAAGTTTTTAGGGCGTTCTACGGTAAATTGTGCATTCTACGGTAAATTGTATGAGTCAGAGCCCCCGCCAGAGGTGGGGGGGGGGGAGAATGAAGCAATTCATGGACCAACTGAGGTTTCCAAAGGTGGAAGAGGATCTGGTGGAGGGACTGGGGGCCCCGCTAGAGCTGGAGGAGATGGTAAAGGGGCTAGGGAACATGCAGTCGGGCAAGGCCCCGGGGCCGGATGGCTACCCTGTAGAATTCCACAAGGAATTTTTGGAACTGCTGTGCCCACTCCTACTAAGAACCTTTAATAAGGCCAAAGTGTGGGGGACCCTCCCCCCAACAATGCCACAGGCTTGGATTTCATTTGTCCTCAAATGAGAGAAAGACCCACTACAGTGTGGATCTTATAGACCGATATCGCTCCTGAACGTAGACGCCTAGCTGCTGACCAAGATCTTGGCTGCTAGAATTGAGGACTGTGTCCTTGGGATGATAGGCATTCTACTCGCTTTGTCCCCGTACTCGTAGACAGCCCTTTTGGCCTTCCTCAGACAGGCTTCAGCAAGGGCAGGCAATTGAACTCTAATGTACGGAGGCTCCTAAACATCATCATGATGCCCTCAGAGGGAGGGGAGGCAGAAGTAGTGACGGCGATGGATGCAGAAGAAAGCCTTTGACAGGGCGGAATGGGAGTACTTGTGGGAGGCGCTAAGAAGGTTTGGGTTCGGTGAGGGTCCATCTACTCTACCAGGCCCCCGTGGCATGTGTGTGCACGAACAGGGTGAGGTCAGAATACTTTAGGCTCCACCGGGGGACGAGGCAGGGGTGCCCCCTCTCCCCGTTACTATTCGCCCTTGCGATAGAGCCGCTGGCTATAGCGCTGCGGACTTCAAGGAACTGGCGGGGGCTGGTTCGGGGGGGGGGGGGGGGGGAGCATCGGGTCTCGCTTTACGCGGATGACCTGCTCCTGTGCATCTCGGACCCACTAGAGGGGTTGGGCGAGGTCATACAGATTCTGAGGGACTTTGGCAATTTCTCAGGGTACAAACTAAACGAGAAGAAAAGCGAGATGTTTGTGATCCAAGCTAAGGGGCAGGAAAAGAGACTGGGAGTCCAGGGGCTGTCGCCAACGAAGCATCCGGTGTGTTCCACGTCAGAAAAATTGGCGCCACTCCCCCACCGATTCCGCTACCTACCGACCGGTGAGGGGCTATCACCGGCGCCGCGTGGAACACCAGCAGAACACACGAAAAACGGTGGGGGAATGGCCACGTCGTGATGGACACTCGCAGGGCTGACGAGGTGCAGCCGCGCTCACACTACACCCCCCCCCCCCCCAAACACACACACACACACACTGATCGGGGCCGAAAGAATGGCACAGGTTGTGCTGGAGCACCCATACAGCTGATGGGTTAGCTGGGGCCAGAGGGCACCCAGGGGGATGCCCCCGGGGTGGTGGGGGCACTTACACGACCCAGAGCTCTGGTTTCTAGCGGGCTGTCAGCGGCATACACAGCCACATGGCTGTCCTGCCGGCTGCGATGATGGTTCTCTGTAACCGTCCACCCTGACCCCACAGCCCTCCTCCTGGCCACTACTCCCCTTAGCCCTTGCAGAAGGTCCCCAAGCCAACGGCATGACTGTCGGGGAAGTATCGCGGTGCTGGACACTGTCCGCCGCGCTCTCTCTCAGCTGCCGCCATGCCAGGTTCACGGCCATTGAGACCACACGTGGACCGTACCATCAGGAACTCGGCCTGTTGGAGGCGGAGCATCGCTGGTGGGCCCACTGATGAGATGCGAGCGGTGTTTCAACTACGCGCATCGTGCGTCACAATGACACCATTTTGGAGGGGGCGGTGCATCACGATTCGCCATCAAACCGGCGCCTGCCACGATTTCAGGTTTTGCAACTCCAGTGGTAACATTCTTGCTTCTGTTCCTTGCCATGTTTTGGGCATATAATCTAGACTAATGCGAAGTGGGTGCTGTCCTATTGGAGGTGTGTGTTTTTTGTTTGAACAAGATGCCTCTTAAAGTAATGTAAAAGATGCCACTGCACAGGTTTAAAGGTAGTCAACATTTCAGGTTAGCTCCAGGACATAGTTGGAGAATTCCCTTGATTTTTGTCAACTTCAGAGATTTCAGCAATAATCTTCCCTAGTTTGCTGCAATAGAACAGCACAGAACAGGCCCTTCGGCCCTCGATGTCGTGCCGAGCCTTGTTTGAAACCAAGATCAAGCTATCCCACTCCCTGTCATTCTGGTGTGCTCCATGTGCCTATCCAATAACCGCTTGAAAGTTCCTAAAGTGTCCGACTCCACTATCACAGCAGGCAGTCCATTCCACACCCTAACCACTCTCTGAGTAAAGAACCTACCTCGGACATCTCTCCTATATCTCCCGCCCCTGAATCTTATAGTTATGCCCCCTTGTAACAGCTACGTCCACCCGAGGAAATAGTCTCTGAACGTCCACTCTATCTAT
Organism: Scyliorhinus torazame; assembly: GCF_047496885.1. Taxonomy (NCBI): domain Eukaryota; kingdom Metazoa; phylum Chordata; class Chondrichthyes; order Carcharhiniformes; family Scyliorhinidae; genus Scyliorhinus; species Scyliorhinus torazame. Next base: position 32,627,281 of record NC_092736.1, on the reverse strand, counting down.
TCCCCTCATCATCTTATAAACCTCTATTAAGTCGCCTCTCATCCTCCTCCACTCCAAAGAGAAAAGCCCTAGCTCCCTCAACCTTTCCTCATAAGACCTATCCTCCAAACCAGGCAGCATTCTGGTAAATCTCCTTTGCACCCTTTCCAATGCTTCCACATCCTTCCTATAGTGCGGTGACCAGAACTGCACACAATATCTACATGTGGTCTCACCAGGGTCATGTACAGTTGCAGCATAACCCCAAGGCTCTGAAACTCAAGCCCCGTTAATAAATGCTGACACACTATAGGCCTTCTTCACGGCTCTATCCACTTGAGTGGTAACCTTCAGAGATCTGTGGACATGAACCCCAAGATCTCTGTTCCTCCACATTCCTCAGAACCCTGCCGTTGATCCTGTAATCCGCATTCAAATCTTTCCAACCAAAATGAATCATATCATAGAATTTACAGTGCAGAAGGAGGCCATTTGGCTCATCGAGTCTGCACCGGCTCTTGGAAAGAGCACCCTACCCAAGGTCAACACCCCACCCTATCCCCATAACCCAGTAACCCCACCCAACACTAAGGGCAATTTTGGACATTAAGGGCAATTTATCATGGCCAATCCACCTAACCACATCTTTTTGGACTGTGGGAGGAAACTGGAGCACCCGGAGGAAACCCACGCACACACGGGGAGGATGTGCAGACTCTGCACAGACAGTGACCCAAGCTGGAATCGAACCTGGGACCCTGGAGCTGTGAAGCAATTGTGCTAGCCACAATGCTACCGTGCTGCCTCGCATTTATCAGGGTTAAACTCCATCTGCTATTTTTTGGCCCAGCTCTGCATCCTATCAATGTCTCTTTGTAGCCCTCCACCTCATCCACTACTCCACCAATCTTGGTGTCATCAGCAAATTTACTGACCCACCCTTCAGCCCCCTCCTCCAAGTCATTTATAAAAATCACAAATAGCAGAGGACCCAGCACTGATCCCTGTGGTACACCGCTGGTAACTGGTCCCCAGTCTGAAAGTTTTCCATCCACCACCACCCTCTGTCTTCTATGTGATAGCCAGTTACTTATCCAATTGGCCAAATTTCCCTCTATCCCACACCTCCTTACTTTCTTCATGAGCCGACCATGGGGAACCTTATCAAACGCCTTACTAAAATCCATGTTTACGACATCAACTGCTCTACCTTCATCTACACACTTAGTTACCAAATTCAACCAATTTGTGAGTCAAGATTTACCCTTCACGAATCCGTGTTGACTATCCCGGATTAAGCTGCATTTTTCCAAACAGTCATTAATCCTATCCTTCAGTACCTTTTCCATTAACTTACCAACCACCGAAGTAAAACTAACTGGCCTATAATTACCAGGGTCATCCCTATTCCCTTTCTTGAACTGAGGAACAACATTCGCCACTCTCCAGTCCTCTGGCACTAACCCCGTGGACAGTGAGGACCCAAAGATCAAAGCCAAACGCTCTGCAATCTCATCCCTTGCCTCCCAAAGAATCCTAGGATAAAACCTATCTGGCCCATGGGTCTTGTCGATCCTAAGGTTTTTCAAAATTGCTAATACATCCTTCCTCAGAACATCTACCTCCTCCAGCCTACCCGCCTGTATCACACTCTCATCCTCAAAAATATGGCCCCTCTCCTTGGTGAACGCTGAAGAAAAGTATTCCTTCAACGCCTCTCCTATCTCTTCTGACTCCATGCACAAGTTCCCAGTACTGTCCTTGACCGGCCCTACCTCACCCTGGTCATTCTTTTATTTCTCACATAAGAGTAAAAAGCCTTGGGGTTCTCCTTGATCCGACCCGCCAGGGACTTCTCATGCCCCCTCCTAGCTCTCCTAAGCCCTTTGTTTAGCTCATTCCTTGCTACCTTGTAACCCTCAAGCGACCCAACTGAGCCTTGTTTTCGCATCCTTACATACCCTTCCTTTTTCCTCTTGACAAGACATTCAACCTCTTTTGTGAACCTCACACGGCCTTTTCCTCCCTGCCTGACAGGGACATGCCTATCAACGACACGCAGTATTTGTTCCTTGAACAAGCTCCACTTTTCATTTGTGCCTTTCCCTGACAGTTTCTGTTCCCATCTTATGCTCCCTAATTCTTGCCTACTCGCATCATAAGTACCCCTCCCCCAAATATGAACCTTGCCCTGCCTTATGGCTCTATCCCTCTCCATTGCAATAGTGAAAGACACCGAATTGTGGTCACTATCTCCAAAGTGCTCTCCCACAAACAAAGCTAACACTTGGCCCGGTTCATTACCCAGTACCAAATCCAATGTGGCCCCCCCTCTTGTCGGCCTATCCACATATTGTGTCAGTAAACCCTCCTGCACACACTGTACAAAAACTGCCCCATCCGAACTGTTCGACCTATAGAGGTTCCAATCAATATTTGGAAAGTTAAAGTCACCCATGACAACTACCCTGAGACCTCCACACCGATCCATAATCTGTTTTGCAATTTCTTCCTCCACATCTCTATTACTATTTGAGGGCCTATAGAAAACTGCTAACAACGTGACCTCCTTTCCTATTTCTAATTTCAGCACATATTACCTCAGGAGGCAGATCCCCCTCGAACTGCCTTTCTGCAGCCATTAAACTATCTTTGATTAACAATGCTACTCATCCACCTTTTTAACCACCTTCCCTACTCTTACTGAAACATCTATACTCCGGAACTTCCAACAACCATTCCTGTCCCTGTTCTAACCATATCTCCGTAATGCCCACAACATCGTAGTCCCAGGTACCAATCCACGCTCCAAGTTCACCTCCCTTCTTCCGGATGCTCCTTGCATTGAAGTAGACACACTTCAACCCACCTTCCTATCTGCCGGTACACTCTGCGACCTTGATGCCCTCCTCAGTACCTCACTACTCTCGACACTGGCTTTTGGAACGCAGCTCGGTTTCCCAGCCCCCTGACAAATTAGTTTAAACTAGTTTAAATTAGTTTAAACAATGACATGACAACTTCACCTAGCTGTCCACAGTCTGCACTGTTGCCATTCACTAAAGATGCAGTGGCAGCAGCTTTCAGCTGCACGCGATTCCTTTTATTTAAAAAAGTGCAGCAAGATTATGGGAGCTCCATCCTGACTTGGATTTTCCTGGAGTTCTTTAGCAGAGGATCTCTGCTCAATGCCATCATGGGGGCGCTATCAACTTGGACAGCTGGGCCCACCACCATCACCTCTGGTTGCCGATTGCTGGGAATTAATCGGAGCCTCGCCTGTATCGACCATGTGTTGGCAACAAATTAAGAAACAAATATTCCTTGTCAAAGCAATTTACTGTTGACAATGAGCCAGTACATTGCAGTAATTGTGCATAGAACATAGGGTGGCACAGTGGTTAACCATTGCTGCCTCACAGAGTCTGGGGCCTGGGTTCGATTCCAGCCTTGGGTGACTGTATGGCGTTTGCACGTTCTCTCCGTGTCTGCGTGGATTTCCTCCTGGTTCTCCGGTTTCCTCCCACAGTCTGAAGATGTGTGGGTTAGGTGGATTGGCCATGCAAAATTGCCCCTTAGTGTCCAAAGGTTAGATCAAGGGGTTATTGGGATAGGGCGGGGCAGTGGGCTTCGATGGAGTGCTCTTTCAGAGGGCCAGTGCACACTCTATAATCTTTATTATTGTCACAAGTAGGCTTACATTAACATTGCAACAAAGTTGCTGTGAAAATCCCCTGGTCGCCACATTCCGGTGCCTGTTCGGGTACACAGAGGGAGAATTCAGAATGTCCAATTCACCGAACAGGCACATCTTTCGGGACTTGTGGGAGGAAACCGGAGCACCCGGAGGAAACCCACGCAGACACGGGGAGAACATGCAGATCCCACACAGAAAGTGACCCAAGCCGGGAATCGAACCTGGGACCCGGGTGCTGTGAAGCAACAGTGCCAACCACTGTGTTACCGTATCGGAGCTGAATGGCCTCCTTCTGCACTGTAGGGATTCTATAATTCTAAGCTCGCACAAACAGCGTATCAGGTGAATTACCAGTTATGTTGTGCTGATGATAGGGTGGTATCAATGGGAAAACTCTCACTCGTCTCCACCCTGTCCTTTCCCTTGCTCTTTAAATAGTGCGACGGGATTCTTAATGTCTGGCTAAATCAATATGACGGAACTTGGGTTTAGCATCACTGCTGAAGTCAGTCACGGCTCAGGGGGGAAGCACTTTCACCTTTGAGTCAGAAGGCTGTGGGCTTGAGTTCCTCTTCAGAACTTGAGCACAAAAGACTTTTAATCCTGTGCAGAACTGAGGGAATGCTGACTGTGGTGAGATGTTAAACTGAGGCCCCATCTGTCCTCTTGGGTGACGGTAAGAGAGTCTCTATTTTGAAGAAGTGTATGAAAGTTATCCTCCGTCTCCTGGCTGATATTTAGAGATTCATAGCATAGTTACAGCACCAAAGGAGGCCATAGAGTCTGCACCAGCTCTCTGAAAGAGCAATTTAGCTCACCCCACTCTTCTCACAGATGTGCATATTTTTCCTTTTCACGTAATGATTTAATTTACTTTTGAAAGCTGAAGTTGAATCTGCCTCCAGCACAGCCTCTGGCGGAACATTCTAGATCCTGGCCTCTTGCGGCGAAAAATAGTTTTTCATCCCATCGCTTGTTCTGCTATACACCTTAAATCGGTGGCCTGTGGTCTCAACTCCTCTGTTAATGGCAACAGTATCTCTACCGACTGGCCATCTTAATCCACATCACAAAGATTAGATTATCTGGCCCATATTCCATTGCTGTTTGTGGGAGCTTGCTGAAAATTGGCTCATTCCACACCTTTTATTTACTCATTTACGGGATTTGGGTGTCGCTGGAAAGTCCAGCATTTATTGTCCATCCCTAATTGCCCAATGAGAAGATGGTGGTGGGCTGCCTCGAGCTGCAGTTGCTGTGGTGTAGGTGCACCCACAGCGCTGTGAGGGAGAGAGTTCCACGATTTTGACCCAGCGACAGTGAGGGAACGGCTGATTATATTTCCAAGTTGGCCTGGTGAGTAATTTGGAGGGGAACTTCCAGGTGGTGGTGTTCTCATGCGAATGCTGCCCTTGTCCTTGTAGATGGTAGAGGGCGTGGGTTTAGAAGATGTTGTTGAAAGAGCCCTGGTCAATGATTTGTAAAGTGCTTGAAATATCTGGTGGTTGTATATAAATACAAACCTAAATGTAGCTTCGCTGCTAATGCAGTACTCCCTCAGTACTGCCTATGAGTGTCAGCCTAGACTATGTGCAGTTTATTATTGCACATAAATTTGTAGATGGTTCAATCCTTTCTCTCCAACTTGTGATTCTGTTCATTGTGACACGGCAAAGTCTTTCGAAATCAATGCAAATAAATAGATGAAAAAGTATTCCAGCTAGTGTCTGCTGGCTCCCTTGATGGTACTTTGACCCCTCCCTAAGGCACGAGCTAGGGTTTACGTCAACCTTGCAGTCTGGAGCGGCAAGAGCCCCAAGAACTCCTGCTTCGTCCTACTTTAAATAATTATATGCATTTTCATAAGGAGCATGAATTAGCCTGCAAATGATTTGGGGATATGCCCGTTCAGACAACTTTCCCGCCCACAGCAGAGAGAAGGTCAGATTTCGGCTCAGACTTGGTGAAACCTCTTCAATCTCTGAGACGAGCGAAGTTCAAACACAGCTCCATAGAAACGGCCAATTAGAAAGCCAGCTAGTTTGCCTCTAGGCAGTGACTGCATCCGTTCGAAAATGTCGAGCATGAGGTAAAGACCGTACTGGTCAGCAGAGGATGCTGTTCCATGTCTCGTTTCAACATTCCACTCATTTTAGCTCTTGTAACCCAAACGCTTCAGTTCCGAGGGTGATTTTGATGCAAGTGTCGTCGTTTGCTCGGCATCTCTCACTTTTTTTAAAGGTTTATTTTGGGAAGAAATTGAACATCTGCCCCATGCCCTTACTGTTATCTCCATTCCAACCCCGTTGAAGTGCGATACTAGACACTAATACTTCTTAATGACAAGCTTATTCACAGAATGCGGCATTACATATGGGTTGCCAATCCATAGCCCCAGCAGGCTCTCTCTACTTGTTTGAGTAATCAATCACACAAACGAGCAGACAAACAAATTAGCCAATTTAAACAAATTGACAGCTCCTTAAAGGGGCGCTGTAATGAAGAAAGAAATTAAATGGATCTTTCCAAATTAAATCTAAATATCGTTCTAGGTGGGGGACGGGGCACAGTCTCTCGTCACACTTTTTAATATCTGCGAGCAAAAACAATTAATCAAATTAACTAAAATAACCAGATTGACAGCTTAATTAAAGACTTAAGTACTTAATTAAACAATACCCTTCGTTTGTGTATCTTAACAATATAACTAACATTCCATTAACATTGGGCCTCTTTGCTCCCCATTTTTTAACTCCCCACACAATGTCGGCAAACACGTTCCGCTTCTCCGTTTTGTGGTTCAGCGATTTTCTACGCTTGAAAGAACACGGGTGGAAAATAGTGAGCTGGAGCATGCAGAAAGCAGAAACGTCCAGCCCGATGAATGGTATCATAATGGACAGAGAGGAGGGGCAAACCTTGATCGTAGCTGCTCTTCTCCACAGACGACAATTATTTTTATGAGCCAGCGGCTAGACGTGCTGCTTTTACTCTTGTCGTACCATGCACGATTCAACAATAGCATGCAGAAATGTGTGGAAGTGTTGGGTGAGGTGCCAATATTGTACTGAAACTGAGAAGCGGCAACGATCAGGAAAGGCTGAACAGACTGGGTCTGCAAAATTATGAAAGGGCTTGAGTGAAAAAAATGTTTCCATTCGAGGGGGGGAATCCAAAACTGACAGCAACTATGTGCATCTTTTTAGCACATTTGACATTCCCCAGGCACTTCACAGGGGCATCATAAAGCAACATTGGGTACCAGGCCATGCAGTGTCCTATCAGGGCCGATGGTCAAATGCATGGCCAAAGAGGTAGGTTGCAGGGAGTTTTCTAAGGAAGATCTGGAACTGGAGAGTTTGAAGAGGGGAATTACACAGCTGAGGGCCTTGGGTGTCACACTAAGGGGCCACATAAAAGATTATTGTGCAATATCGGCACTCATGGTGTTAACAGGGGGAGAGAATTGGCTCAGCAACAGAAAACAGTCGCGATAAATGGGTCAGTTTGGGGTTGGAAAGCAGTAACTGGTGGAGTGCCGCGGGAATCAGTGACACTGACCTCCCTGGGATCAGCAACAGCGACCATGAAACTGTCCGCTTATTGTAAAAAAAACACCTAATTTGCTAATGTCGTTTCGGGAAGGAAATCTGCAGGCGTTGCCCAAAGTGACAGCCGACCTGTAGCAACGTGGGTGATTGTCAGGTGGCCGAGCAGGTTTCTTGCTTATATTATAGCACCGCCAGACGAGCTAGGATGGGGAATAAATGGCAGCACCACCCATATCCCTGGAACAAATAGAAAGCAATGTAGCTGAGGCTGTAATTGATACCTTAGTTTAAGAAGAACTTGTGCAGCTTGATGATTTAGCATGTGTATCGGGTGTGGCGTTCTTTGCTGCTAAAATCTGGATCTGCTGGTAATTTGCTGAGATGTAAAATGTTATCTTGTGAAGAACTGTCTTGACCATGTTCCCCAGCTAGGGTCTTGCTCAGCAATATTCTGGTGTATGTTTTATTGTATGAAGAATATCAGAATGACCAACTGATGCTAACCCTCCACCTACCACAAACCCGTGCTGAACCTCGGGTTCTGCTCGGTTTGTTTGGTTGCAGATATTTGGAAGAATTCAGTCGAGAATATCTTCAGGCTCTTTTGGATACAGGTCTCGAGGATTTATATCAGTTTGGAGATCATACACTGCTAAGCATTAAGATCTAATGCTGCTTAGTGTTGGGTGCTTATTAGACCATTTGCTCAGCACACCTGAAATTTGTCAAATCTATGCAGTGTGTGAAGGAGATAGAACAATGAAGGCCCTACAGGTTAGCTGATCGAGATTACCATCCATTCTCATTGATGCACTTCCTTTTCCATCCAATTTCCCTCACAAAAGTGAGCCAGACTCCTCAATTCTAACGGATCTGGTCGGAAGGCATCAGAACCACACAGCTACTTGTCATTAATAACTTTCTTCATGTAATAAGATGTCTCAAAGCAAGGTTACAAACAAAGTTAGACACTGAGCATGTAAAGAAATACTAGGATAGGTGACCAAACGTTTGGTCAAAGTAGGTTTCAATCATACAAATAACAAAGAAAAGTACAGCACACAAACATGCAGGAGAAGATATAGGTTCGGAGAGAGGCTTCGGGAAGGAATTCTAGAGCTAAGGGCACAGGGAGCTGACGGGCGAACCCTGTGTCCGAGACAACTGCAGGAAGTTTCACCGGCTGTAGAAGCTCTTGTTCCAGGTTTTGGAGCTCAAACGACGGCTGGAGGCACCAGTGGCAGGAGGCATCCGCGAGACGGAAAGCTGCATGGATGGCACATGTAGGGAGGTGGTCACACCGCAAATGAGAAGAATGCAGACGGAGAGGGAATGAGTGCCCGCCAGGCAGTCGAAAGAGAAGCAGACAGGCGATGCAGGAGTCCCTTGGGTCAATCGTGCTCACTAATGACCAGCTGTGACCTAGTTTAATGGTGGAACAGACTCGAAGAGCATACTTCTCCCAGGTTCTTGAAGCTTGTGGCTCACTACCATCTGTTAGCATGCAATATCAAAAATGCTGTAACTCCCCTGTGAGTGTTTGATAGAGACAGTGTAGAGGACATTAAGCGGGAGCGGATCACAAGGCCCATCATCTGTACTTCGCCATTCAATTCAAAATTGATGTATATCGGCCACTCCTTCACTATTGCTGGGTCAAAATCCTTCAACTCCCTTCCCTATCATTGGGTGTACCTACACCTCGGGGACTGCAGCGGATCAAGAAGGCAGCTCACCACCACCTTCTGGAGGGCAACTTGCGATGGGGAATAAATGCTGGCCTAACATCCCTTAAATTAATTTTTTTTAAAATTATGGCTGATCATAATAGAATCCCTACAGTACAGAAAGAGGCTTCTTGGCCCATCCAAGTCTGCACCAACCCCTTGAAAGACCACCCTACCTAGGCCTATCCCCCACCCTGTAATCTCACCCCAAGAGGCAATTTAGCATGCCCAATCCACCTAACCTGCACATCTTTGGACTGTGTGAAGAAACCGGTGCACCCGGAGGAAACCCACGCAGACTCGAGGAGAGTGTGCAAACTCCGCACAAACAGTCACCCGAGACCGGAATTAAACCTGGTCCCTGACGCTGTGAGGCAGCACTGTGATGCCCCTGATCTTGGGTTTCAATTCCATTTTCCCTACTACTCCTGGAATCAAATCTGGCAGATCTGGCCTTAGATAACTTAAAACAGCGACACATTCTCCTCTTTGACCTATTAATTCAGACTTCTGAGCAGCGACTAGTCTGGTGTATCCTCCTTTGCCAAAATCTATAAATAAACTCACCAATGAACTGAAGGTTGACCAAAGTCTGGCGAAACGGCACAACAGTCTGCATCGAGTCCAATCATTCTTACGGAGAAATGGGATAGGAAGGTGCAGATGGGGTGGCTGCATGGCATGTGGAACGTGCTGGTCACATCGAGGATGGAAGCAGGAGAGATCCTGATGGAGAGTCTCCTTTGGAGATTCCACACTGTCTCCCAGGTTTTGGCGGATTGACGGTGTTCTCCCAGGTTTTCTTGGCTTCATGTCAAACTTGTATTTTTATTCTATCTACCTTGACACTCACGCACCATCCTCTGCAAGAAGTATGCTGAGAAACCATCGTAGAGCAAGGCGGGGTCTGACACACACAAGAGAAAATCTAGATCGTGATCAGAGCTTCAAAATCAGACATGAAAGGCAAGAGTGTTCTTCAAGCACCATTCAATTCTTTTTAAGAAATGGTATTAAAATGATTAAGTTTAGAACACAGAACATACAGTGCAGAAGGAGGCCATTCGGCCCATCGAGTCTGCCCTGACCCACTTAAGCCCTCACTTCCACCTGTAACACAATAACCCCTCCTAACCTTTTTGGTCACTAAGGGCAATTTATCATGGCCAATCCACCTAACCTGAACATCTTTGGACTGTGGGAGGAAACCGGAGCACCCGGAGGAAACCCACGCAGACACGGGGAGAACGTGCAGACTCCGCACAGACAGTGACCCAGCGGGGAATCGAACCTGGGACCCCGGCGCTGTGAAGCCACAGTGCTAACCACTGTGCTATCGTGCTGCCCCAAAATCCAGCGCAAAGATGAAGTATCTCAGAGGCAATCTCTGTTCCTTATTCTGTGACTGAATGTGCCACATTGTATAAGATGTGATGTGTATTCACAATAGTAAATGAAAATAAATGTGTGATTTTGCACAGGCCTGAGATTATGTTAACAGGAAGTGCTAACCACCTTAATCTGTAAAGTTTAGAAAGCCCGATGATGTGTTTCATTTTCTGACATTTAATGGAAACCGTTACCCTTGATTCATTTCATCCTCCTTCCTCCAATTTTCTCATGCTCCCTTTTCTGTCACTGCTCCTCTCGCCGTGACCCCATTTTTTCTCTGATGGTGACCCCTTTTTCTACAGGGATGGTGCAGGCAGGAGGGATTCAGATTTCTGGATAACTGGGGCTCTTTCTGGGGAAGGTGGGACCTCTACAGACAGGATGGTCTACATCTGAACCTGAGGGGCACAAATATCCTGGGGGGGAGATTTGTTAGTGCTCTTTGGGGGGGTTTAAACTAATGCAACAGGGGCATGGGAACCTGGATTGTAGTTTTAGGGTAAGGGAGAATGAGAGTAGAGAGGTAAGGAGCACAGATTTGAGTTATTATGGGAGACTTTAACTTTCCAAATATTGACTGGAAAAGATATAGTTCGAGTACAATAGATGGGTCGTTTTTTGTACAGTGTGTGCAGGAGGGTTTCCTGAAACAATATGTTGACAGGCCAACAAGAGGCGAGGCCACGTTGGATTTGGTTTTGGGTAATGAACCAGGCCAGGTGTTGGATTTGGAGGTAGGAGAGCACTTTGGGGACAGTGACCACAATTCGGTGACGTTTACGTTAATGATGAAAAGGGATAAGTATACACCGCAGGGCAAGAGTTATAGCTGGGGGAAGGGCAATTATGATGCCATTAGACGTGACTTGGGGGGGGATAAGGTGGAGAAGTAGGCTGCAAGTGTTGGGCACACTGGACAAGTGGGGCTTGTTCAAGGATCAGCTACTGCGTGTTCTTGATAAGTATGTACCGGTCAGGCAGGGAGGAAGGCGTCGAGCGAGGGAACCGTGGTTTACCAAGGAAGTGGAATCTCTTGTTAAGAGGAAGAAGGAGGCCCATGTGAAGATGAGGTGTGAAGTTTCGGTTGGGGCGATGGAGAGTTACAAGGTAGCGAGGAAGGATCTAAAGAGAGAGCTAAGACGAGCAAGGAGGGGACATGAGAAGTATTTGGCAGGAAGGATCAAGGAAAACCCAAAAGCTTTCTATAGGTATGTCAGGAATAAGCGAATGACTAGGGAAAGAGTAGGACCAGTCAAGGACAGGGATGGGAAATAGTGTGTGGAGTCTGAAGAGATAGGCGAGATACTAAATTAATATTTTTCGTCAGTATTCACTCAGGAAAAAGATAATGTTGTGGAGGAGAATGCTGAGCCCCAGGCTAATAGAATAGATGGCATTGAGGTACGTAGGGAAGAGGTGTTGGCAATTCTGGACAGGCTGAAAATAGATAAGTCCCCGGGACCTGATGGGATTTATCCTAGGATTCTCTGGGAGGCCAGGGAAGAGATTGCTGGACCTTTGGCTTTGATTTTTATGTCATCATTGGCTACAGGAATAGTGCCAGAGGACTGGAGGACAGCAAATGTGGTCCCTTTGTTCAAAAAGGGGAGCAGAGACAACCCCAGCAACTATAGACCGGTGAGCCTCACGTCTGTAGTGGGTAAAGTCTTGGAGGGGATTATAAGAGACAAGATTTATAATCATCTAGATAGGAATAATATGATCAGGGATAGTCAGCATGGCTTTGTGAAGGGTAGGTCATGCCTCACAACCCTTATTGAGTTCTTTGAGAAGGTGACTGAACAGGTAGATGAGGGTAGAGCAGTTGATGTGGTGTATATGGATTTCAGCAAAGCGTTTGATAAGGTTCCCCACGGTAGGCTATTGCAGAAAATACGGAGGCTGGGGATTGAGGGTGATTTAGAGATGTGGATCAGAAATTGGCTAGCTGAAAGAAGACAGGGTGGTGGTTGATGGGAAATGTTCAGAATGGAGTACAGTCACAAGTGGAGTACCACAAGGATCTGTTCTGGGGCCGTTGCTGTTTGTCATTTTTATCAATGACCTAGAGGAAGGCGCAGAAGGGTGGGTGAGTAAATTTGCAGACGATACTAAAGTCGGTGGTGTTGTCGATAGTGTGGAAGGATGTAGCAGGTTACAGAGGGATATAGATAAGCTGCAGAGCTGGGCTGAGAGGTGGCAAATGGAGTTTAATGTAGAGAAGTGTGAGGTGATTCACTTTGGAAGGAATAACAGGAATGCGGAATATTTGGCTAATGGTAAAGTTCTTGAAAGTGTGGATGAGCAGAAGGATCTAGGTGTCCATGTACATAGATCCCTGAAAGTTGCCACCCAGGTTGATAGGGTTGTGAAGAAGGCCTATGGAGTGTTGGCCTTTATTGGTAGAAGGATTGAGTTCCGGAGTCGGGAGGTCATGTTGCAGCTGTACAGAACTCTGGTACGGCCGCATTTGGAGTATTGCGTACAGTTCTGGTCACCGCATTACAGGAAGGATGTGGAGGCTTTGGAGCGGGTGCAGAGGAGATTTACCAGGATGTTGCCTGGTATGGGGGGAAAATCTTATGAGGAAAGGCTGATGGACTTGAGGTTGTGTTCGTTGGAGAGAAGAAGGTTAAGAGGAGACTTAATAGAGGCATACAAAATGATCAGGGGGTTGTATAGGGTGGACAGTGAGAGCCTTCTCTCGCGGATGGAAATGGCTGGCACGAGGGGACATAACTTTAAACTGAGGGGTAATAGATATAGGACAGAGGTCAGAGGTAGGTTCTTTACGCAAAGAGTAGTGAGGCCGTGGAATGCCCTACCTGCTACAGTGGTGAACTCGCCAACATTGAGGGCATTTAAAAGTTTATTGGATAAACATATGGATGATAATGGCATAGTGTAGGTTAGATGGCTTTTGTTTCGGTGCAACATCGTGGGCCGAAGGGCCTGTACTGTGCTGTATTGTTCTATGTTCTATAAGTCACTGAAGTACCTGAGAGCCTGGGTTCTTTGACTTTGCATTCAGTTATCTCTGAGAAAGAGGTGCTGAGGAGATGCCCTCCGGTACCACCGCAATCCATGGCACAGTCCTACCAGGGAGGGAGCACCCAGCGACCGTGCGGGAACAGTCAGACGACTCCAAACCGGGAATGGCGTGTGAACTAGAGGGGTTAGGGGCAGGAGTGCAGGAAATCCGCGGTCCCCCGTTATATCCCTGAGGCGCCACTAAATTGCGGTTGCATCAAGGATAATGGATGTCAATTGAATCATTAGTGAACTTCATTGACACCCGACCGCCAGTAGCCATGAATCCCGTGTCAACTATTTCCACCCTCCGCTTTAATTGGGGAATGCTCCTCCTGTCCTGGAGATTGACTCTCCTATGAGTAAATAAGCCTGGCCACCAGGTGCCCACTGCAGTGGGTTACATCCAAAGATGTGCAGGTTAGATGGATTGGCCATGCTAAATTGCCCCATCATGTCCTGGTTAGGTGGGGTTACGGGGATAGGGCGAGCGAGAGGACCTAGATCGGACGCTCTTTTGGAGGGTCGGTGCAGACTCGATGGGCCGAATGGACTCTATCTGCAATGTAGGTACTCTCTGATTAAAACCAGCCCTGTTTGCCTGTGTGGGGATGTTTGTGTGTGTGTGGGGATGTTTGTGTGTGTGGGGATGTTTGTGTGTGTGGGGATGTTTGTGTGTGTGGGGATGTTTGTGTGTGTGGGGATGTTTGCGTGTGTGGGGATGTTTGCGTGTGTGGGGATGTTTGCGTGTGTGGGGATGTTTGCGTGTGTGGGGATGTTTGCGTGTGTGGGGATGTTTGCCTGTGTGGGGATGTTTGCCTGTGTGGGGATGTTTGCCTGTGTGGGGATGTTTGCCTGTGTGGGGATGTTTGCGTGTGTGGGGATGTTTGCGTGTGTGGGGATGTTTGCGTGTGTGGGGATGTTTGCGTGTGTGGGGATGTTTGCGTGTGTGGGGATGTTTGCGTGTGTGGGGATGTCTGTGTGTGTGCCTTTATTCTGTTTGCTTGTACAGGTTTGTGGACTTGCATATAATCCAATCACAGTCACCATAAGATTAATTCAATCGACGTCCATGATATATCATCCAATCATGTCCCTGAGAAGATATTCATTCACTCTCGTAACGTCAATGCAATGCAGGATTTATGTAACACATTATTTACAACTTGTGCAACCTGAAAATATACTCATAATCCTGCATGACATATATTTCGAATTGGCAAATGGTATTGGCTTTTATTGAGAGAGGACCAAAATACAGGTGTAAAGAAGTCTTGATCTTTTGTGTGGAGCCTTTGTATGACCTGGTGTAATGTGTACAGTTTTGATTTCCTACCTAAGAAAGGATGTACTTGTCAATAGAGTGCAACAGATTTTCACCAAACTGATCCCTGGGATGGCGGGACTGTCCGATGAGGAGAAATTGAGGAGCCTGGGCCTGCATTCTCCCGCGTTTCGAAGAATAAGAGGTGACCTCATTGAAACATCCCAAATTCTTACAGGGCTTGACAGAGAAGATGCGGAAGAATGTTTCCCCTTGTTGGGGGAAGTGGGGGAGGGGAACAGGCTTTCTGCCTTATTTTCTATCTTCCTAATAGTTCAGTCACTCCTCTCCACACAGTGTGTGGTACAATTCAATCCTTTCATAAGATTTTATCAATTTTTGTTTTCATTTTGTCATTCATTAAGATCAAGACTCGCAGAAGGGGCAAATTTGATATTCAGTGGCCAGCTCTCTGGGTCAGTCAGGAGTAAAGTTCTCTTTATTCCACCTTGTGAAACGTTCCCATGACAGGTGCTGCCTGGCATTGGATACAGAGTAATGTTCCCTCTACTGACCTCACCAAACACTTCCAGGACTGGTCCAGCACAGGGTTAGATACAGAGTAAAGCTCCCTCTGCTACACTGCCCCCATCAAACACTCCCAGGACAGGTACAGCAAGGGGTTAGATACAGAGTAAAGCTCCCTCTACACTGTCCCCATCAAACACTCCCAGGACAGGTACAGCAAGGGGTTAGATACAGAGTAAAGCTCCCTCTACACTGTCCCCATCAAACAGTCCCAGGACAGGTACAGCACGGGATTAGATACAGAGTAAAGCTCCCTCTACACTCAACAACAATCAGTCCCAAGGATGGGTACAGCAAACTGTTAGATTCAGAGTATAGCAAACGTGCACTCGATTGGTCCCTGGGATAAGGGGGTTGACCTATGATGAGAGGCTGAGCAACTTGGCTCTATATTCTCTGGAGTGTAGAAGGATGAGCGATGATCTCATGAAACATAAGCTGAAGTGGCCGAGGTTGTTGCATTTGACTGAGGAATCTGGAACACGGGCACAGTCTCAGGATAAGTTGTCGATCATTTTGGACTGAGATGAGGAGAAATGTCTTCACTAGGAAGGTTGTGAATCTTTGGAATTCTGTACCGCAGACTGTTGTGCCATGCTCCAACGTTGCATATATTGAAGGCTAGGATAAAGAGATGGCAACCGTTGCGGCCGGAGGCTAGAGAGCTCAGGCAGGCAGGCACTTCACTGCTGAATTGCTGTACAATTCCACTTCAGCCACCCTTCCAGCACTGTGTCCAGTTTCATACAGGGAGAGTGGTGACCTTGAGGTTGTTGAAAGATTGCTGAAACCCAGGATGAATGTGTGTGAATGATTTTGAATAAAATAGCGCCTGCTGGGATAGATCAGTGAATATGAGGAGACGGCTAATCCAACCTCTAACAAATTACAACAATGTACAGTAAATTGTAGTTTGTGATTAATCTTTGCCCAGTTCTTTTTGTTCGAAACATATTTTAGAAAGCCACTTCTGCTCACTAGATTGCCGCTGTTTCCGCATTGCTGTTTGTTTCAGTTTGGTGCATGGTCTGATGGGAGACTGGAGGCAATGTGTGGAACAGTGTCCCAGGATCGTGTTTCTAATACTAACTCCTTTCTGTCCTCAGAACGAGGAGTTTCAAAATTAGCAGTTTCTAATTTGCGGGAATGACTTTTCACTGTTTGGATAAAATGAGGTGGACAATGATATATATTTACATTGAAGTAAAATATTTACATAGCAACTGCTTAACCAGATTTAGTGAGAAATAATGACTTTATTCAAACAAGAAAGGATTTTAACCATTGTCAGCAGTTGTGAACTGAATCCAGACTCATGCTTGTATTTCCATGTGGTGTGACACCCAGAATGGACAGTCAGCTGATCATCATCATCCCTACCGTGATCAGATAGGTAAGGGTGGGACCTCGAGTGGTGTGTCGAAGGCTCATGACTGGTCCATGAGGAGTGGGGGCCGATGGGAGGGGGTCTGCACTGCAATCGTATGAGAAAAGCATTGACTCCCCCTCAGGCTCGCTCGATGGCACTCAGGGCCAAAGAGAGCTGGTGAAGCCAAGTGTAATGGCAATAGAAGGTATACATTCTCAAGCATGGGTAAAGTTGTGTATGCTTTTAACTCAAACACTGTGAACCACATGGAGACTGTGAGCACCTGTTACAACATGCAGAGTGCCTGCAACCTCTTTGCTATTGCAGTGCCAGACAAAAAACACATTGGCCTTAATCTTCCCTGTAGTGGCCATCATCATCTGACTGCAGCTTTGTTCAAACCTTTTGGTGCCCCAATGGAGCTGGCTACCATAATGGCCAGTGTAAATGTAATTGTGTGGGTGAGTGGCTGAATGAATGGGAGGGTGGGTATGCGGGTGAGCTAAATGGATAGGGTGGCAGGGGTAGATGGGTGAGGTGAGTCGGACGGGGCGGGGTTGGACCTGGTCTGGTCAGCAGGGCAATCGCGTCTGGTCTGGTGGACTGATAGGGGATGGAGTCGAGGGGGAGAGTCAGTTGTGTGCTTACCCAGAGTTGGATTAGGATTATTCTGCTTGACGTTTCCCAGCCAACTATTCGGGTAAGTAAGTCGGAACAGTCCAGTCTCCCAAACTAACTCCGAGTCAGAGACATTCGTGAAAGGACTCGATGAGAAGGAGAATTCCCGCTGGAAGTTGTCTCCCTGGACAATTCTCATGAAGGTCAGTGTGTCAGGACTTCCGCAGGACTTAATGCATCTTTGGTTGTACGTCGAGTCACTGCCAATCCAGAGACCAGGATATCTGGGCTGTTGACTTCTGATGATTGTTAGGAGGCGAGAAAAAGAGTGTGTTACTAGCCAGGTCATCATGGGTAACTCTTTTTCTGTGTGTATGAATGTTGTGACAATTCTTTGTAATGGGCAGCACGGTAGCACAAGTGGCTAGCACTGTGGCTTCACAGCGCCAGGGTCCCAGGTTCGATTCCCCGCTGGGTCACTGTCTGTGCGGAGTCTGCACGTTCTCCCAGTGTCTGCGTGGGTTTCCTCCGGGTGCTCCGGTTTCCTCCCACAGTCCAAATACGTGCAGGTTAGGTGGATTGGCCATGATAAATTGCCCTTGGCTTCCAAAACAAAAGGTTATGGGGGAGAATATAGAACATACAGTGCAAGAGGAGGCTATTCGGCCCATCGAGTCTGCACCGACCCACTTAATCCCTCACTTCCACCCTATCCCCGTAACCCAATAACCCCTCCTCACCTTTTTGGTCACTTTTTGGGGGGGTTAGGGGGATAGAGTGGAAGTGAGGGCTTAAGTGGGTCGGTGCAGACTCGATGGGCTGAATGGCCTCCTTCTGCACTCTTATGTTCTATGTATTTTTGAAGTCTCTGATGCCTTACTGATCTCGATGCCGAACAGACAATTGGGATCAGCAAATGCACAAATTCGGGTTTCAGCAGGCTTTTGGCTGGACTGATAATATGCAGTTGGGAGTTATTTTGTTTAAACCAAGATAGATAACTAAAATGCGCTCAGTGTGTTGTCATGCGAAGGCAGCCTATTATTGTTTCAGCAAATTGACTTTGTTCACAATTTGCTTTTTCCTTCTCCCACTGTGAAATCCAGCAGCTCACAGATTTATTATTAGTCTCATAAGTAGGCTTACATTAACACTGCAATGAAGTTACTGTGAAAACCCCCGAGTTGCCACACTCCAGCGCCTGTTCGGGTACACTGAGGGAGAATTAGGAATGTCCAGTTCGCCTAACAAGCACGTCTTTCGGGAGTTATGGGAGGAAACCGGAGCACCCGGAGGAAACCCATGCACACACTGGGGGAATGTGCAGAATCCACACAGGCAGTGACCCAAGTCGCGAATCGCACCCTAGCGCTGTGAAGCATCATTGCTAACCACTGTGCTACCGTGCCGCCTGGCTCCGTCTCAGCTTTTTGCAAAATGCTGGAAGGGGCAGATGTGCGCAGGATTGGAATACCCAGTCCTGAACACAAAGATAGTTAAGATTATTTTACAGCTAGATATCTTTCAATCCCAAATGCATAAACGTGGACAGTTCAGACTGCCGTGATTGGAGTGACTGCGAGAATAATCAAAGCAAGTCCCTGAACTTCTAAACTGTTGCCTTTAGCATCTGTGACAGAGTTTTTCGATTTTTCCTTAACTTAGCTCTTGGCATTCTGCCAGTGAGTTACTTCACCAGGGTGTGACTGAACTTCTGCAACTGCTCAACCAGATCATCATTTCCTTTTTTTTGATGCATGAACATCCCATCATTGTGTCCATCTGTGTAATCTGACCCGAGTAGCTGAGGAACGCAGCTTGGGAATCCGTTTGCAACCAATTTGCTCTGTGGTTTTTAAGATATGGGTCCCATTGCCAAAATGAACAGTGGAACCTGATCAACATAGAAAACCCCAACAGTGAAATGTTTAAAGTTAAGCACCCCATAAACCAAAGTAATGACACCCAAATGAAGAAATTACAACCAAGATTTCACCTTTTTGTAACTTTTACCAACCAGAACAAATACAAATTAAACTGGAATTACAAATGATACTTCAAATAAAGAAATGCTAAGTTTCACTTCAAAAAGTCGACGCAACTTAGATAACGCCTTAGACAACCAGCAGCATTCCCCTTCAGGATACACTGAATATCATTATGTAGCTACACAGTTCCACAATATGCTGTTTTGCATTCACACAGAATAGTTCAAGAGTCCTATCTGGCAACAGTTTTCACTCTCCAGCCCCAGGCTTCACGAATATGATTATCAGCGTGGCTTCTACAAATCCTCCCTTTTCATGTGACATGTCAGTCTGGCATAGCTCTCCAGAATTCCTTTACAACCAACCAATAACAACCTGGTTAACAGTTTGGCCACCTGACAAAACACCCAGTTCCTTTGTGTCTCTGAGCTAGTCACACAGCCTTCCAGGTTTTAGATCTTTTAGCCAGCTCGCACAATGCCTCCAAGAGCTCCTGCACCTGTGCCTGCCCTCCAGCTCCTCTCTTTGCAGCAGTAGCTTCTTTGTTTGTCTTCCCTGTGTCTGACCACGTGGCTTTTGTATCTTAACGTTTGTCCTGTTGGTATGGCTCCCATGTCAAGGGTTGCCAGGTAACATGGAGAAATATTTTTTATTGACATAGAATCCCTACAGTGTAGAAGGAGGCCATTTGATCCATCGCGTCAGCACCAACTCTCTCAAAGAGCCCCCTACCAAGGTCCACTCCCCCCACCCTATCCCCGTAACCCCACCTAACATGTGTACCCGTGGGCACTAAGGGGCAATTTACCATGGCCAATCGACCTAACCACATCTTTGGACTGTAGAAGGAAACCAGAGCACTTGGAGGAAATTGCAAACTCCACACAGACAACCACCCAAGGCTGGAATTGAACCCGGGTCCCTTGCGCTGTGAGGCAGCAGCGTTAACTACTGTGCTGCCTAACCGCCCCAAGAAAATGATAGTTGATCCCTTAATAATTGAAGCAAACCTTAAATCTTTTCAACCATTCTGAAAAACAAAAACAATTACAGGTTTTCTAAACATTTTTTTAGTCAGTCCCGTTCCCTCATTGTATTCCTGAAAGTTTATTTGCTTCATATGCATTGCAGTTTCCTCTCAAAATCGTTGGTCGTTTCTGTTTTCACCACCTTCCCGGGCAGTGGGCTCCAATCATCACCACTCAATGGCGCAAGCAGGTTCCTCCTCACACGCTCCCTGAATCTGTCCGAGAAACTTGAACCTCCTGGTCCTTATGCCATCAACTGGTGGGAACATTTTCCCCTTGTCTGCCTTGTGTAAAATCGATCCAGCAGAGGGCAGTAGAGCGGAGCTGCTGATTGGCTGTTGCGGGGAAAATGTGCATCAGTGCATTGCGGTCACTGCATCCAGAAAGTGTACCTGAGCAAGACACCCTAAGTGTTCAAGTGAAGGTAAGCATCCAGCAGAGGGCAGCAGAGTGGAGCTGCTGATTGGCTGTTGCGGTCACTGAATCCAGAAAATGTACCTGAGCAAGACACCCTAGGTGTTCAAGTGAAGGCAAGCATCCAGCAGAGGGCAGTAGAGCGGAGCTGCTGATTGGCTGTTGCGGGGAAAATTTGCATCAGTGCATTGCGGTCACCGTATCTTGAAGGTGGTTTGTGGAGGAGCTGTTGTCAAGTGACAGTTAAACCCCAAACACTTCAGTGTTTCCCTCCCTACCTCCTCCTCTAACCAAAAAAAAAAGACAGTCACTGTAAGGATCCCAACCAAGTAAAGATCAAGAGGGAGACTCGAGGGCAGGTAGAAGTAGAAAGAAGTTGAACCGTGACGTCACGGCCTGCAGGTAAGTGATTGGCTGGTGACTGGTAAGTCGTTTTTCTTTTCCCTGAGGTGTTATCGTGCAGGGCGTAGTGGTTGCTGAGTGAGTGCTTGCTGAGAAGGGGAGTAAATTTTTAAAAAACTTCCTGTTGGGGGTTTCCAGCTGAATCCGGTCGGAGTGAGATAGAGTGACTGCTGGGTAAGTCGTAAAGATTTAAATTGTTTGCCCGGGCCCATAACAACTGATTGCTGTTATCGTGTGGAGCACAGTGGTTGCTGGTTAAGTGTTTTATTTTTACCTGTATTTAAGTTGGGCGGTTCCTAAACCCTAGACACTACACTTGTAGTGTCCCCCACCCTTCCACCTCCTTTAACCTAAGGGGTAGAGTGAATAACAGGTAAGCTCTTTCTTTCTTTTTCTTTTTTTATCTAGAGGGGGTGGCAGGGAAGGTAGTGCAATGTTCCTCCTGCAGAATGTTTGAGGTGAGGGACGCCGTCAGTGTCCCTCTGATTTCACCTGTGGGAAGTGCACCCATCTCCAGCTCCTCAGAAACCGCATTAGGGAACTGGAGCTGGATGAACTTTGGATCATTCGGGAGGCAGAGGTGGTCATAGATAGTAGCTTCAGGGATGTAGTTACTCCGAAGAATCAAGTTGGATGACGGTGAGAGGGGCTGGGAGGAAGCAGTCAGTGCAGGGATCCTCTCTGGTCGTTCCCCTCAGTAACAAGTATACCGTTTCGGATACTGTTGAGGGGGACGACCTACCAGGGGTAAGCCACGGTGAATGGATCTCCAGCACAGAGTCCGTCCCTGTGGCTCAGAAGGGAAGGAGGGATGGCAGGAGAGCAGTAGTTATTGGGGACTCGATAGATAGAGGGACAGATAGACGGTTCTGTGGCAGCGAAAGAGACTCACGGATGGTATGTTGCCTCCCGGGTGCCAGGGTCTGTGACGTCTCGGACCATGTTTTCAGAATCCTTAAAGGGGAGGGGGAGCAGTCACAAGTCGTGGTACACATCGGTACCAACGACATAGGTAAGAGAAGGGACGGGGATTTAAAACTGGAATTTAGAGAGCTAGGGTGGAAGCTGAGAGCCAGGACAAACCATGTTGTCATCTCTGGTTTGTTGCCGGTGCCACGTGCTAGTGAGGTGAGGAACAGGGAGAGAGTGCAGATAAACACGTGGCTGCAGGGATGGTGTAGGAGGGAGGGTTTCAGGTACGTGGATAATTGGAGCACATTCTGGGGAAGGTTGGACCTGTACAGACAGGACGGTTTGCACCTGAACCAGAGGGGCACCAATATCCTGGGAGGGAAAATTTGCTCGGCTCTTCGGGGAGGTTCAAACTAATTTGTCAGGGGGCTGGGAAAACGAGCTGTCGTCCAGAAGCCAGTGTTGAGAGTAGTGAAGTACTGAGGAGGGTATCAAGGTCGCAGGAATGCACCAGCAGACAGAAAGGTGGGTTGAAGTGTGTCTACTTCAATGCAAGGAGCATCCGGAATAACGTAGGTGAACTTGGAGCGTGGATTGGTACTTGGGACTGCGATGTTTTGGCCATTACGGAGACATGGTTAGAACAGGGACAGGGATGGTTGTTTGAAGTTCCGGGGTATAGATGTTTCAGTAAGAGCAGGGAAGGTGGTAAAAGAGGTGGAGGAGTAGCATTGTTAATCAAGGATAGTTTAACGGCTGCAGAAAGGCAGTTTGAAGGGGATCTGCCTACTGAGGTAACATGGGCCGAAGTTAGAAATCGGAAAGGAGCGGCCACATTGTTAGGAGTTTTCTATAGGCCTCCAAATAGTAATAGAGATGTGGAGGAAGAAATTGCAAAACAGATTATGAATAGGTGTGGAGGTCTCAGGGTAGTTGTCATGGGTGACTTTAACTTTCCAAATATTGATTGGAACCTCTATAGGTTGAACAGTTCGGATGGGGCAGTTTTTGTACAGTGTGTGCAGGAGGGTTTCCTGACACAATATGTGGATAGGCCGACAAGAGGGGGGGCCACATTGGATTTGGTACTGGGTAATGAACCGGGCCAAGTGTTAGATTTGTTTGTGGGAGAGCACTTTGGAGATAGTGACCACAATTCGGTGTCTTTCACTATTGCAATGGAAAGGGATACGGCCATACGGCAGGGCAAGGTTTATAATTAGTGATGGGGTAATTATGATGCGATTAGGGAGCATAAGATGGGAACAGAATCTGTCGGGGAAAGGCACAAATGAAAAGTGGAGCTTGTTCAAGGAACAAATACTGTGTGTCCTTGATAGGCATGTCCCTGTCTGGCAGGGAGGAAATGGCCGTGTGAGGGAACCATGGTTCACAAAAGAGGTTGAATGTCTTGTCAAGAGGAAAAAGGAAGAGTATGTAAGGATGAGAAAACAATGTTCAGTAGGGCAGCTTGAAGGTTACGAGGTAGCAAGGAATGAGCTGAAGAAAGGGCTTAGGAGAGCTAGGAAGGGGCATGAGAAGTCCTTGGTGGGTCGGATCAAGGAAAACCCCAAGGCTTTTTACTCTTATGTGAGAAATAAAAGAATGACCAGGGTGAGGGGAGGGCCGGTCAAGGACAGTAGTGGGAACTTGTGCAGGGACTCTGAAGAAATAGGAGAGGCGTTGAATGAATACTTTTCTTCAGTGTTCACAAAGGGCAGGAGCCATGTTTTTGAGGATGAGTGTGTGATTCAGGCGGGTAGGCTGGAGGAAGTTGATGTTCTGAGGAAGGATGTATTAGCAATTTTGAAAAACCTGAGGGTCGACAAGTCCCCTGGGCCAGATGGGATATACCCAAGGATTCTTTGGGAGGCAAGGGATGAGATTGCAGCGCCTTTGGCTTTGATCTTTGGGTCCTCGGCGATAGTGCCAGAGGACTGGCGAGTGGCGAATGTTGTTCCTCTGTTCAAGAAAGGGAATAGGATGACCCTGGAGGCCAGTTAGTCTTACTTCGGGGGTCGGGAAGATAATGGAAAAGGTCCTGAAGGATAGGATTTATGACCATTTGGAAAGATACAGCTTAATCCGGGATAGTCAACATGGATTCGTGAAGGGTAGGTCTTGCCTCACAAATTTGATTGAATTCTTTGAGGAGATAACTAAGTATGTAGATGAAGGAGGAGCAGTTGATGTCATATACATGGATTTTAGTAAGGCGTTTGATAAGGTTCCCCATGATTGGATCTTGAAGAAAGTAAGGAGGTGTGGGATAGAGGGAAATTTGGCCAATTGATTAAGTAACTGGCTATCACATACAAGACAGAGGGTGGTGGATGGATGGAAAATTTTCAGACTGGGGTAGGTCGTGCCTCACAAACCTTATTGAGTTCTTTGAGAAGGTGACCAAACAGGCGGATGATGGTAAAGCAGTTGATGTGGTGTATATGGATTTCAGTAAATTGTTTGATAAGGTTCCCCATGGTAACCTACTGCAGAAAATACAGAGGCATGGGATTCAGGGTGATTTAGCAGTTTGGATCAGAAATTGGCTAGCTGGAAAAAGACAAAGGCTGGTGGTTGATGGGAAATGTTCAGACTGGAGTCCAGTTACTAGTGGTGTACCATAAGGACCTGTTTTGGGGCCACTGCTGTTTGTCATTTTTATTAATGACCTGGAGGAGGGCGTAGAAGGATGGGTGAGTAAATTTGCAGATGACACTAAAGTCGGTGGAGTTGTGGACAGTGCGGAAGGATATTACAAGTTACAGAGGGACATGGATAAGCTGCAGCGCTGGGCTGAGAGGTGGCAAATGGAGTTTAATGCAGAAAAGTGTGAGGTTTTTGGACGTAATAACAGGAAGACAGAGTACTGGGCTAATGGTAAGATTCTTGGTAGTGTGGATGAGCAGAGAGATCTTGGTGTCCATGTACCTAGATCCCTGAAAGTTGCCACCCAGGTTGAGAGGGTTGTTAAGAAGGCGTATGGTGTGTTAGCTTTTATTGGTAGAGGGATTGAGTTTCAGAGCCATGTGGTCATGTTGTAGCTGTACAAAACTCTGGTGCGGCCGCATTTGGAGTATTGCGTGCAATTCTGGTCGCCGCATTATAGAATGGATGTGGAAGCATTGGAAAGGGTGCAGAGGTGATTTACGAGAATGTTGCCTGGAATGGAGGGAAGATCTTATGAGGGAAGGCTGAGGGACTTGAGGCTGTTTTCGTTAGAGAGAAGAAGGTGAAGAGGTGACTTAATTGAGGCATACAAGATGATCAGAGGATTAGATAGGGTGGACAGTGAGAGCCTTTTTCCTCGGATGGTGATGTCTAGCACGAGGAGACATAGCTTTAAACTGAGGGGCGATAGATATAAGACAGATGTCAGGTAGGTTCTTTACTCCGAGAGTAGTAAGGGCGTGGAATGCCCTTCCTGCAAGAGTAGTGGACTCGCCAACACTAAGGGCATTCAAATGGTCATTGGACAGACATATGGCCAAAAGGGAATAGTGTAGATGGGCTTTAGAGTGGTTTCACAGGTCAACGCAACATCGAGGGCCGAAGGACCTGTGCTGTACTGTAATGGTCTATGAATAGGGTGGATCTGTATTCCCTTGAGAGTATAAGAGGGGTGACTTTATTCAAACATATAAGATGCTGAGGGAGCTGACGGGATAGATGGAGCGATGTTTCCACCAGTGGGAGAGTCTCAAACAAGGAGACATAGCCACAAGATAAAGGGCTGGTCATTGAAAGTAGACGCGTAGAAATTTCTCGTCGCGGAGGTTGATGAATCTCTGGAATTCTCTGCCCCGGAGGCTGGTGGAGGCTGGATCATTAGAAGTATTTGAAGTGGAGGCGGATAAATATTTGGTGCATTGATGAATAGAGGGCTATGAGGCAATGGCACAGGAAAGGAGTTGAGGCCGGCTTGGATCTACTCCTGCTTCTAATTGTGTTGAGTATAATGGATCAAAGGGTGATCTACATGTCTGCATGGGTCCCCCCCCCCCCCCCCCCCCCCCCCCAAACCCAAAAGATATGCTGATTAGGTGGATTGGCCACACTAAATTGCCCCTTAATTGGGGGGGAAAAAAATTGGGTACATAGAACATAGAACATAGAAAATACAGCACAGAACAGGCCCTTCGGCCCACGATGTTGTGCCGAACCTTTGTCCTAGATTAATCATAGATTATCATTGAATTTACAGTGCAGAAGGAGGCCATTCGGCCCTTTGAGTCTGCACCAGCTCTTGGAAAGAGCGCCCTACCCAAACTCAACACCTTCACCCAACACCAAGGGCAATTTGGACATTAAGGGCAATTTATCATTGGCCAATTCACCTAACCTGCACATCTTTGGATTGTGGGAGGAAACCGGAGCACCCGGAGGAAACCCACGCAGACACGGGGAGGACGTGCAGACTCCGCACAGTCAGTGACCCAAGCCGGAATCGAACCTGGGACCCTGGAGCTGTGAAGCAATTGTGCTATCCACAATGCTACCGTGCTGCCCTTGAGAACAAATAAATCTACACTATATCATTTAACCGTAATCCATGTACCTATCCAATAGCTGCTTGAAGGTCCCTAATGTTTCCGACTCAACTACTTCCACAGGCAGTGCATTCCATGCCCCCACTACTCTCTGGGTAAAGAACCTACCTCTGATATCCCTCCTATATCTTCCACCTTTCACCTTAAATTTATGTCCCCTTGTAATGGTTTGTTCCACCCGGGGAAAAAGTCTCTGACTGTCTACTCTATCTATTCCCCTGATCATCTTATAAACCTCTATCAAGTCGCCCCTCATCCTTCTCCGTTCTAATGAGAAAAGGCCTAGCACCCTCAACCTTTCCTCGTAAGACCTACTCTCCATTCCAGGCAACATCCTGGTAAATCTTCTTTGCACCTTTTCCAAAGCTTCCACATCCTTCCTAAAATGAGGTGACCAGAACTGTACACAGTACTCCAAATGTGGCCTTACCAAAGTTTTGTACAGCTGCATCATCACCTCACGGCTCTTAAATTCAATCCCTCTGTTAATGAACGCGAGCACACCATAGGCCTTCTTCACAGCTCTATCCACTTGAGTGGCAACTTTCAAAGATGTATGAACATAGACCCCAAGATCTCTCTGCTCCTCCACATTGCCAAGAACTCTACCGTTAACCCTGTATTCCGCATTCATATTTGTCCTTCCAAAATGGACAACCTCACACTTTTCAGGGTTAAACTCCATCTGCCACTTCTCAGCCCAGCTCTGCATCCTATCTATGTCTCTTTGCAGCCGACAACAGCCCTCCTTACTATCCACAACTCCACCAATCTTCGTATCATCTGCAAATTTACTGACCCACCCTTCAACTCCCTCATCCAAGTCATTAATGAAAATCACAAACAGCAGAGGACCCAGAACTGATCCCTGCGGTACGCCACTGGTAACTGGGATCCAGGCTGAATATTTGCCATCCACCACCACTCTCTGACTTCTATCGGTTAGCCAGTTTGTTATCCAACTGGCCAAATTTCCCACTATCCCATGCCTCCTTACTTTCTGCATAAGCCTACCATGGGGAACTTTATCAAATGCCTTACTAAAATCCATGTACACTACATCCACTGCTTTACCTTCATCCACATGCTTGGTCACCTCCTCAAAGAATTCAATAAGATTTGTAAGGCAAGACCTACCCCTCACAAATCCGTGCTGACTATCCCTAATCAAGCAGTGTCTTTCCAGATGCTCAGAAATCCTATCCTTCAGTACCCTTTCCATTACTTTGCCTACCACTGAAGTAAGACTAACTGGCCTGTAATTCCCAGGGTTATCCCTAGTCCCTTTTTTGAACAGGGGCACGACATTCGCCACTCTCCAATCCCCTGGTACCACCCCTGTTGACAGTGAGGACGAAAAGATCATTGCCAACGGCTCTGCAATTTCATCTCTTGCTTCCCATAGAATCCTTGGATATATCCCGTCAGGCCCGGGGGACTTGTCTATCCTCAAGTTTTTCAAAATGCCCAACACATCTTCCTTCCTAACAAGTATTTCCTCGAGCTTACCAATCTGTTTCACACTGTCCTCTCCAACAATATCGCCCCTCTCATTTGTAAATACAGAAGAAAAGTACTCGTTCAAGACCTCTCCTATCTCTTCAGACTCAATACACAATCTCCCGCTACTGTCCTTGATCGGACCTACCCTCGCTCTAGTCATTCTCATATTTCTCACATATGTGTAAAAGGCCTTGGGGTTTTTCTTGATCCTACCCGCCAAAGATTGTTCATGCCCTCTCTTAGCTCTCCTAATCCCTTTCTTCAGTTCCCTCCTGGCTATCTTGTATCCCTCCAATGCCCTGTCTGAACCTTGTTTCCTCAGCCTTACATAAGTCACCTTTTTCCTCTTAACAAGACATTCAACCTCTCTTGTCAACCATGGTTCCCTCACTCGACCATCTCTTCCCTGCCTGACAGGGACATACATATCAAGGACACGTAGCACCTGTTCCTTGAACAAGTTCCACATTTCATTTGTGTCCTTCCCTGCCAGCCTATGTTCCCAACTTATGCACTTCAATTCTTGTCTGACAACATCGTATTTACCCTTCCCCCAATTGTAAACCTTGCCCTGTTGCACGTACCTATCCCTCTCCATTACTAAAGTGAAAGTCACAGAATTGTGGTCACTATCTCCAAAATGCTCCCCCACTAACAAATCTATCACTTGCCCTGGCTCATTACCCAGTACTAAATCCAATATTGCCCCTCCTCTGGTCGGACAATCTACATACTGCGTTAGAAAAGCTTCCTGGACACACTGCACAAACACCACCCCATCCAAACTATTTGATCTAAAGAGTTTCCACTCAATATTTGGGAAGTTAAAGTCGCCCATGACTACTACCCTATGACTTCTGCACCTTTCCAAAATCTGTTTCCCAATCTGTTCCTCCACATCTCTGCTACTATTGGGGGGCCTATAGAAAACTCCTAACAAGGTGACTGCTCCTTTCCTATTTCTGACTTCAACCCATACTACCTCAGTAGGCTGATACTCCTCGAACTGCCTTTCTGCAGCTGTTATGCTATCTCTAATTAATAATGCCACCTCTTTTACCACCCTCCCTAATCTTATTGAAACATCTATAACCAGGGACCTCCAACAACCATTTCTGCCCCTCTTCTATCCAAGTTTCCGTGATGGCCACCACATCGTAGTCCCAAATACCGATCCATGCCTTAAGTTCACCCACCTTATTCCTGATGCTTCTTGCGTTGAAGTATACACACTTCAACCCCTCTCCGTGCCTGCAAGTACTCTCCTTTGTCAGTGTTCCCTTCCCCACTGCCTCATTACACGCTTTGGCGTCCTGAATATCGGCTACCTTAGTTGCTGGACTACAAATCCGGTTCCCATTCCCCTGCCAAATTAGTTTAAACCCTCCCGAAGAGTACTAGAAAACCTCCCTCCCAGGATATTTATTTTAAAAAAGAGTCCTGGCTTTGATTCCCTCAGCTTTTACCTTTGTTGGGGGATTCCTGACCTGTACCCAAAGCCCCTCTTCCTTGCAAATCACCCACTCTACCATTATATTTTTTCCTGTCAGTCTTTGGTTCTGTTTCGCCCTGGCTAGATCCCATTGAAATTAGCCACTTCCAATTTAGATGTGTTACATTAGATTTGATGAGGTTTCAAAAATCATGAGGGACAAAGAAGCGTGGATAGAGCAACTGTTGCCATTCGTGGATGGGTCGTGAACAGCGAGCACGGTTGAGGAATCCCAAAGCAGCGCCCTGAGGAGAAATGAGCAGTTCAGATCGAGTGTACCACCTGAGAGTATAGGGGAGGCAGATTCAATCATGGCTTTCAAAAGAGATTGGATAAGGAGCTGAAGGGAATACATTGCATGCTCCCAGGGCAGGGCAATGTGGGACTTGCTAAACCCACTTCTGCAGTGAGCTAGCATGTATACGATAGATTGAATGGTCTCCTTCTGTGCTGCAATCATTTGCTGAATCTGTTTTGCTCAAAACTGGCTAAACCACACAAATGATTGCAGAATTTTAAGCGCCAGTTGAGTTTCCGTGATGCCTTGTGCCAGTTAAAAACATCACACTATGGGAAGGCTCTCCGCCCAATTCCTCATTGGGAGCTTCATATAATTGTTCTTGTTTGTGGGCTCTCGCGGGGGTTCCAAAAATAACGTTCCAACTTTTGAAGGCACGGACACCAAGAGGCACATTTTAAAAGATTTTGAGTTTTTTTTAATGTGCCAAGATACTTACTTCTCTACAAAGAACAAAAGTACAGCACAGGAACAGGCCCTTCGGCCCTCCGAGCCTGCACCAACCATGCTGCCCATCCAAACTAAAATCTTCTTCCGGGGTCCGTATCCCTCTATTCCCATCCTACTCATGTATTTCTCAAGATGTCCCTTAAATGTCACTATCGTCCCTGCTTCCACCACCTCCTCCGGCAGCGAGTTCCAGGCACCCACTACCCTCTGTGTAAAAAGGCTTGCCTCGTACATCTCTAAACCTTGCCCTTCGCACCTTAAACCTATGCCCCCTAGTAATTGACCCCTCTACCCTGGGAAAAAGCCTCTGACTAGCCACTCTGCCTATGCCCCTCATAATTTTGTAGACCTCTATCAGGTCGCCCCTCGACCTCCGTTGTTCCAGTGAGAACAAACCGAGTTTATTCAACCTCTCCTCTTAGCTAATGCCCTCCATACCAGGCAACATCCTGGTAAATCTCATCTGCACCCTCTCTAAAGCCTCCACATCCTTCTGGTAGTGTGGCGACCAAAATTGAACACTATACTCCAAATGTGGCCTAACTAAGATTCTATACAGCTGCAACATGACTTGCCAATTCTTATACTCAATGCCCCGGCCAATGAAGGCAAGCATGCCGTATGCCTTCTTGACTACCTTCTCCACCTGTGTTGCCCCTTTCAATGACCTGTGGACCTGTACACCTAGATCTCTCTGACTTTCAATACTCTTGAGGGTTCTACCATTCACTGTATATTCCCTACCTGCATTCGACCTTCCAAAATGCATTACCTCACATTTGTCCGGATTAAACTCCATCTGCCATCTCTCCGCCCAAGTCTCCAAATGATTTAAATCCTGCTGTATCCTCTGACAGTCCTCATCGCTATCCGCAATTCCACCAACCTTTGTGTCGCCTGCTGTTTCTGTATCTGCTTATGTGTTTCTGCCAACGATTCTGTATATTCACAGGCAGTGACCTCGACGCTGATTAAAATGCTTACTTTTTGCAATAAACCTCTTTCCAGCTTTACTAACCAAACGGAACCCAAGTGTCCACTATTAAACATATCAAAGAATTTTAAAGTATTTTATATTAACTTATTTTTTATGTTAAATCAGTTGCTTTGGGTCGTGTCAGATTCTGGTTTTCTGAAAGAGAAATGAATTTGAGAGGGAGAACGAAGGAAATTACACTTCACAAAATGGACTCCCATTTTTGCCTGGAGAGAGATTGAGCAGTTTAGGCCTATACTCTCTTGAGTTTAGAAGAATGAGAACTAATTGAGGTAAATAAGCTGATAAAAGATATTGACAGAGTAGACACAGAGCGGATGCTTCCTCTTGTGGGGCAACCCTGGATGGGCTGGTTTAGCTCAGTGGGCTAGACAGCTGGTTTGTGATGCCGAACAAGGCTGAGAATTCCTGTACCAGCTGAGAATTCTGAATTCTCCCTCTGTGTACCCAAACAGGCGCTGGGATATGGCCACTCGGGGCTTTTCACAGTAACTTCATACTTGTGACAATAAAAGATTACGGTGACTCCAACCAGAAAGATTATTATCTGGAACGAGACGTCATAGGATAAGGGGTAGCAGATTTAAAACCGAGATGAGGAGAAATTACTTCTCAAAGGTTTGTGAATCATTTGAATTCACTCCCCCAGACGCCGGGACAGTGAGTAAATTTTAAGGGGGAGATAGACAGATTTTTAATTAGAAATGGCTTGAAGGGTGATGGAGAACGGGTTGGAAAGTGGAGTTGAGACCGAGAGGAGATTAGCCATGGTCGTAATGAATGGTAGAGCAGGCTGAATAGCCTCCTGCTCCTAGTCCTTATGTACTTGTATTACAGCAACCGTACTTCCATAATCATTGGCTGTAAAGCTCTTTAGGCCTCCCTGAGACATTCTTTCCCTCATTTCCGAATTAAGGTTCGGTGACTCCAACCAGAAAGAGTCAATTGTGGGAAATCTCCAGCTGACACTTGGATGTCCTGTTGTAGTCGTGTTTTCTGACATCTTCCCATTGTTTTTTTAATTGGCAGGACACATTGATGTCTTCACGTCAAAGCTGACTCTGGTTGATCAGTTTCCAGCATTGTCAGTAGCAGAAAGGTTTGGGTCGTTCAAGTAAGTGACTACATGGTATTCTAGGTGTTTCATGTGTTTAGTTGTTGCTTTCCAAATCCACGCTCATCCCTCCCGCTGGCTCCCGATTTAAGCCTCCAGTCAGGTTTCAGCTCCTCACAAGTGCACCAAAACAGCCTTACGTGAAGTGAGATGACATTCCCTGTGACTGGGACCGTGATGTGGGATGCCTTTTACAGTGTTAACGGCACTATAGAATTGCAAGTTTTTGTTGTTCTTGGTTTCTTTGCAACTTTTTAGCATCTGAAATAAAGCGTCATACAAATTAGGCCTGTTTCCGCTAGAATTTAGAGAGTTAAGGGGTGACCTGATCGAAGTCTTTAAGATATCGACAGGAAAAGACAGGATAGATGAAGATAAACTGTCTCCACTTGTTGGAGATTCTAAAACTAGAGGGCACAGTCTCAAAATTAGGGCGAGACCATTCGGGAGAGATGTTAGAAAGAACTTCTTCACTCAAACGGTGGTAGAGGTTTGGAATTCTCCCACAAACTGCAATTATGTTCGATCAGTTGTTAATTTTAAATCCGAGATAGATATTTTGTTAAGCAAAGGTATGATGGGACATGGGCCAAAGGCAGGTACATCTAATTAGGCCACAGATCAGCCATAATCTCATTGAAAGGCGGAGCAGGCTAGAGGGGCTGAATGGCCTACTCCTGTTCCTATGCTCCTAAAGTGTTCTCCATCAGTGCCTCTCCTCTGTTGCCGAGCTCAGTGATTTGTGTTTCTATTTTTACATTCTCCAGTTGGGAACAGGGCGGGCCACTCCTGCTGCTTCAGCCTGCCCGAACATTCAATTAAATCACGGTTGATCTGTGTTTTCCAGTTGTCCACCGTCGCACTATATCTCTATACCCAACTAAAAGCCTTTTGATTTCAGTCTTGAGATCTTCACTATTGTCCCAGGGAGAATGACAGATTTCCGCTCTCCTTTGTGTCCAACGTGCTTCCCGATTTCACTCCTGAAATGTTAAAATCATATTTCCGCATCCTTGATTTCCCCCATCAGAGGAAATGGCCTCACTGTATTGACCCTAACTAATCCTTGGAGCATTTTAACCAGCATGGACAGGATGAGCCGAAGACCTTTTTGCTGGGCTGTAAAACTCCTTGCTCTCAGCCAGATCTTCAAAACCCAAGGAGATGCAAGCTAAGTTCATTCAAACATTCTTTGTAATTTAAGGCTCTGAGCCCTGGTGTCATTCTGGTGAATCCAATGCCAGAGCACCTGTTGACGACCTCTGCACCATCACCTTTGCACTCACCCAGTGATCCATCATCGTCCCCACTCTTCCCCATCCATGTGTGTTCCAATCGTCTCGAGCTAAAGCAGAATGCATCAACCTCTGCATTTCTGCTGACCAGGACTTCAACTCCATATTCGGCCTGTCAGAGACTGCCTACTTTTACCCAGGGGCTGGAGGAGATTACAGAGATGGGGAGGGTTGTAGGGGCTGGAGGAGATTACAGAGATGTGGAGGGAAGTAAGGGCTGGAGGCGGCTACAGAGATGGGGAGGGTTGTGGGGGCTGGAGGAGATTACAGAGATGGGGAGGGTTGTAGGGGCTGGAGGAGATTACAGAGATAGGGAGATTTGTAGGGGCTGGAGGCGGCTACAGAGATGGGTAGGGTTGTAGGGGCTGGAGGAGATTACAGAGATAGGGAGATTCGTAGGGGCTGGAGGCGGCTACAGAGATGGGGAGGGTTGTAGGGGCTGGAGGACATTATAGAGAATGGGAGGGATGTAGTGGCTGGAGATTACAGTTGTACAAACTAAGAAATGGAATTGAAAAGTTAAACGCGGAGTACTGCTTCAGATCAAATTATGTCAATGGGATGGAGAACTTGTTTGGGTTGGTTCAAATGAGGGAAAGGCAAGTTTAACAACGATGTCAGGTATTTTCTCTTTCGAGTGATAGCAGTTCGAACAGCGGGGAAAGTCCCTGGAGTAATTTTCTAATTGGGAGTGAGGAACTGCAGCTTTTCTAGATGGCACGGCCTTGCTGCATTTGTGTTTTGAGTACAAAGTCTTACAACACCAGGTTAAAGTCCAACAGGTTTGTTTCGATGTCACTAGCTTTCGCTGCTCCTTCCTCAAGTGAATGAAGAGGCACGTTCCAGAATCAAATATATAGACAAATTCAAAGCTGCCAGACAATAGTGCTCTTTGGGGGGGTTTAAACTAATGCAGCAGGGGCATGGGAACCTGGATTGTAGTTTTAGGGTAAGGGAGAATGAGAGTATAGAGGTCAGGAGCTCAGATTTGACGTCGGAGGAGGGGGCCAGTGTTCAGGTAGGTGGTTTGAAGTGTGTCTACTTCAATGCCAGGAGTATACGAAATAAGGTAGGGGAACTGGCAGCATGGGTTGGTACCTGGGACTTCGATGTTGTGGCCATTTCGGAGACGTGGATAGAGCAGGGACAGGAATGGATGTTGCAGGTTCCGGGGTTTAGGTGTTTTAGTAAGCTCAGGGAAGGAGGCAAAAGAGGGGGAGGTGTGGCGCTGCTAGTCAAGAGCAGTATTACGGTGGCGGAGAGGATGCTAGATGGGGACTCATCTTCCGAGGTAGTATGGGCTGAGGTTAGAAACAGGAAAGGAGAGGTCACCCTGTTGGGAGTTTTCTATAGGCCTCCAAATAGTTCTAGGGATGTAGAGGAAAGGATGGCGAAGATGATCCTGGATATGAGCGAAAGTAACAGGGTAGTTATTATGGGAGACTTTAACTTTCCAAATATTGACTGGAAAAGATATAGTTCGAGTACATTAGATGGGTCGTTTTTTGTTCAGTGTGTGCAGGAGGGTTTCCTGACACAGTTTATTGACAGGCCAACAAGAGGTGAGGCCACATTGGATTTGGTTTTGGGTAATGAACCAGGCCAGGTGTTGGATTTGGAGGTAGGTGAGCACTTTGGGGACAGTGACCACAATTCGGTGACGTTTACGTTAAGGATGGAAAGGGATAAGTATACACCGCAGGGCAAGAGTTATAGCTGGGGGAAGGGAAATTATGATGCCATTAGACGTGACTTGGGGGGGATAAGGTGGAGAAGTAGGCTGCAAGTTTTGGACACACTGGATAAGTGGAGCTTGTTCAAGGATCAGCTATTGCGTGTTCTTGATAAGTATGTACCGGTCAGGCAGGGAGGAAGGTGCCGAGCGAGGGAACCGTGGTTTACCAAAGAAGTGGAATCTCTTGTTAAGAGGAAGAAGGAGGCCTATGTGAAGATGAGGTGTGAAGTTTCAGTTGGGGCGATGGATAGTTACAAGGTAGCGAGGAAGGATCTAAAGAGAGAGCTAAGACGAGCAAGGAGGGGACATGAGAAGTATTTGGCAGGAAGGATCAAGGAAAACCCAAAAGCTTTCTATAGGTATGTCAGGAATAAGCGAATGACTAGGGACAGAGTAGGACCAGTCAAGGACAGGGATGGGAAGTTGTGTGTAGAGTCTGAAGAGATAGGCGAGATACTAAATGAATATTTTTCGTCAGTATTCACTCAGGAAAAAGATAATGTTGTGGAGGAGAATGCTGAGCTCCAGGTAAACAGATTAGATGGCATTGAGGTAAGTAGGGAAGAGGTGTTGGCAATTCTGGACAGGCTGAAAATAGATAAGTCCCCGGGGCCTGATGGGATTTATCCTAGGATTCTCTGGGAGGCCAGGGAAGAGATTGCTGGACCATTGGCTTTGATTTTTATGTCATCATTGGATACAGGAATAGTGCCAGAGGACTGGAGGATAGCAAATGTGGTCCCTTTGTTCAAAAAGGGGAGCAGAGACAACCCCGGCAACTATAGACCGGTGAGCCTCACGTCTGTAGTGGGTAAAGTCTTGGAGGGCATTATAAGAGACAAGATTTATAATCATCTAGATAGGAATAATATGATCAGGGATAGTCAGCATGGCTTTGTGAAGGGTAGGTCATGCCTCACAAACCTTATCGAGTTCTTTGAGAAGGTGACTGAACAGGTAGACGAGGGTAGAGCAGTTGATGTGGTGTATATGGATTTCAGCAAAGCGTTTGATAAGGTTCCCCACGGTAGGCTATTGCAGAAAATACGGAGGCTGGGGATTGAGGGTGATTTAGAGATGTGGATCAGAAATTGGCTAGCTGAAAGAAGACAGAGGGTGGTGGTTGATGGGAAATGTTCAGAATGGAGTTCTGTCACAAGTGGAGTACCACAAGGATCTGTTCTGGGGCCGTTGCTGTTTGTCATTTTTATCAATGACCTAGAGGAAGGCGCAGAAGGGTGGGTGAGTAAATTTGCAGACGATACTAAAGTCGGTGGTGTTGTCGATAGTGAGGAAGGAAGTAGCAGGTTACAGAGGGATATAGATAAGCTGCAGTGCTGGGCTGAGAGGTGGCAAATGGAGTTTAATGTAGAGAAGTGTGAGGTGATTCACTTTGGAAGGAAAAACAGGAATGTGGAATATGTGGCTAATGGAAAAGTTCTTGAAAGTGTGGATGAGCAGAGGGATCTAGGTGTCCATGTACATAGATCCCTGAAAGTTGCCACCCAGGTTGATAGGGTGGTGAAGAAGGCCTATGGAGTGTTGGCCTTTATTGGTAGAGGGATTGAGTTCCGGAGTCAGGAGGTCATGTTGCAGCTGTACAGAACTCTGGTACGGCCGCATTTGGAGTATTGCGTACAGTTCTGGTCACCGCATTATAGGAAGGACGTGGAGGCTTTGGAACGGGTGCAGAGGAGATTTACCAGGATGTTGCCTGGTATGGAGGGAAAATCTTATGAGGAAAGGCTGATGGACTTGAGGTTGTTTTCGTTAGAGAGAAGAAGGTTAAGAGGAGACTTAATAGAGGCATACAAAATGATCAGAGGGTTAGATAGGGTGGACAGTGAGAGCCTTCTCCCGCGGATGGAAATGGTTAGCACGAGGGGACATAGCCTTAAACTGAGGGGTAATAGATATAGGACAGAGGTCAGGGGTAGGTTCTTTACGCAAAGAGTAGTGAGGCCGTGGAATGCCCTACCTGCTACAGTAGTGAACTCGCCAACATTAAGGGCATTTAAAAGTTTATTGGATAAACATATGGATGATAATGGTATAGTGTAGGTTAGATGGCTTTTGTTTCGGTGCAACATCGTGGGCCGAAGGGCCTGTACTGCGCTGTATTGTTCTATGTTCTATGTTCTAAACCTGTTGGACTTTAACCTGGTGTTGTAAGACTTCGTACTGTGCTCACCCCAGTCCAACACTGGCATCTCCACATCATTTGTGTTTTGAGGCTGCTGGTGGAAGACTTAGTTCTACAAATGACCGTGGATCATTCCTAGCGTTGTGACGCACTCTCTGCTAAGAGTAAGAGTGAACGCGAGTAATGTTTTCAAACTGCTCCGACTTCCTTGGTGCCAACAACATTCACTCTTTAACAAATGTGCAGAATAAAATGGGGAATAAATCTTTAGCTGCTTTTCGAAAGTGCTCTTTGATGCGCACAGTGTAGGAACATGGTCTTGACGCTCTGGGAGAAAAGGACATGCACAGTACAGTCATGTGCACTATGCACGCCTTTGCACCTTCACCTGCACATGCTCACCGTTCCTCTCCATTTACGGCAACCATGTGCCGTAAATGTACTTTTGCTGCTTGAATGAACCTCTTTCTTGGCCAACCATATATATTGTCAGCTTTATATTGCCCTGATGCTTCCTCTAAGCAACCAGTGGTGTTACCTCCTGATTGTGAAATCTTGCACAGCAGTGTTCACAATAGCACTGGAGCTGCCCCGTGTTTAGTGTTGTTCTGACCGAATAGCATCCCTGATTTGACGAACGTGTTTACAGCACAGTTCATAGATTAGCATAGAATTTACAGTGCAGAAGGAGGCCATTCGGCCCGTTGAGTCTGCACCGGCTCTTGGAAAGAGCACCCTACCCAAGGTCCACACCTCCACCCTATCCCCATAACCCAGTAACCCCACCCAACACTAAGGGCAATTTTGGACACTAAGGGGCAATTTACCATGGCCGATTTACCTAACCTGCACATCTTTGGACCGTGGGAGGAAACCGGAGCACCCGGAGGAAACCCACGCACACACTGGGAGGATGTGCAGACTCCGCACAGACAGTGATCCAAGCCGGAATCGAACCTGGGATCCTGGAGCTGTGAAGTAATTGTGCTATCCACAATACTACCGTGCTGCCCCAAGTTGTTTCCAGTTTCCCATCTCCATTTGAATTGTGGTTTTCACTGTGTTTACTCTCCTTTTATTCACCAGCCCCTTGAACTCGCTGAATATCTTGCACCATATACTGAAGAAGGTTTTGAGGTGAGTCATTTTTTTTAACCCTTTCATGGGATGTGATCGTTGCTGTGAAAAGGCAGACCCATGGGCCGAATGGCCTCCTTCTGCACTGTGGGAATTCGCTGATTCTATATCCCACTCTGTATCTCCCTCCAGCCCGAAATAAATCATTCACCATTATTCTGTTTGCTGCCAGTTTCAAATCCATGTTGCTGCTTCTGTGCCTTGTATTCTGTGGGCTCTAACTTGTCTGTAAAGCCTGTATCAGCCTGTACGCCACATTGATCCATTAACTGCAATACCCTCACCAACCGTCTATTACTCATCGTAAAACTTGAGAAAGTTAGTTAAACAGGGACAGGAATGGCATTAAAATAGCAGGAAATTATACTTTACCTGAGCTGTTACCCTGAAAAATAAATAGATATTCTGTATCTTTGTATTTTCAGTTATTTATCCTTAAAAATTGATTTTCTTTTCTGCTAATTGTTACAGTAACATGTTGCAGTGATGATTAAGTCACCCATTTTGTGCAGAGCACAAAGTTAGCAAGAGGAAAGCAGGGAGATGTATTTGCAATGAGTTATTAATGGCACTCAGAAACAATGAATCAAAGTTGATAAAACAAATTGCCATTTTACAAAGAAAAAGGAAGCCGAGGTAATCAAAAAGCAGACAACTGGATTGTGAAATTACAAATCTCAGACTCTGGTGGTGACCCTGGCATCCAATGTAATAAAGATACGCTTCGGGAAGTTGCTGTGAATCAGTGACGATTGTCACATGTGCGTCGTTGCTACAGTGCCCTGTTGTTCTAAAACTGTGTATCCACCTAACTGAACACCGCCATGTGAGTGTCCGTAGGTGCAAACAATGAACAGTTTGTTTGGGGATCATAGATCCCGACAGTGCAGAAGGAGGCCATTTGGCCCATCGAGCCTGCACCGACCCTCAGAAAGAGCATCCGTCCTAGACCCATTCCACCCACACCCACCCGATCCGTTCAACCCCACCTAACCTTTGGAAACTAAGGGACAATTTATAATGGCTAATCCACTTAACCTGTACATTTTTGGACAGTGGGAGGAAACCGGAGCACCCGGAGGAAACCCACACAGACACGGGGAGAACGTGCAGTCTCCGCACAGACAGTGCACCGAGTCTCTGGGAGACAGCAGTGCCTTCCACCGTAACAGCCTTATTTTGTTTGATCACAGCAAAAAGCCTATTTCTGAAAATACAAATCCGTCCAAATAATTCTACACTTTGCCTGCGGATGACCAGATCCATTATCCGCAAGTACAGCCTCGAGGCCAATCCAAGTAATTCATTAATCTATTCCTCCGTGCTTTGGGCGGCACGGTAGCACAAGTGGCTAGCACTGTGGCTTCACAGCACCAGGGTCCCAGGTTCGATTCCCCGCTGGGTGACTGTCTGTGTGGAGTCTGCACGTTCTCCCCGTGTCTGCGTGGGTTTCCTCCGGGTGCTCCAGTTCCCTCCCACAGTCCAAAGACGTGCAGGTTAGGTGGATTGGCCGTGATAAATTGCCCTTAGTGTCCAAAAAGGTGAGATGGGGTTATTGGGTTATGGGGATAGTCCTGACCAGGGGCCAGAAAACTGAAGGAAGTTGGGAGGGAGGGCACCGATCCCCTGAAAGAGCACCCCACCTAGGCCAACTCCCCTGCCCTATCCCCGTATCCCTACGTCACGGCCAATCCACCTAACCTGCACAGCTTTGGACTGCGGGAGGCAACCAGAGCACCCGGAGGAAACCCACGCACTCACGAGGAGTCACCCGAGGTCAGAATCAAACCCGTGTCCCTGGCTCTGTGAGGCAGCAGTGCTCACCCACTGTGACATCGTACCACCACAGTGCGAATGGTGCAGTAAAATATTGGACTTAATCTGCTTAATCTGTGAATTAATACAAATTCAGTTGTGTTTCCTATACAGAAGAGTGAGACTGGCTGAGTTTTTATTGTTGTTACTGATTCATTCTTTCTTTAAACCCTAGTTTGTCGGAGGGCAGGTACCTCTTGAGTCATTCCTCAGGAGACTCGTCCATGACCATCTATCGCAACGTGCAAGGGGGAAAGTTCACCAGAGCAGCCTACAACCTTCACGCCGCGCACAGCACACTCCCTCCTACCCCATCTACTCTCTCAGTGCCCTGGGTGCCCCTGGACCCCAACATCTTGCTGCCTTACCACGTCCACCATAGCAGAGTCCCCTGCACCTTTCCTCCCATGTCCTCGGACAATCTTCAAAATCAAAAGGTTTGTGTGTCTATCAGCTTCTCACCCTGTTGGTCAAGTTCCAGTACTCATAGCTTGCAAACCTGGGAAAGGAATTTTTTTCAGATGAACATAGCATTGCTGACTATCATTGTTCTGAGAATTGTTGATGCAGCACTTTGATGCTCAGCAGTCAGTGTGTTCTGTATCTTGCGACAGTTACTACAAGTGGGGCGACAACACTGGTTAAGAGATGGTGTGTAGGAACGTGTAATCTCCTTAGTCTTTGGGGATTCAGATCCCCTGCACACCCTAATGCTCTCTGTCTGGTGTGTTGACAGATGTAAGTGGCAGAACTCTCCTCCAACTAGGAGGAAGGGTTCAAGGTTACTGAATAAAGGGCTATTAGACACTAATCTGCACACGAGTGTAAGACCTGCATTATAAAGTTTGTAACTTTCACAGGTGCTCTGGGTACTGGTGCGTACGAGTAACATTCTCTTTATTTTAAAGTTGTGTTTAAGAACAAAAATCCGTCATTCTTTTATTATTATTAGTGTTCCTATTTGCCCAATGTGGGCAGTTCATTATCATTTATTATCACCTCTCGGAACACAGTGTAGTGAGCCAAGTCCGCAGTCTACTGTTATGGGCGAGGTGTTTTCAGAACCCCAAAGTGTATCATGGAGTTCAACCAACCTCCCCCTTTAATGGATTTGTTGCTTTTCCGAGCACACGGCTTGTTCCCCAGGGGTGATATTACAATTATGGACACGTGGTTTTAAAAACTAAACAACGTTTATTCCATGAACTCAAATTAACCTATTAAATAATCATTGGTTCTCTTAACACCCCTTACTTCAAAGATAACCCTGAAAATTATACAACACTAAATAATTCCTCAAAATGTTCCTTCAAACATCCAAAAGGCTTCAAACCTGCAAAACAGTAACACACCAGGTCACAGAATATAGATATTTTCTGTTTGATGGCAGAGATATATCAGCTTGGTTGACTTCAGCTCCAGCTCCTTGCTTTGCTTCCTGCAGCTCTCTGGAAACACACAGACGCTCACAAGCTGCTTTTTCAAACTGAAACCAAAAGCAGAAGTGAGCTCAGCCCCCCCCGTGACATCACTTCAGTAATATGATCAACTCCATTCCTTAAAGGTACATTGCTTGAACATCCATTTCTTAAAAGTACTCTCCCATGACACTACTTAAGTTGCACTTGAGCCTCATCCCACTCTAATTCAATCTTCATCCAACCCTATTATTCTCCCTAGTGCGTGTAACAAGACTCCCCTTAAATGCATCAACCAGCGAGTTCCACATTCTCTCCACCCAGTGCAAAGAGATTTCTCCTAAATTCTTTGCATGATTGGTCTTTTGTTTTTGTAATTCTTTCTGTTAATGCATAATACAGACAATTCCAATTCCAAACTCTCTACCTCCAGCCCGCCAACCTCCCATCTGGTCGAAATGGTGCCAGGTACGTTTTCACGGCCTGAGCCTCCAGGTGCCTGGCGTGCTAATGTACGCACTTCACCCCCACGTACAATTCTCGTGCATCAGACTGTGCGAATAGGTGCCACCGCAAATGGAGAAATACCAACCTCTGTGAGGGGGCGTAGTGCCAAGAGTGGATCGGCCACCCGTTCGCCAGACCTGCCCAATTTCCTGTCTTACTGGGTGACCATCTCCATTATCTCTCACAAC
Organism: Scyliorhinus torazame; assembly: GCF_047496885.1. Lineage (NCBI taxonomy): Eukaryota > Metazoa > Chordata > Chondrichthyes > Carcharhiniformes > Scyliorhinidae > Scyliorhinus > Scyliorhinus torazame. The sequence goes on along the minus strand of NC_092736.1, from coordinate 32,584,680 downwards.
TAGCACATTTCCTCGTGCTCCCTCCCTGATCATAGAATCCACAGTGCAGAAGGAGACCATTCAGCCCATCGAGTCTGCACCAGCCTTTGGAAAGAGCACCGTACTTATCTAAATATTTCACCCCAAGCCAACCCCATTTTCAGTCACTCTAATCCACAATGTTAAGTCAGCGACAAATATTGAAGAAAATTCATTTTAATAAGTTAACCCCGGTGTGTCCAGTAGGAATCCGTTCCTGTGCCGAAAGAACAAAATCAACAAAGAGGAAACGGCAGCCAGTTCCTGGTGCCAGGTTTTTCTCAAATGAAATATATATTTACGATTTGACCATGCTGGATATCGAGATCACATGTTCTCTCACGCTCTCCTGTCTCTCGCTCTCCTTTCGCAAGCTCCCTGTATTGCATGTGCGCTCTCTCGCGTGCGCTCTTAAGCTCTCTCGGATGCGCGCGCTCTCCAGCTCTCTCGCACGGGCGCGCTCACCAGCTCACTCGCACGAGCGCGCTCGCCAGCTCTCTCGCGCACGCTCTCTCCAGTCTCTCGCGCGCGCTCTCTCCAGCTCCCTCGCGCACGCTCTCTCCAGCTCTCTTGCGTGCGCTTTCCAGCTCTCTTGCGCGTGCTTTCCAGCTCTCTCGTGCGCGCCCTCCAGCTTTCTCGTGTGCGCTCTCCAGCTCTCTCGCGTGCGCGCTCTCCAGCTCCCTCGCGGGCGCTCTCCAGCTCCCTCGCGCGCGCTCTCCAGCTCCCTCGCGCGCGCTCTCCAGCTCCCTCGCGCGCGCTCTCCAGCTCCCTCGCGCGCGCTCTCCAGCTCCCTCGCGCGCGCTCTCCAGCTCCCTCGCGCGCGCTCTCCAGCTCCCTCGCGCGCGCTCTCCAGCTCCCTCGCGCGCGCTCTCCAGCTCCCTCGCGCGCGCTCTCCAGCTCCCTCGCGCGCGCTCTCCAGCTCCCTCGCGCGCGCTCTCCAGCTCCCTCGCGCGCGCTCTCCAGCTCCCTCGCGCGCGCTCTCCAGCTCCCTCGCGCGCGCTCTCCAGCTCCCTCGCGCGCGCTCTCCAGCTCCCTCGCGCGCGCTCTCCAGCTCCCTCGCGCGCGCTCTCCAGCTCCCTCGCGCGCGCTCTCCAGCTCCCTCGCGCGCGCTCTCCAGCTCCCTCGCGCGCGCTCTCCAGCTCCCTCGCGCGCGCTCTCCAGCTCCCTCGCGCGCGCTCTCCAGCTCCCTCGCGCGCGCTCTCCAGCTCCCTCGCGCGCGCTCTCCAGCTCTCACGCGCGCTCTCTCCAGTCTCTCGCGCGTGCTCTCTCCAGCTCTCTTGCGCGCGCTTTCCAGCTCTCTCGCGCGCTCTCTCCAGCTCTCTCGCGCGCGCTCTCCAGCTCTCTCGCGCGCGCTCTCCAGCTCCCTCGCGCGCGCTCTCCAGCTCCCTCGCGCGCGCTCTCCAGCTCCCTCGTGCTCTGCAGCTCTCTCGCGCGCGCACTCCAGCTCTCTGGCCAGTGCTCTCCAGCTCTCGCGCACGCGCGCTCTCCAGCTCCCTCGCGCACGCTCTCCAGCTCCCTCGTGCGCGCTCTCCAGCTCCCTCGTGCTCTGCAGCTCTCTCGCGCGCGCACTCCAGCTCTCTGGCCAGTGCTCTCCAGCTCCCTCGCGCACGCTCTCCAGCTCCCTCGTGCGCGCTCTCCAGCTCCCTCGTGCTCTGCAGCTCTCTCGCGCGCGCACTCCAGCTCTCTGGCCAGTGCTCTCCAGCTCCCTCGCGCACGCTCTCCAGCTCCCTCGCGCACGCTCTCCAGCTCCCTCGCGCGCGCTCTCCAGCTCCCTCGCGCGCGCTCTCCAGCTCCCTCGCGCGCGCTCTCCAGCTCCCTCGCGCGCGCTCTCCAGCTCCCTCGCGCGCGCTCTCCAGCTCCCTCGCGCGCGCTCTCCAGCTCCCTCGCGCGCGCTCTCCAGCTCCCTCGCGCGCGCTCTCCAGCTCCCTCGCGCGCGCTCTCCAGCTCCCTCGCGCGCGCTCTCCAGCTCTCACGCGCGCTCTCTCCAGTCTCTCGCGCGTGCTCTCTCCAGCTCTCTTGCGCGCGCTTTCCAGCTCTCTCGCGCGCTCTCTCCAGCTCTCTCGCGCGCGCTCTCCAGCTCTCTCGCGCGCGCTCTCCAGCTCCCTCGCGCGCGCTCTCCAGCTCCCTCGCGCGCGCTCTCCAGCTCCCTCGTGCTCTGCAGCTCTCTCGCGCGCGCACTCCAGCTCTCTGGCCAGTGCTCTCCAGCTCTCGCGCACGCGCGCTCTCCAGCTCCCTCGCGCACGCTCTCCAGCTCCCTCGTGCGCGCTCTCCAGCTCCCTCGTGCTCTGCAGCTCTCTCGCGCGCGCACTCCAGCTCTCTGGCCAGTGCTCTCCAGCTCCCTCGCGCACGCTCTCCAGCTCCCTCGTGCGCGCTCTCCAGCTCCCTCGTGCTCTGCAGCTCTCTCGCGCGCGCACTCCAGCTCTCTGGCCAGTGCTCTCCAGCTCCCTCGCGCACGCTCTCCAGCTCCCTCGCGCACGCTCTCCAGCTCCCTCGTGCGCGCTCTCCAGCTCCCTCGTGCTCTGCAGCTCTCTCGCGCGCGCACTCCAGCTCTCTGGCCAGTGCTCTCCAGCTCCCTCGCGCGCGCTCTCCAGCTCCCTCGCGCGCGCTCTCCAGCTCCCTCGCGCGTGCTCTCCAGCTCCCTCGCGCCCGCTCTCCAGCTCCCTCGCGCCCGCTCTCCAGCTCCCTCGCGCCCGCTCTCCAGCTCCCTCGCGCCCGCTCTCCAGCTCCCTCGCGCCCGCTCTCCAGCTCCCTCGCGCCCGCTCTCCTGCTCCCTCGCGCCCGCTCTCCAGCTCCCTCGCGCGCGCTCTCCAGCTCCCTCGCGCGCGCTCTCCAGTTCCCTCGCGCGCGCTCTCCAGCTCCCTCGCGCGCGCTCTCCAGTTCCCTCGCGCGCGCTCTCCAGCTCCCTCGCGCGCGCTCTCCAGCTCCCTCGCGCGCGCTCTCCAGCTCCCTCGCGCGCGCTCTCCAGCTCCCTCGCGCGCGCTCTCCAGCTCCCTCGCGCGCGCTCTCCAGCTCCCTCGCGCGCGCTCTCCAGCTCCCTCGCGCGCGCTCTCCAGCTCCCTCGCGCGCGCTCTCCAGCTCCCTCGCGCGCGCTCTCCAGCTCCCTCGCGCGCGCTCTCCAGCTCCCTCGCGCGCGCTCTCCAGCTCCCTCGCGCGCGCTCTCCAGCTCCCTCGCGCGCGCTCTCCAGCTCCCTCGCGCGCGCTCTCCAGCTCCCTCGCGCGCGCTCTCCAGCTCCCTCGCGCGCGCTCTCCAGCTCCCTCGCGCGCGCTCTCCAGCTCCCTCGCGCGCGCTCTCCAGCTCCCTCGCGCGCGCTCTCCAGCTCCCTCGCGCGCGCTCTCCAGCTCCCTCGCGCGCGCTCTCCAGCTCCCTCGCGCGCGCTCTCCAGCTCCCTCGTGCTCTGCAGCTCTCACGCGCGCTCTCTGCAGTCTCTCGCGCGCGCTCTCTCCAGCTCTCTTGCGCGCGCTTTCCAGCTCCCTCGCGCGCGCTCTCCAGCTCCCTCGCGCGCGCTCTCCAGCTCCCTCGCGCGCGCTCTCCAGCTCCCTCGCGCGCGCTCTCCAGCTCCCTCGCGCGCGCTCTCCAGCTCCCTCGCGCGCGCTCTCCAGCTCCCTCGCGCGCGCTCTCCAGCTCCCACGCGCGCGCTCTCCAGCTCCCTCGCGCGCGCTCTCCAGCTCCCTCGCGCGCGCTCTCCAGCTCCCTCGCGCGCGCTCTCCAGCTCCCTCGCGCGCGCTCTCCAGCTCCCTCGCGCGCGCTCTCCAGCTCCCTCGCGCGCGCTCTCCAGCTCCCTCGCGCGCGCTCTCCAGCTCCCTCGCGCGCGCTCTCCAGCTCCCTCGCGCGCGCTCTCCAGCTCCCTCGCGCGCGCTCTCCAGCTCCCTCGCGCGCGCTCTCCAGCTCCCTCGCGCGCGCTCTCCAGCTCCCTCGCGCGCGCTCTCCAGCTCCCTCGCGCGCGCTCTCCAGCTCCCTCGCGCGCGCTCTCCAGCTCCCTCGCGCGCGCTCTCCAGCTCCCTCGCGCGCGCTCTCCAGCTCCCTCGCGCGCGCTCTCCAGCTCCCTCGCGCGCGCTCTCCAGCTCCCTCGCGCGCGCTCTCCAGCTCCCTCGCGCGCGCTCTCCAGCTCCCTCGCGCGCGCTCTCCAGCTCCCTCGCGCGCGCTCTCCAGCTCCCTCGCGCGCGCTCTCCAGCTCCCTCGCGCGCGCTCTCCAGCTCCCTCGCGCGCGCTCTCCAGCTCCCTCGCGCGCGCTCTCCAGCTCCCTTGCGCGCGCTCTCCAGCTCCCTCGTGCTCTGCAGCTCTCACGCACGCTCTCTCCAGTCTCTCGCGCGCGCTCTCTCCAGCTCTCTTGCGCGCGCTTTCCAGCTCTCTCGCGCGCGCTCTCCAGCTCCCTCGCGCGCGCTCTCCAGCTCCCTCGCGCGCGCTCTCCAGCTCTCTCGCGCGCGCTCTCCAGCTCCCTCGCGCGCGCTCTCCAGCTCCCTCGCGCGCGCTCTCCAGCTCCCTCGCGCGCGCTCTCCAGCTCTCTTGCGCGCGCTCTCCAGCTCTCTTGCGCGCGCTCTCCAGCTCTCTCGCGCGCGCTCTCCAGCTCTCGCGCGCGCTCTCCAGCTCTCTTGCGTGCGCTTTCCAGCTCTCTTGCGCGTGCTTTCCAGCTCTCTCGTGCGCGCCCTCTAGCTTTCTCGTGTGCGCTCTCCAGCTCTCTCGCGCGCGCGCTCTCCAGCTCCCTCGCGCGCGCTCTCCAGCTCCCTCGCGCGCGCTCTCCAGCTCCCTCGCGCGCGCTCTCCAGCTCCCTCGCGCGCGTTCTCCAGCTCCCTCGCGCGCGTTCTCCAGCTCCCTCGCGCGCGCTCTCCAGCTCCCTCGCGCGTGCTCTCCAGCTCCCTCGCGCGCGCTCTCCAGCTCCCTCGCGCGCGCTCTCCAGCTCCCTCGCGCGCGCTCTCCAGCTCCCTCGCGCGCGCTCTCCAGCTCCCTCGCGCGCGCTCTCCAGCTCCCTCGCGCGCGCTCTCCAGCTCCCTCGCGCGCGCTCTCCAGCTCCCTCGCGCGCGCTCTCCAGCTCCCTCGCGCGCGCTCTCCAGCTCCCTCGCGCGCGCTCTCCAGCTCCCTCGCGCGCGCTCTCCAGCTCCCTCGCGCGCGCTCTCCAGCTCCCTCGCGCGCGCTCTCCAGCTCCCTCGCGCGCGCTCTCCAGCTCCCTCGCGCGCGCTCTCCAGCTCCCTCGCGCGCGCTCTCCAGCTCCCTCGCGCGCGCTCTCCAGCTCCCTCGCGCGCGCTCTCCAGCTCCCTCGCGCGCGCTCTCCAGCTCTCACGCGCGCTCTCTCCAGTCTATCGCGCGCGCTCTCTCCAGCTCCCTCGCGCGCGCTTTCCAGCTCTCTCGCGCGCTCTCTCCAGCTCCCTCGCGCACGCTCTCCAGCTCCCTCGTGCGCGCTCTCCAGCTCTCTCGCGCACGCTCTCCAGCTCTCTCGCGCGCGCTCTCCAGCTCCCTCGCGCGCGCTCTCCAGCTCCCTCGCGCGCGCTCTCCAGCTCCCTCGTGCTCTGCAGCTCTCTCGCGCGCGCACTCCAGCTCTCTGGCCAGTGCTCTCCAGCTCTCGCGCACGCGCGCTCTCCAGCTCCCTCGCGCACGCTCTCCAGCTCCCTCGCGCACGCTCTCCAGCTCCCTCGAGCGCGCTCTCCAGCTCCCTCGTGCTCTGCAGCTCTCTCGCGCGCGCACTCCAGCTCTCTGGCCAGTGCTCTCCAGCTCCCTCGCGCACGCTCTCCAGCTCCCTCGTGCGCGCTCTCCAGCTCCCTCGTGCTCTGCAGCTCTCTCGCGCGCGCACTCCAGCTCTCTGGCCAGTGCTCTCCAGCTCCCTCGCGCACGCTCTCCAGCTCCCTCGTGCGCGCTCTCCAGCTCCCTCGTGCTCTGCAGCTCTCTCGCGCGCGCACTCCAGCTCTCTGGCCAGTGCTCTCCAGCTCCCTCGCGCGCGCTCTCCAGCTCCCTCGCGCGTGCTCTCCAGCTCCCTCGCGCCCGCTCTCCAGCTCCCTCGCGCCCGCTCTCCAGCTCCCTCGCGCCCGCTCTCCAGCTCCCTCGCGCCCGCTCTCCAGCTCCCTCGCGCCCGCTCTCCAGCTCCCTCGCGCCCGCTCTCCAGCTCCCTCGCGCCCGCTCTCCTGCTCCCTCGCGCGCGCTCTCCAGCTCCCTCGCGCGCGCTCTCCAGCTCCCTCGCGCGCGCTCTCCAGCTCCCTCGCGCGCGCTCTCCAGTTCCCTCGCGCGCGCTCTCCAGCTCCCTCGCGCGCGCTCTCCAGTTCCCTCGCGCGCGCTCTCCAGCTCCCTCGCGCGCGCTCTCCAGCTCCCTCGCGCGCGCTCTCCAGCTCCCTCGCGCGCGCTCTCCAGCTCCCTCGCGCGCGCTCTCCAGCTCCCTCGCGCGCGCTCTCCAGCTCCCTCGCGCGCGCTCTCCAGCTCCCACGCGCGCGCTCTCCAGCTCCGTCGCGCGCGCGCTCCCCAGCTCCCTCGCGCGCGCGCTCTCCAGCTCCCTCGCGCGCGCGCTCTCCAGCTCCCTCGCGCGCGCGCTCTCCAGCTCCCTCGCGCGCGCGCTCTCCAGCTCCCTCGCGCGCGCGCTCTCCAGCTCCCTCGCGCGCGCGCTCTCCAGCTCCCTCGCGCGCGCGCTCTCCAGCTCCCTCGCGCGCGCGCTCTCCAGCTCCCTCGCGCGCGCGCGCTCTCCAGCTCCCTCGCGCGCGCGCGCTCTCCAGCTCCCTCGCGCGCGCGCGCTCTCCAGCTCCCTCGCGCGCGCGCGCTCTCCAGCTCCCTCGCGCGCGCGCGCTCTCCAGCTCCCTCGCGCGCGCGCGCTCTCCAGCTCCCTCGCGCGCGCGCGCTCTCCAGCTCCCTCGCGCGCGCGCTCTCCAGCTCCCTCGCGCGCGCGCTCTCCAGCTCCCTCGCGCGCCCGCGCTCTCCAGCTCCCTCGCGCGCGCGCGCTCTCCAGCTCCCTCGCGCGCGCGCGCTCTCCAGCTTCCTCGCGCGCGCGCGCGCTCTCCAGCTCCCTCGCGCGCGCGCGCTCTCCAGCTCCCTCGCGCGCGCGCGCTCTCCAGCTCCCTCGCGCGCGCGCGCGCTCTCCAGCTCCCTCGCGCGCGCGCGCTCTCCAGCTCCCTCGCGCGCGCGCGCTCTCCAGCTCCCTCGCGCGCGCGCGCTCTCCAGCTCCCTCGCGCGCACGCGCTCTCCAGCTCCCTCGCGCGCGCGCGCGCTCTCTCCAGCTCCCTCGCGCGCGCGCGCTGTCCAGCTCCCTCGCACGCGCGCGCGCTCTCCAGCTCCCTCGCGCGCGCGCGCGCTCTCCAGCTCCCTCGCGCGCGCTCTCCAGCTCCCTCGCGCGCGCTCTCCAGCTCCCTCGCGCGCGCTCTCCAGCTCCCTCGCGCGCGCGCGCTCTCCAGCTCCCTCGCGCGCGCGCGCGCGCTCTCCAGCTCCCTCGCGCGCGCGCGCGCGCGCTCTCCAGCTCCCTCGCGCGCGCGCGCGCGCTCTCCAGCTCCCTCGCGCGCGCGCGCTCTCCAGCTCCCTCGCTCGCGCGCGCTCTCCAGCTCCCTCGCTCGCGCGCGCTCTCCAGCTCCCTCGCGCGCGCGCGCTCTCCAGCTCCCTCGCGCGCGCGCGCTCTCCAGCTCCCTCGCGCGCGCGCGCTCTCCAGCTCCCTCGCGCGCGCGCGCTCTCCAGCTCCCTCGCGCGCGCGCGCTCTCCAGCTCCCTCGCGCGCGCGCGCTCTCCAGCTCCCTCGCGCGCGCGCGCTCTCCAGCTCCCTCGCGCGCGCGCGCTCTCCAGCTCCCTCGCGCGCGCGCGCGCGCTCTCCAGCTCCCTCGCGCGCGCGCGCGCGCTCTCCAGCTCCCTCGCGCGCGCGCGCGCGCGCTCTCCAGCTCCCTCGCGCGCGCGCGCGCGCTCTCCAGCTCCCTCGCGCGCGCGCGCGCGCGCTCTCCAGCTCCCTCGCGCGCAGCGCGCGCGCTCTCCAGCTCCCTCGCGCGCGCGCGCGCTCTCCAGCTCCCTCGCGCGCGCGCGCTCTCCAGCTCCCTCGCGCGCGCGCGCTCTCCAGCTCCCTCGCGCGCGCGCGCTCTCCAGCTCCCTCGCGCGCGCTCTCCAGCTCCCTCGCGCGCGCGCGCTCTCCAGCTCCCTCGCGCGCGCGCGCTCTCCAGCTCCCTCGCTCGCGCGCGCTCTCCAGCTCCCTCGCGCGCGCGCGCTCTCCAGCTCCCTCGCGCGCGCGCGCTCTCCAGCTCCCTCGCGCGCGCGCGCTCTCCAGCTCCCTCGCGCGCGCGCGCTCTCCAGCTCCCTCGCGCGCGCGCGCTCTCCAGCTCCCTCGCGCGCGCGCGCTCTCCAGCTCCCTCGCGCGCGCGCGCTCTCCAGCTCCCTCGCGCGCGCGCGCGCTCTCCAGCTCCCTCGCGCGCGCGCGCTCTCCAGCTCCCTCGCGCGCGCGCGCTCTCCAGCTCCCTCGCGCGCGCGCGCTCTCCAGCTCCCTCGCGCGCGCGCGCTCTCCAGCTCCCTCGCGCGCGCGCGCTCTCCAGCTCCCTCTCGCGCGCGCGCTCTCCAGCTCCCTCGCGCGCGCGCGCTCTCCAGCTCCCTCGCGCGCGCGCTCTCTCCAGCTCCCTCGCGCGCGCGCGCTCTCCAGCTCGCGCGCGGTCTCCAGCTCTCTCGCGCGCGGTCTCCAGCTCTCTCGCACGCGCGCTCTCCAGCTCCCTCGCGCGCGCACTCCAGCTCCCTCGCGCGCGCACTCCAGCTCCCTCGCGCGCGCTCTCCAGCTCCCTCGCGCGCGCTCTCCAGCTCCCTCGCGCGCGCTCTCCAGCTCCCTCGCGCGCGCTCTCCAGCTCCCTCGCGCGCGCTCTCCAGCTCCCTCGCGCGCGCTCTCCAGCTCCCTCGCGCGCGCGCTCTCCAGCTCCCTCGCGCGCGCGCGCTCTCCAGCTCCCTCGCGCGCGCGCGCTCTCCAGCTCCCTCGCGCGCGCGCTCTCTCCAGCTCCCTCGCGCGCGCGCGGTCTCCAGCTCCCTCGCGCGCGCGCGGTCTCCAGCTCTCTCGCGCGCGGTCTCCAGCTCTCTCGCACGCGGTCTCCAGCTCTCTCGCACGCGCGCTCTCCAGCTCCCTCGCGCGCGCTCTCCAGCTCCCTCGCGCGCGCTCTCCAGCTCCCTCGCGCGCGCTCTCCAGCTCCCTCGCGCGCGCTCTCCGGCTCCCTCGCGCGCGCTCTCCAGCTCCCTCGCGCGCGCTCTCCAGCTCCCTCGCGCGCGCTCTCCAGCTCTCTCGCGCGCGCTTTCTCCAGTCTGTCACGCTGCGCTCTCCAGCTCTCTCGCGCGCGCTCTCCAGGTGAAATCAGCAGGGACACTTGACGCCGTGCCTCACCTCATACATTCTGCAGGAGGAACATTGCACTGCCTTCCCTGCCATCCCCTCTAGATAAAAATTGAAAAAGAAAGAATGAGCTTACCTGTTATTCACTCTACCCCTTAGGTTAAAGGAGGTGGAAGGGTGGGGGACACTACAAGTGTAGTGTCTAGGGTTTAGAAACTGCCCACTTAAATACAGGTAAAAATAAAACACTTAACCAGCAACCACTGCGCCCCACACCAGAACAGCAATCAGCTGTTTATGGGCCTGCGCAAACAATTTAAATCTTTACTACTTACCCAGCAGTCACTCTGTCCTCACTCCGACTGGGTTCTGCTGGAAACTCCCAACAGTAAGTCTTTAAAAAAATTTACTCCGCTTCTCAGCAAGCACTCACTCAGCAACCACTGCGCCCCGCACGATATCACCTCACGACATACATATCAAGGACACGCAGTATTTGCTCCTTGAACAAGTTCCACATCTCAATTGTGCCTATCCCTGACAGTTCGTGTTTCCATCTTATGCTCCACAATTCTTACCTCATCGCATCGTAATTACCCTTCCCCCAGTTATAAACCTTGCGCTGCCGTATGTTCCTATCCCTCTCCATTGCTAAAGTGAAAGTCACCGAATTGTGGTCACTATCTCCAAAGTGCTCTCCCACAACCAAATCTAACACTTGGCCCGGTTCATTACCCAGTACCAAATTCAATGTGGTTCCGCCTCTTGTCGGTCTGTCCACATATTATGTGAGGAAACCCTCCTGCACACACTGGATAAAAACAGCCCCTTCCAAACTATTCGAATTATAGGGGTTCCAATCAATATTTGGAAAGTTAAAGTCACCCAGGACAACTACCCTGTGACTACCGCACCTATCCAAAATCTGCATTGCAATCTTTTCCTCCACATCTCTGTTACTGTTTGAGGGCCTATAGAAAACTCCTAACAAAGTGACCGCTCCTTTCCGATTTCTAACTTCATCCCACACTACCTCAGTAGACAGATCCTCCTCAAACTGCCTTTCTGCAGCCATTATACTGTCCTTGATTAACACTGCTACTCCTCCACCTCTTTTACCACCTTCCCTAATCTTACTGAAACATCTAAACCCCGGAACCGCCAACAACCAATCCTGCCCCTGTTCTATCCACGTCTCCGTAATGGCCACAACATCGTAGTCCCAGGTACCAATCCATGCTTCAAGCTCACCAACCTTATTCTTGATGCTCCTCGCACTGAAGTAGACACACTTCAAACCACCTTCATGCCTGCAGGTCCACTCTTGTGACCTTGGTACCTTCCTCAGTGCTGCACTACCCTCAACTTCCTGACCTCCAGCAACGCTATCTCCTGGATTACAAATCAGGTTCTCATTCCCCTGCGAAATTAGTTTAAACCCTCCTGAAGAGCTGTAGCAAATTTCCCTCCCAGGATATTGGTGTCCCTCTGGTTCAGGTGTAACCCATCCTGTTTGCACAGGTCCCACCTTTCCAGAATGTGCTCCAATTATCTGAGTAACTGAAACCCTCCCTTCTACACCATTCCTGTAGCCACGTGTTTAACTGCACTCTCTCCCTGTTCCTCACCTCGCTAGCACGTGGCACTGGCAGCAAACCAGAGATGACAACACGGCCTGTCCTGGCTCTCAGCTTCCACCCTAGCTCCCTGAATTCCTGTTTTACACAAGTGGATAGCACTGTGGCTTCACAGCGCCAGGGTCCCAGGTTCGATTCCCCGCTGGGTCACTGTCTGTGTGGATTCTGCACATTCTCCCCGTGTCTGCGTGGGTTTCCTCCGGGTGCTCCGGTTTCCTCCCACAGTACAAAGACGTGCAGGTTAGATGGATTGGCCATGATAAATTGCCCTTAGTTTCCCAAAAGATTAGGAGGAGTTATTGGGTTACATAGAACATAGAAAATACAGCACAGAACAGGCCCTTCGGCCCACGATGTTGTGCCGAACCTTTGTCCTAGATTAATCATAGATTATCATTGAATTTACAGTGCAGAAGGAGGCCATTCGGCCTCCTGAGTCTGCACCGGCTCTTGGAAAGAGCACCCCACCCAAACTCAACACCTCCACCCAACACCAAGGGCAATTTTGGACACTAAGGGCAATTTATCATGGCCAATCCACCTACCCTGCACATCTTTGGACTGTGGGAGGAACCCGGAGGAAACCCACGCACACACGGGGAGGATGTGCAGACTCCGCACAGACAGTGACCCAAGCCGGAATCGAACCTGGGACCCTGGAGCTGTGAAGCAATTGTGCTATCCACAATGCTACCGTGCTGCCCTTAAGAACAAATAAATCTACACTATATCATTTTACCGTAATCCATGTACCTATCCAATAGCTGCTTGAAGGTCCCTAATGTTTCCGACTCAACTACTTCCACAGGCAGTGCATTCCATGCCCCCACTACTCTCTGGGTAAAGAACCTACCTCTGATATCCCTCCTATATCTTCCACCTTTCACCTTAAATTTATGTCCCCTTGTAATGGTTTGTTCCACCCGGGGAAAAAGTCTCTGACTGTCTACTCTATCTATTCCCCTGATCATCTTATAAACCTCTATCAAGTCGCCCCTCATCCTTCTCCGTTCTATTGAGAAAAGGCCTAGCACCCTCAACCTTTCCTCGTAAGACCTACTCTCCATTCCAGGTAACATCCTGGTAAATCTTCTTTGCACCTTTTCCAAAGCTTCCACATCCTTCCTAAAATGAGGTGACCAGAACTGTACACAGTACTCCAAATGTGGCCTTACCAAAGTTTTGTACAGCTGCATCATCACCTCACGGCTCTTAAATTCAATCCCCCTGTTAATGAACGCGAGCACACCATAAGCCTTCTTCACAGCTCTATCCACTTGAGTGGCAACTTTCAAAGATGTATGAACGTAGACCCCAAGATCTCTCTGCTCCTCCACATTGCCAAGAACTCTACCGTTAACCCTGTATTCCACATTCATATTTGCCCTTCCAAAATGGACAACCTCACACTTTTCAGGGTTAAACTCCATCTGCCACTTCTCAGCCCAGCTCTGCATCCTATCTATGTCTCTTTGCAGCCGACACTCTCTGCTCCTCCACATTGCCAAGAACTCTACCGTTAACCCTGTATTCCACATTCATATTTGCCCTTCCAAAATGGACAACCTCACACTTTTCAGGGTTAAACTCCATCTGCCACTTCTCAGCCCAGCTCTGCATCCTATCTATGTCTCTTTGCAGCCGACAACAGCCCTCCTTACTATCCACAACTCCACCAATCTTCGTATCGTCTGCAAATCTACTGACCCACCCTTCAACTCCCTCATCCAAGTCATTAATGAAAATCACAAACAGCAGAGGACCCAGAACTGATCCCTGCGGTACGCCACTGGTAACTGGGATCCAGGCTGAATATTTGCCATCCACCACCACTCTCTGACTTCTATCGGTTAGCCAGTTTGTTATCCAACTGGCCAAATTTCCCACTATCCCATGCCTCCTTACTTTCTGCAGAAGCCTACCATGGGGAACCTTATCAAATGCCTTACTAAAATCCATGTACACTACATCCACTGCTTTACCTTCATCCACATGCTTGGTCACCTCCTCAAAGAATTCAATAAGATTTGTAAGGCAAGACCTACCCCTCACAAATCCGTGCTGACTATCCCTAATCAAGCAGTGTCTTTCCAGATGCTCAGAAATCCTATCCTTCAGTACCCTTTCCATTACCTTGCCTACCACCGAAGTAAGTCTAACTGGCCTGTAATTCCCAGGGTTATCCCTAGTCCCTTTTTTGAACAGGGGCACGACATTCGCCACTCTCCAATCCCTGGTACCACCCCTGTTGACAGTGAGGACGAAAAGATCATTGCCAACGGCTCTGCAATTTCATCTCTTGCTTCCCATAGAATCCTTGGATATATCCCGTCAGGCCCGGGGGACTTGTCTATCCTCAAGTTTTTCAAAATGCCCAACACATCTTCCTTCCTAACAAGTATTTCCTCGAGCTTACCAGTCTGTTTCACACTGTCCTCTCCAACAATATGGCCCCTCTCATTTGTAAATACAGAAGAAAAGTACTCGTTCAAGACCTCTCCTATCTCTTCAGACTCAATACACAATCTCCCACTACTGTCCTTGATCGGACCTACCCTCGCTCTAGTCATTCTCATATTTCTCACATATGTGTAAAAGGCCTTGGGGTTTTCCTTGATCCTACCCGCCAAAGATTGTTCATGCCCTCTCTTAGCTCTCCTAATCCCTTTCTTCAGTTCCCTCCTGGCTATCTTGTATCCCTCCAATGCCCTGTCTGAACCTTGTTTCCTCAGCCTTACATAAGTCTCCTTTTTCCTGTTAACAAGACAGGGTTACGGGGATAGGGTGGAAGTGAGGGCTTAAGTGGGTCGGTGCAGACTCGATGGGCCGAATGGCCTCCTTCTGCACTGTATGTTCTACCCCCGTCCCTTTTCCGACCTATGTCGTTGGTACCTATGTGTACCACGACTTGTGGCTGCTCCCCCTCCCCCTTCAGGATCCTGAAAACACGATCAGAGACGTCACGGACCTTGGCACCCGGGAGGCAACACACCAACCGTGAGCCTCTATCGTTGCCACGGAACTGCCTATCTCTACCTCTGACTGTAGAGTCTCCAATAATTAATTCTCTCCTGCTCGCCCCCCTTCCCTTCTGAGCCACAGGGACAGACTCCGTGCCAGAGACCTGGTCACTGCAGCTTACGTCTGGTGGGTCCCCCCCAACAGTATCCAAAACGGTATACCTGTTATTGAGGGGAACAACCCCAGGGGATCCCTGCACTGACTGCTTCTTCCCCCTCCTTTTAAACATCACCCAGCCACCTTCATTCTTAGGAGTAACTACATCCCTGTAGCTTCTATCTATAACCGACTGTGCCTCCCGAATGATCCTCAGTTCATCCAGCTCCAAATTAGCGTCGCCTTACTCCCTTTGAACTCAACATGCTGTTCCCTCTTGCATGGTAAAGTCGCCATAGTCCCAGATTACCATAGGCTGCTTTCCCCTTTAGAGTGGGAGAGTTGACTGGTGGTGATTTAACCTGAGGGTCACCACACCTCAGGCGAGGGGCAAGGTTGAGAAGATGGGGCCTACGTAAAAACCTCAGCCGGTACGGAATTGAACCCTTGGTGTCGACTATTAGAGTCGCAGGGTTGGGATTATCACTCAAGAATTGGGAGCAGGAGTAGGCCATTCCCGTAATTCAAGACTCCCCCGCAGAGGAATCGCCCTCTCCGCATTTGCCCTGTTAAGTCTCCTCGCGATCATGTATGTTTCTATAAGATCACATCTCATTCTTCTAAATCCCAATGTTCATAGGCTCAAACTGCTCAACCTTTTCCTCGTGAGGTAGCCCCTTCATTCCAGGAGTCAGTCGCGGGAACCTTTTCTGAGCTGCTTATAATGAAAGTATATACTTTCTTGAGTACTGAGACCAAAACTGTACACAGTGCTCCAGAAGTGGTCTCACCAACTCCCTGTACAACTACATCAAAACCTCCCGACTTTTATATTCAATTCCCCTCGAAATAATCACCAATATTCCATTTGCCTTCATTATCACTTGACGTTCCCGCATACAAACCTTTTGTGATTCGTGTACCAGGGCACCCAGATCCCTCTGGACCTGGGAATTTTGCAGTCTCTCCATTTAAACCATTAAAATGCTTGTCGTCTCTTCCTGCCAAAGTGGACAAGTTCACGTTTCCAACATTGTACTTCCATCTGCCGAACCTTTGCCCACTCATTTATTTGCAGACTCTGTGTACTCCTCACAGCTTACTTTCCCACCTAACTTTGTGTCATCAGCAAAGTTACCTGTTGTACGCTTTGTTCCCTCGGCCAGGTTGTGGATCATAGGCAGTTGAGGTCCCACCAGCACTGATCCCCGTGGTACTCCACTCGTTACAGCTTGTCAATCGGAAAAAGATCCACCTCCCCCTGCTCTCTGCTTTTGTGAGCCAACCAATCCTCTGCCCGCGATAACACATTAACACATCCCCCCCCCCACCCCTCCGAGCACCCTCAGCAGGGCCGGAGGTTGGTGTTAAGAGAAGGAAGGGTTCTTGACAGGTGCACCAGCTGGTGGGAGAGATGTGAAATGAATGAAAAATGAAAATGAAATGAAAATCGCTTATTGTCACAAGTAGGCTTCAAATGAAGTTACTGTGAAAAGCCCCTAGTCGCCACATTCCGGTGACTGTTCGGGGAGGCTGGTACGGGAATTGAACCGTGCTGCTGGCCTGCTTGGTCTGCTTTCAAAGCCAGAGTGGAATTCAGTCTGAAACAACGGGTGGTAGTTGGATCGGGTGGAGTTGGAGGAAGTGTAACCCCTGGTCATCTTCCCTCGTCAGATCTCTCTGAATGACCATTATTTTCTGTTTTAATTCCAGATTTTGGGTTTGAACAAGTTTTTCGCACAGCCTTGTGTGATTGTTGCAGTCTTGTGTTGAAAATCACAATGTACTGGTTTTGTGAGTCAGAATGGAAATCCAGAAGGGGGCCAAAATAATTTTAACTCTAACTAGTTGGCTTCACTACTCATTACTTTTAAAGCCTTTGGGATTAATTAATTCCTTTGTTGTTCTGGAGTCTGCAAACTGCCTAATCAATCTCCGTGGCAGTGGGAGCGTTGTACTATTAATGGGCCTGAGTCATGCCACTCCTCGTTCAATTCGCATTGAAACGTAAGCCTTGGCGAGCATAGAAATGGTCCATTCAATCTAATCCATCCAGCCAACTCCAGGAACATGCATGTTCCCATCTCCCAGTCTCTTCCACCAATTTGGACACCAGATTACCATCCTGTTATAATCCCAGGGATTTGTACATACAGAATCCATTGTGGGCGACGGTTGTTCCATGAAAGCAGACTTTCTAATTATCTATCGTGTATTTAAAACTAGATTTTACAGTCACCGAACCCCATTAATAACCGGAAGCAGTGCAACTGTGGACAGGATTTGCATTTCATTTCAGCACAGTTTTTGGGCAAGCTTTTGTGTTAACATTGATCATTCTAAATTGCCTGCCCACACCCTGTAATATTCCTGTTTCAAGCTACTCGTTAATCTCCCTTTCAAAGATTATATGGGCTTTACTTTGACTGTGAGTTGCGGCTGAGGGTTGTGCATTCTAAGCTGCTACATGCTGGGTCTGCCCCGATGATGCAGGAATTTCCCACAGTGTTTGGATCAACTGAAAACCAAGATTTTAAAGTTCTCGGCCCGCCTGTTCAAATTCTTCCATGGCCTCGCCCCTCCCCTATTGACAGCTCCTTAGACCTCCAGAATTTCAGAGTTCCTCCAAGTGACCTCATGCACATTCCTGCTGACCAGCTTCCAGCTGCCTTGGCTAGGGAATTCCCTCCCTAAACTTCTCCAACCTCCACTCTAGGGTGCTTTTGACTGAGCTTTCAATCACCTCTCCTGAGCGGCAAAGTAGCGCAGCACTGCTGCCTCAGCGCCAGGGACCCAGATTCAATTTAGTCAGATAACGCTCCTCTGAAACAAATTGGAATGTTTTGCTGTGTTCATAGAATCCCTACAGTGCGGAAGGAGACCATTCAGCCCATCGGGGCTGCACCGACCCTATGAAAGAGCACCCTACCCTGTCCACCCCACCCTATCCCTGGGCACTAAGCGGCAATTTAGCACGGCCAATCTACCTAACCTGCACACCTTTTGACTGAGGGGAAACTGGAACACCCGGAGGAAACCCACGCACACACGGGCCACACAATCACCCGAGGCCGGAATTAAAGCTTGCGCTGTGAGGCAGCAATGCTGACCACTGTACCACCATGCTAAAATGCTAATGGCTGTTAATTGGAATAATAACCCCTGAGGCTTTCTCTATTGGAAGAAGAGTGGAATGGAATAGTGAGTAATGTGATTGTGCTGTGCCCCACCCTCCTCAGCCCCTGTGTTCCAGAGTTCAGTCATTCCCCTGCTGTAGCCCTAACCATCCATCATGTCCTAACACGACAACCCTCCACCCAGACTGCAATGCTAGGGCCTTCCAGTTTCAGTGTAAGGGAACGTTCACGTTTGAAGCTCTCCAGGAGCCTGAAGTAGTTAAATATATCCTGGAATAAATGTTGGCTGCTCTGCTCTCTCTGTGTTAGACTGGAAAAGGGAGAGAAAGTCTGCCGACGATTTATTTAAAGCAATGTAATAATCTGCTACAACTGCATTGTTATAATGAGTCACGTCAAAATTCATCTGGTTTTACGTTTCCAGAGAGGTGTGGCCAAAACAAACAGAAGGGTTCCTGTTCAAAGGAAGGCAGTCGCTATGGAGACAAAGAGTCATTCCCCACCAGCCCAGCCCAGTGGAAATGAAGGGGTGGCCCCGAAGAAAAAGAATAAAGGCAAGAGAGCAAATCGAAATAAGCGGTGGAAAGCAAAGAAGAAACTGAAGAAGGCGCAGAGCGTAAAAGCCCAGTGAGACTGAGATGCCAGGGCTGTCTATTAATCACAGGCAAAGGCAGCCCACATCCCTTCCTCTTTCTAAAGGCTGTCGAGTACAGTGGTTTGCACTGCTGGCTCACAGCACCAGGGACCCGGCTTCAATTCCGGCCTTGGGTGACTGTCTGTGTGGAGTTTGCATGTTCCCCCCGTGTCTGCGTGGGTTTCCTCCCACAGCCCAAAGATGTGCGGGTTAGGTAGATAGGCCAGTGATAAATGACCCCTTCGTGTCCAGGGATGTACAGGTTGGGTGGGGTTGTGGGGATAGAGCTGGGGAGTGGACTTGGATAGGGTGCTCTTTCAGAGGGTTGGTGCAGACTCGATGGGCCAATTGCCCTTCTGCACTGTTGGGGTTCCGTGAAGCTGGGTCAGCTTTCCACTGGAAAGAGCAACACAGGATTCAAGGGCAAATCTTCGAGGAAGAGCAGTTCCAAAGTGCAGCTTGGCACCAGATGTTACTGACCAAACGCTGGTTTGAGAGCACAGCCTTGCAGCCGATGGTATGGCCCGCATACACAATTCACCAGTTAGAAAGAATGGGCACGGGTTTGGGGGAGGATTTCAAACATAGAAATAAATGGTCAGAACCCATCTCCTCTTGAAAGGCTTGATATGTTTGTGAATGGGATTGAATAGAAATTGCCCTGAAATGGTGTCCCGTTGGAATATAACTTTCCTGTGCAGTGGGGTTTTAATGAACAGAGTTTGCAGAATGACTCATTTTCTGGTCATTCAGGGTGCAGCCTCTGGATTCGATTCAGAAACAAAAGGCCGCATTCAAGTTACTGCACAGGCTGGCGGGCGTCTTGTACACGTTACGTCAACATTGCAGAGTCTGCTCTGCCCCTGTTTTAAGACTTTCCTGCTTTTAATAAAAGCCATCAGTTGGAGAAAAAACGCATATTGTGTGTTTCTGTTCCTTGCCCGATGCTGGTTGTGCAGTTGCTGAATGTGAAGCCCAGCAGAGCGGAACCTGCCAGCAAACAGATCAACAGCCTGAGTAACACATTCCTTCATCAGGCACATTCCAGGGAATGAACTCGCGGTTTCCAATTCATTCCGGGGATTGAACTTGAGGTCCTCATTACATTGCAATGCACTGAATGTGGCAGAGCAGCATACTGGCACAGCATTCAATGCAGCAGTGATATTAGCACAAACAGTTCAGTTAAAACGACTGGCTGATCGATGCTCATGATCCCTTTCTGATTCTCCATTATTCCCAGAAGTGAATGTTTTACTCGACCCTTAGCTGGGCTTCAAATGCAGCATCTTCCATCACTGTGGCTGCTTATTACCACCCATCACCGATCCAGCCCCACCCATCACTAACCCAGCCCCACCCATCACTAACCCAGCCCCACCCATCACTAACCCAGCCCCACCCATCACTAACCCAGCCCCACCCATCAGTAACCCAGCCCCACCCATCACTAACCCAGCCCCACCCATCACTAACCCAGCCCCACCCATCACTAACCCAGCCCCACCCATCACTAACCCAGCCCCACCCAACACTAACCCAGCCCCACCCATCACTAACCCAGCCCCACCCATCACTAACCCAGCCCCACCCATCACTAACCCAGCCCCACCCATCACTAACCCAGCCCCACCCATCACTAACCCAGCCCCACCCATCACTAACCCAGCCCTACCCATCACTAACCCAGCCCTACCCATCACTAACCCAGCCCCACCCATCACTAACCCAGCCCCACCCATCACTAACCCAGCCCCACCCATCACTAACCCAGCCCCACCCATCACTAACCCAGCCCCACCCATCACTAACCCAGCCCCACCCATCACTAACCCAGCCCCACCCATCACCGATCCAGCCCCACCCATCACCGATCCAGCCCCACCCATCACTAACCCAGCCCCACCCATCACTAACCCAGCCCCACCCATCACTAACCCAGCCCCACCCATCACTGACCCAGCCCCACCCATCACCGATCCAGCCCCACCCATCACCGATCCAGCCCCACCCATCGCTGACCCAGCCCCACCCATCGCTAACCCAGCCCTACCCATCGCTAACCCAGCCCCACCCATCACCGATCCAGCCCCACCCATCACTGACCCAGCCCCACCCATCACTGACCCAGCCCCACCCATCACTAACCCAGCCCTACCCATCGCTAACCCAGCCCCACCCATCACTGATCCAGCTCCACCCATCACCGATCCAGCCCCACCCATCACCCACCCGAAACCAGCCTTCGGCCTCAGCCCAGTCCCCATCGCAGAACCCGAATCTAACACTATAACCCAGCCCCGCCCCAAACCAGCCCTGCCCCCACCCCAAACCAGCCCCGCCCCCCACCCGAAACCAACCTCACCCCAAACCAGCCTTACCCCCGCCCCAAACCAGCCCCTCCTCCCCCACCCCAAACCAGCCTCACCCCCCCCACCCCAAACCAGCCTCACCCCCCCACGCCAAACCAGCCCCGCCCATCCACCCCAAACCAGCCCCACCTCCCCGCCTCAAACCAACCTCACCCGAAATCAACCTCACCCCCCAAACCAGCCCCGCCTCCCTGCCCCAAACCAACCCCGCCTCCCCGCCCCAAACCAGCACCGCCCCAAACCAGCCCTGCCTCCCCTCCCCAAACCGACCCCATCTCCCCGTCCCAAACCAGCTCTACCTCCACCACCCCAAACCTGGCCCCGCCTCCACCGCCCCAAACCAGCCCCGCCTCCCCGCCCCAAACCAGGCCCGCCCCAAACCAGCCCCACCTCCCCCTGCCCCAAACCAGCCCCACCGACCCAAACCAGCCCCGCTTCCCCCACCGCAAACCAGCCCCGCCTCCCAGCCCTGTCCCAAACCAGCCCCATCCCAAACCTTCACCGCCCCAAACCAGCCCCGCTCCTAAACAGCCCTGCCTGCGTCCAGCCCCGCCCCAAACGAGCCACACCTCCCCACCCCAAACCAGCCCCGCCTCCCCACCCCAAACCAGCCCCGCCTCCCTGCCCCAAACCAGCCCCACCTCCCTGCCCCAAACCAGCCCCGCATCACTGCCCCAAACCAGCCCTGCCCCAAACCAGTCCCGCCTCCCTGCCCCAAACTGGCCCCATCTCCCCGTCCCAAACCAGCCCCACCTCCCTGCCCCAAACCAGCCCCACCTCCTTGCCCCAAACCAGCCCCACCTCCTCGCCCCAAACCAGCCCCGCCTCCCCGCCCCAAACCAGCCCCGCCCCAAACCAGCCCCGCCCCAAACCAGCCCTGCCCCAAACCAGCCCTGCCTCCCTGCCCCAAACCAGCCCCGCCTCCCTGCCCCAAACCAGCCCCACCTCCTTGCCCCAAACCAGCCCCACCTCCTCGTCCCAAACCAGCCCCGCCTCCCAGCCTCATCCCAAACCAGCCCCGCCTCCCCGCCCCAATCCAGACCCGCCTCCCTGCCTCAAGCCAGCCCTGCCCCAAACCAGTCCCGCCTCCCTGCCACAAACTGGCCCCATCTCCCCGTCCCAAACCAGCCCCGCCTCCCTGCCCCAAACCAGCCCTACCTCCCCGTCCCAAACCAGCCCCGCCTCCCCCACCCCACATCAGGCCCACCTCCCTGCCCCAAACCAGCTCCACTTCCCTAACAGACCCCTCCACTGCTCTAACACAGTCATCTCCTTCGCACTCACACTGCCCCCTCCACTGCAACAAAATAGCCCAATCCCTGCTCCAAACCAGCCCCACCCCATCTAACCTTGCCCCAAACCAGTCCCACCCCTTGATCTAATCCAGCCGTTTCCATAACCTAGTTCCCACCCCTCATCAACCTTACCCAGGCGATCCAAGCAAAAGTTTCCAATATTCAATAACCAGCCATATTTCACAACATACACAAATTTATCAAAGGGAACAATGTAATCAGCTGCCTTATCAAGCACAGTGTGCATTTGCACATTAGTGGCCTGGAGCCTGCTTCATGCAGGATCATAGAAGGGAGGGAGGGGGTGGTGGTGGTGGAGATCCATTTTGGGATCTCTTTAATATTTTTATTAATATCGGGGACTTTGAATCCTAAACTTAGCAGCGAAAGCAACGAAGATGAAAATCTCCAAAGCTGGGAGGAGAAGGCTACTGGAGGAGCTGAATCTTTTTGGGAGAGAGAGGGTGTGGGGGCTGGAGATGGCAAGAAAGGGGTGAAATAAATGACCAGGTTTTTTAGTGGCACATCAATGAAGGTGCTCAGACAAAAAAACACTTGATCAATTTGTGCCTGTTGGGGAATATGACTGTTTGGTTATTGAATGCTAGAAACCTTGGTCAGATCTCCAGTTCTCCAAAACGTACGATGCAAGATGCGTGTCGGAACCCTGTCGGAGCCCAGATACACTGACTGGGAATTCGCCAACACGTTTGAACATGTGGGCCGAATGGCCGACTTCTGCTTCGATGTTCTATGTTACATTCACAACAGACACAAATTTATCAAAGGGAACAATGTAATCAACTGCCTTTTCAAGCACAGTGTGCATTTGTACATTAGTGGCCTGGAGACTGCTTCATGCAGGGTCATAGAAGGGAGGGGGTGATTCTGAAGAATGTGGAGGAGCAGAGAGATCTCAGAGTTTATGTCCACAGATCTCTGAAAGTTGCCACCCAAGTGTTAGAGCCGTGAAGAAAGCCTATAGTGTGTTAGCGTTTATTAACGGGGGGATTGAGTTTAAGAGCCGTGAGGTTATTCTGCAACTGTACAAGACCTCGGTTAGACCACATTTGGAGTATTGTGTGCAGTTCTGGTCACCTCATTATCGGAAGGATATGGAAGCATTGGAAAGGGTGCAAAGGAGATTTACCAGGATGCTGCCTGGATTGGAGGGTAGGTCTTATGAAGAAAGTCTGAGGGAGCTAGGGCTTTTTTCATTGGAGCAAAGGAGGATGAGAGGTGACTTAATTGAGGTGTACAAGATGATGAGAGGGATAGATAGAGTGGACGTTCAGAGACTTTTTCCTCTGATGGATGTAGCTGTTACAAGGGGGCATAACTATAAGGTTCATGGTGGAAGATATAGGAGGGATGTCCGAGGTAGGTTCTTTACTCAAGAGAGTGGTGGAGGCGTGGACAGCACTCCCAGCTATGGTAGTGGAGTCGGACACTTTAAGAACTTTCAAGCGGTTATTGGATAGGCACATGGAGTGCACTAGAATGATTGGGAGTAGGTTGATTTGATCTTAGTTTCAGACAAATTGGGAACAACATCATAGGCCGAAGGGCCTGTACTGTGCTGTACAGTTCTATGTTACCCAGGAAAACTCTCATCCTACTGCCGGGTCACGACAAACTGCCCCCTAAATTCAGAGTACCCAGTTCATTTTTTCCAATTAAGGGGCAATTTAGCGTGGCCAATCCACCTAACCTGCACATAGAACATAGAACGATACAGCGCAGTACAGGCCCTTCGGCCCACGATGTTGCACCGACATGGGAAGTCAAAAAACAAAAGCCATCTAACCTACACTATGCCATTATCATCCATATGCTTAACCAATAAACTTTTAAATGCCCTCAATGTTGGTGAGTTCACTACTGTTGCAGGTAGGGCATTCCACAGCCTCACCACTCTTTGCGTAAACAACCTACCTTTGACCTCCATCCTATATCTATTACCCCTCAGTTTAAGGCCATGTCCCCTCGTGCTAGCCATTTCCATCCGCGGGAGAAGGCTCTCACTGTCCACCCTATCTAACCCTCTGATCATTTTGTATGCCTCTATTAAGTCTCCTCTTAACCTTCTTCACCCTCAACTTTGGGTTGTGGGGGCGAGACCCACGCAAATACGGGGAGAATGTGCAACTCCATACGGACAGTGACCCAGAGCCGGGATCGAACCTGGGACCTCGGCACTGTGAGGATCTGCCCAATCTAAAATCACTCACTGACCTCCCCTCACTCTTAACCCCTAATTACCTGGCTGCATCCCCACCCTCAACTACTCTTCCTGAACCCCTACCAGATCAGTCCTCACCATCTGCCCTTGCCCCAATCTGACCCGAACAATATCTTACCCACCTGAAAACCTTTTAATTTTCATGCTAGCCCATTTAGGCAAACACGTGTTCACAAACAGACTGAAGGGCTTGGTGGCCTCTAGACCTCAGAATATGGCAGCTCATGCTGCATAATATGGGCTTCCGTGCTGCTTCTCTCCGCTGCTCTCCGCGTGGATCCCTGCGCCTGAGAGTTCTGCTAGATCAGGTGTTTGGCCAGAAAACCTGTCCCCTCGTAATGGGTAGTTTCTTTCCTGTCTGATCAACTTTGGACACTAGTTCCATTTCTGATTGGAAGATTTCAGCCCTTATTTTGAAGATTGGACACTGGAGGGTCAGGAGGGCGGGAATTTTGTTTCTTTTTATTTCAATTATTCAGAAAATGCGACACCAAAATATTACGTACTAGAATGTAGCACAGTGGTTGGCACTGCAGTCTCACAGCGCCAGGGACCTGGGTTCAATTACGGCCTTGGGTCACTGTCTGTGGGGAGTCTGCACGTTCTCCCCGTGTCTGCGTGGGTTTCTTCCGGGTGCTCCGGCTTCCTCCCACAGTCCAAAGATGTCCAGGTTAGGTGGATTGGCCGTGATAAATTGCCCCTTGGCGTCCAAAGATGTGAGGGGTAGGATGGTTTACGGGGATAGGGTGGGGGTGTGGGCCGAGGTAGGATGCTCTTTCTGAGGGTCGGGGCAGACTGGGCAGGATGGCCACCTGGTGCCCACCATAATTACACACGGGCAGGCTTCAGAGGAAACTGAATTTGAGAGACAGTAGTTTCCAATCCCATCTGTGAATTGTCACTTTGATGTGATGGAGAGGCTAGCGTGCTCCAACAATTCCTTGACCAATGATGTCGGGAGCTTCTTGCTCCTGGTAGGTTCCCATGACAATAAGGTTTTGGGGGGTGTCAGATAAAGTGGGGTCCAAAAGCCCAAAGGTCCAAAAGGGGCAGCACGGTAGCATTGTGGATAGCACAATTGCTTCACAACTCCAGGGTCCCAGGTTCGATTCCGGCTTGGGTCACTGTCTGTGCGGATTCTGCATGTTCTCCCTGTGTGTGCGTGGGTTTCCTCCGGGTGCTCCAGTTTCCTCCCGCAGTCCAAAGATGTGCAGGTTAGGTGGATTGGCCATGATAAATTGCCCATAGTGTCCAAAATTGCCCTTAGTGTTGGGTGGGGTTACTGGGTTATGGGGATAGGGTGGAGGTGTGGACCTTGGGTAGGGTGCTCTTTCCAAGAGCCGGTGCAGACTCGATGGGCCGAATGGCCTCCTTCTGCACCGTACATTCTATGAAATTCTATGAAAAGTTCCTTCATTGGCAGAGGAGGTGTTGGAATACGGTGCGCCTCACTGGCTGGGAAGGGCTCAGTGCCAAGGTAGACCCAGTCTGTAATCTGACCACCAACCCATCTGCATCATGACAATGCCCCAAAATCCCCACGTTGACAAAGTCTCATACAGGATTCGAACAGGATCCATTCTGCCAAGTCCTGTGGGAATGGGATTTGGTAATGGGGACAAGGCTGTGAATCCATAGAACAGTGCAGAATGAGACCATTTGGCCCATTAGGTCTGCACCGACTTCAGAAACAGCACTCTACCCAAGCCCACTCCCCGACCTGTTACAATTGGGAGATGTACGGGGTTAACAGACTAAGAATAAAATGGCTCACACTGAGTCAGAGGTATACACCCACACCTGGCCTGAGTTACTTGTCCCTTTTATTCTTTAACCCGGTAATGGGAATAAACAGGATAACCCTGTTCAGCTGGGGTGATTCACTCAAGATCCATTGTCCTGCGGGACACACAGTTCTGACCAGCTATTAGCCCATTACAGAGTCGCTTTTGCCCTTAAATTGGAGGTTAGTTGCATATACATAGCATAAATTCATAAGATATAGGAGCAGAATTAGGCCATTTAATCCATCAAGTCTGCTCCACCATTCGATCATGGCTGATCTCATCCTGGCCGTTCTCCATAACCCTTAAACCCATTACCAATTAAAAACCTGTCATAACTCCTCCTTAGATTTACTCACTGTCCCAACATCCACCGCACTCAGGTGGTGAATTCCACAGATTCACAACCCTTTGGGAGAAGTAGTTTCCCCTCAACTCTGTTTTAAATTTGCTACCTCTTATTCTAAGACCGTCGCCTCTCGTTTTAGAATGCCGCACAAGAGGAAGCTCTGCTCCACGTCTACTTTATCCAGACCTTTTATCATCTTGTGTACCTCAATTCGATCTCCCTGTTTCTTCTGTGCAAACGGGCGTGGGCAATCAAAAGCCCAGATAGAGATGATGAGTTCAAGTCTGGACACCCCAGGACAGGACCATTGTTTGAGGAGCTGAGAGAGAGAGAGAGAAAAGAATCCTGTTTGCACAGGCAGAGGGAGAGAGATTTGAAAAGCCACCAGGGAGTGGCCGTGAAAAGCTGCCACAGAGACAGGCTTTCGAAGAGCGGTCTGAAAGAGCTTCACTATCAGCAGTTTAAGTTCTGTGAATGTAAGTATATTTCTTTCCTGCCTGTGTAAGTGGAGCGTAGAGCTGTGTGTTCATTGTATGTACTGTTTAATGGGAAATTGTGTGTTAGGGCTACAAAAGTACAGGTAAGCTGTTCTCGTTAGGTTTGAAGTTTAAAAGTTTAAATATTGTTCATCTTTTAACAAAGACTTGTTTGTACAAGTAACCAATCCCAATCACTGCTGGGCACAGTCTTATAAAATGGTCCAGTATCTTAGCGACTGTTAGGATCTGACCAGGTGCATCTGAGGGCATTTAAAAGTTTATTGGATAAACATATGGATGATAATGGCATAGTGTAGGTTAGATGGCTTTTGTTTCGGTGCAACATCGTGGGCCGAAGGGCCTGTACTGCGCTGTATTGTTCTATGTTCTAGGTGCGCGTGACAAAGTTGGGGGCTCTTGATTCCTGCATCTCATTCCTCCACTTGGCTCGGGGTTATTGAACTTAAAGGCAGTGAAGTGTGTGTGTGGAACAATTGCATTCTTTCCCAGTTTGAAATTTGAATAGGAATCAGCTCGAATCCGATTACAAATGGAAGAATTGGAAATCTGGCAAAAATCTGCAAGAAATGGAGATGAGGAGAGAAGAAAAAGACAAAGAGATGGCTTTTCAACGGGAAATGGAAAGGAATAAGAGGTGAGGTGGAAAGGGAAGAGAATTTGGCAAAGGCAGAAGCAAAGTAAAGAGAGAGAGAATTTGAACTTCAGAAACTGGCCCTGTCGAAAGGTTGACTGCGTTTGGAGCTGAGTAAGATCATCCAGTCATTTCCAAAATCAGGTGGCAACCCGCAGGCAGGTGTCGGGAGGGTCGCCGCGTTCCTGATTGCGGGAAGAAATGCCCAACGGCGGCGACCGGCTTTTAAAAATTCTGGCTGAGACCGGCTTTCGGAATGTGGCTGTCCATGTGTGCCCCCTCAGCAGTGTGCAGGCCCGGAGCCCAGCGGGGCAGACCCCCCCCCCTTCTGATGTAAGCGCGCTGACTCAGGAGCAGATTCTTTTAGAAAATCGATGGAGTCTTCTCTCCAGAAGCGGCAGCGGAGAGCAGGTCATGTGCCCCCGTACACTGACATCACAGGCTCTAGGCGCGAGAGAGATTTCCTCCTTACAGCTGCCAGCAGTGCTGGTGAACAACCCACGAAGAAGAAGCTAAAAATAGGAACAAAGCAGCATAAAGATGATTACTTGAGGTGCGGGTTATTAATTATGCCGATGCAAATCTGGATGCAGGGAAGTATTGGCAAATGAAAGATTAAAACCCTCAAAATTTCAGACATTTGAACATAAGAACTAGGAACAGGAGTCGGCCATCTGGCCCCTCGAGCCTGCTCCGCCATTTAATGAGATCATGGCTGATCTTTGTGGACTCAGCTCCACTCTCCGGCCCGTACACCATATCCCCGAATCCCTTTATTCTTTAGAAAGGCATCTATCTTTTTCTTAAAAACGTTTAAAGAAGGAGTCTCAACTGCTTCACTGGGCAAGGAATTCCAGAGATTCACAACCCTTTGGGTGAAGAAGTTCCTCCTACACTCCGTCCTAAATCTACATCCCCTTATTTTGAGGCTATGCCCCCTAGTTCTGCTTTCCCCGACCAGTGGAAACAACCTGCCTGCATCTATCCTATCTATTCCCTTCATAATTTTATATGTCTCAATAAGATCCCCCCGCATCCTTCTAAACTCCAATGAGTACAGTCCCAGTCTACTCAACCTCTCGTCATAATCTAATCCCCTCAACTCTGGGATCAACCTAGTGAATCTCCTCTGCACTCCCTCCAGGTCCAATATGTCCTTTCTCAGGTAAGGAGACCAAAACTGAACACAATACTCCAGATGCGGCCTCACCAACACCCTATACAATTGCAGCATAACCTCCCTAGTCTTAAACTCCATCCCTCTAGCAATGAAAGACAAAACTCGATTAGCCTTCTTAATCACCTGTTGCACCTGCACACCAACTTTTTGCGACTCGTGCACCAGCACACCTAGGTCCCTCTGCACAGCAGCATGTTTTAACATCTTACCGTTTAAATAATAATCCATTCTGCTGTTATTCCTCCCAAAATGGATAGCCTCACACTTGGCAACATTGAATTCCATCTGCCAGAGCCGAGCCCATTCACCTAACCTATCCAAATCCTTCTGCAGACTTCCGGTATCCTCTGCACTTTTTGCTTTACCACTCATCTTAGTGTCGTCTGCAAACTTTGACACATTGCACTTGGTCCCCAACTCCAAATCGTCTATGTAAATTGTGAACAACTGCGGGCCCAACACTGATCCTTGAGGGACCCCACTAATTACAGGTTGCCAACCAGAGAAACACCCATTTATCCCCACTCTCTGCTTTCTGTTAGTTAACCAATTCTCTACCCATGCTACCACTTTACCCTCAATGCCATGCATCTTTAGTTTATGCAGCAACCTTTTGTGTGGCACCTTGTCAAAAGCTTTCTGGAAATCCAGATGTACCACATCTATTGGCTCCCCATTATCTACTGCACTGGTAACGTCCTCAAAAAATTCTACCAAATTAGTCAGACATGACCTACCCTTTGTGAACCCATGCTGCGTCTGCCCAATGGGGCAATTTCCCTCCAGGTGCCCCGCTATTTCCTCCTTAATGATAGATTCCAGCACTTTCCCTACAACCGAAGTTAAGCTTACCGGCCTATAATTACCCGCTTTCTGCCGTCCTCCTTTTTTAAACAGTGGTGTCACGTTTGCTACTTTCCAATCCTCTGGGACCACCCCAGAGTCTAGTGAATTTTGATAAATTATCACTAGTGCGTTTACAATTTCCCGAGCCATCTCTTTTAACACTCTGGGATGCATCCCATCAGGGCCAGGAGACTTGTCTACCTTTAGCCCCATTAGCTTGCCCAACATTGCCTCCTTAGTGATTACAATCATCTCAAGGTCCTCACCTATCATATCCTTATTTCCATCAGTCACTGGCATGTTATTTGTGTCCTCCACTGTGAAGACTGACCCAAAAAACCTGTTCAGCTCCTCAGCCATTTCCCCGTCTCCTATTATTAAATCTCCCTTCTCATCTTCCAAAGGACCAATAGGGTGAGGTTGCCAATTGGATTCAAAATTGGCTGGACGACAGAAGACAGAGGGTGGTTGTAGAGGGTTGTTTTTCAAACTGGAGGCCTGTGACCAGTGGTGTGCCTCAGGGATCGGTGCTGGGTCCACTGTTATTTGTGATTTATATTAATGATTTGGATGAGAATTTAGGAGGCATGGTTAGTAAGTTTGCAGATGACACCAAGATTGGTGGCACAGTGGATAGTGAAGAAGGTTATCTAGGATTGCAACGGGATCTTGATCAATTAGGCCAGTGGGCCGACGAATGGCAGATGGAGTTTAATTTAGATAAATGTGAGGTGATGCATTTTGGCAGATCGAATCAGGCCAGGACCTACTCAGTTAATGGTATGGCGTTGGGGAGAGTTATAGAACAAAGAGATCTAGGAGTACAGGTTCATAGCTCCTTGAAGGTGGAGTCGCAGGTGGACAGGGTGGTGAAGAAGGCATTCGGCATGCTTGGTTTCATTGGTCAGAACATTGAATACAGGAGTTGGGACGTCTTGTTGAAGTTGCACAAGACATTGGTACGGCCACACTTGGAATACTGTGTGCAGTTCTGGTCACCCTATTATAGAAAGGATATTATTAAACTAGAAAGAGTGCAGAAAAGATTTACTAGGATGTTACCGGGACTTGATGGTTTGAGTTATAAGGAGAGGCTGGATAGACTGGGACTTTTTTCCCTGGAGCGTAGGAGGCTTAGGGGTGATCTTATAGAGGTCTATAAAATAATGAGGGGCATAGATACGGTAGATAGTCAACATCTTTTCCCAAAGGTAGGGTAGTCTAAAACTAGAGGGCATAGGTTTAAGGTGAGAGGGGAGAGATTCAGAAGGGCCCAGAGGGGCAATTTCTTCACTCAGAGGGTAGTGAGTGTCTGGAATGTGCTGCCAGAGGTAGTAGTAGAGGTGGGTACAATTGTGTCTTTTAAAAAGCATTTAGATAGTTACATGGGTAAGATGGGTATAGAGGGTTATGGGCCAAGTGCGGGCAACTGGGACTAGCCTAATGGTAAAAACTGGGCGGCATGGACTGGTTGGGCCGAAGGGCCTGTTTCCATGATGTAAACTTCTATGATTCTATGATTTACCTTAGCCACTCTTTTTTGTCTTATATATTTGTAGAAGCTTTTACTATCTGCTTTTATGTTCTGAGCCAGTTTACTTTCATAGTCTACCTTACTCTTCTTTATGGCTTTTTTAGTAGCTTTCTGTTGTCCCCTAAAGACTTCCCAGTCCTCTAGTCTCCCACTAATTTTTGCCACTTTGTATGTTTTTTCCTTCAATTTGATACTCTCCCTCACCTCCTTAGATATCCACGGTCGATTTTTCCCCTTTCTACCGTCTTTCTTTTTTGTCGGTATGAACCTCTTCTGAACACTTTGCTTATTGCCTGCCCTACCATCCTGTTACTATTTGGTGGCCTATAGACTACTCCTATCAGTGACCTTTTCGTCTTACTATTCCTGATTTCCACTCAAATTGATTCAACCTTGTCCTCCATAGCACCAATATCATCCCTTACTATTGCCCGGATGCCATCCTTAAACAACAAAGCTACACCACCGCCCTTACCATCCACTCTGTCCTTCCGTATAGTCTGATACCCTTGGATATTTAACGCCCAGCCGTGACCATCTTTTAACCATGTTTCAGTAATGGCCACTAAATCATAGTCATTCATGATGATTTGCGCCATCAACTCATTCACCTTATTCCATATACTACGAGCATTCAGGTAAAGTACACTTATGCTGTTTTTTATGTCTTTGTTATGAATCCTAACACCTTGATCAGTAACTTTTCGCAATTTATTTTTCCTCTTACCCTTTCTCCTAATTTTCCTTGCCTTTGAACCCATATCTCTACATAATAACCTGTCACGTAACCTGCTGCCTTGATCTCCATTAACCATTATACTGTCCATAGCTTTACCCTTCCCTTCCCCCCAACTTGCTAGTTTAAAGTCCTTGTGACCAACCTATTTATCCTATTCGCTAGAACACTGGTCCCAGAATGGTTCAGGTGAAGACCGTCCCAACGGTACAGGTCCCTCCTGCCCCAGTACTGATGCCAATGCCCCATGAAATGGAATCCCTCTTTCCCGCACCACTCCTAGACTAAACATGGCGAGTTCGAGGACAAACCTCTTGATTTTTTTCGAAGGATGCAGCGAGAACTTAAACCATCAGCCGAAGCCCTCAGCAGAAATGTAACATTGAATGACAAAGCAGGTGAGATCGTGGGGACCCAGCAGGCTCACCTGTCGCATTAAAGGTAAGTGAAAATGGTGGGTGGTGAAAGTGGTAATAAAACTAGACATGTGAAGTCGCAGTGTTGGTGGCTTGAGAAAAGTGCTGGGAACGCAGACTGGGTGAAACAGGCCAGAGGGGTTTATTAAAGTGGGAGGGGAAACCGCTGTCCCAATGGCCGAGGTGCCACAGAGTGTACACCCTGTTCAGAGACTGGTGTAGCAGCAGACACCAGAAAATGTGAAGGGTTTTATGTTTACTCGTGTACCAGATGGAGTAGGTAAGGAGATTAAGATCTTAAGAGATGCAGGAACAAGTCAATTTTTAATGGTGAGAGATCAGGAGATATGTAGTTTGGACGGAGTATTGCCAGAAAAGGTGGTATTATGTGGCATTAGTTGTAGTAAATATAAACAATTTGAAGGAAAACGTAACTGGTCTGATTAGTAAGTTTGCGGATGACACAAAGGTTGGTGGAATTGTGGATAGCGATGAGGACTGTCAGAGGATACAGCAGGATTTAGATTGTTTGGAGACTTGGGCGGAGAGATGGCAGATGGAGTTTAATCCGGACAAATGTGAGGTAATGTATTGGAAGGTCTAATACAGGGGGTAATATACAGTAAATGGCAGAACCCTCAAGTGTATTGACAGGCAGCGAGATATCGGTCCACAGGTCACAAAGTGGCAACACAGGTGGAGAATGTAGTCAAGAAGGCATACGGCATGCTTGCCTTCATTGGCCGGGGATTGAGAATACAAATTGGCAAGTCATGCTGCAACTATATTGAACCTCAGTTAGGCCACACTTGGAATATAGTGTTCAATTCTGGTCGCCACACTACCAGAAGGATGTGGAGGCTTTAGAGAGGGTGCAGAAAAGATTTACCAGAATGTTGCCTGGTCTGGAGGGCATTAGCTATGAGGGGAGGTTGGATAAACTTGGTCTGTTCTCACTGGAACGACGGAGGTTGAGGGGTAATCTGATAGAGGTCTTCAAGATTATGAGGGGCATGGGCACAGAGAGTAGTAGAGTCAATCACTGGGGGAAATAGGGTTAGGGTGCGAGGGGCAAAGGTTAGAAGAGATGTACGAGGGAAGATTTTTACACAGTGGGTAGTGGGTGCCTGGAACTCGCTGATGGAGGAGGTGGTGGAAGCAGGGACGATAGTGACATTTGAGGGGCACTTGACAAATACATCAATAGGATGGGAATAGAGGGATACGGACCCAGGAAGTTTAGACGATTTTAGGTTAGACGGGCAGTTGGTCGGCGCAGGCTAGGAGGGCCGAAGGGTCTGTTCCTGTGCTGTACTTTTCTTTGTTCTTATTAAGAGCCTTAGTGTACCACTGTGTTAGGTAAGGTTAGAAAGTCCAATGAGAAGTGGTGGTGGTAGTAGGAATAATAGAAATAATACTCGTGCCAGGGGTGCAATTTATCCCAGGTAATGATGTACCCGGATCACAGGTGGGTATGCAGCCTACTGTGGTTGAAAAGCCAGTGGAAAGTCAAACAACTGAGATGTTGCAAGAAGTATATCTGGGAGTGTTTCCTGATTGGTAACTCGATCACAAAGCCACAGAGAAGCGTTGATAGGGAGGCTCAGATTCACTTGTCAGAAGCCATGTTTAATTCCCGATTATATTGTACCCGTTTATGTCTATTTGCGCAATTAGTTACTCTGCTTTATTATGAATACTTTGCGCATTTAGGCACAAAGCCTTTAAGTCTTCTTAACATTACTTCTCTCACTCCCAATATTTTAAACTCTGGCCCTGTTTGAACCTGGCTCTTCGTTTCTCTGCCTATCACTTTTCTTATTCCCCATTCTGTCTTTTGGATTTGTCCTTGTTTCCTCCTCCTCGAACTCTTTGCTTATGTTCCCACCCCGTGACATTTTAGTTTGAGCCCTCCCCAATCACTCCAGCAAATACTCACCCTAGGTCATCAGCCCCAGTCCTGCCCAGGTGTAACCCGTCCGGTTTGTACTGGTCCCACCTCCCCCAGAACCGGTCCCAATGTCCCACGAATCTGAAACCCTCACACCATCTCTTCAGTCACGTATTCATCCAACATATCCTGCCGTTTCTGCTCTGACTAGCATGTGGCACTGGGAGTAATCCTCAGATTACCTTTGAGGTCTGACTTCTCAACATTCTTCCTAACTCCTTCTATTCTGCTTTTAGCGCCTCTACCTTTTTTTAACCTATCTCGTTGGTACCGATGTGTCGCACGACCACTGGCTGTTCACCCTCCCCCTCCAGAATGTCCTGTACCCGCTCCGAGACATCTTTGACCCCAGCACCAGGGTGGCAACATACCATCCTAGAGTCTTGTTTGCAGCCACAGAAACGCCTGTCTATTCTCCTTACAATTGAATCCCCTGTAACTATTGCATTCCCACACTTTTTGCTCCACCCCTCTGCAGCAGAACAACCATGCAACTAATTTGGCTGTTGCTGCTTTCCCCTGAGAGGCCATTCCCCTCAACAGTATCCAAAGCGGTATATCTGTATTTCAGGGGAATGACCACAGGAGATTCCTGCACTGCCTGCCCAGCTGTCTTACTCTGCCTGGTGGTCACCCATTCCCTTCCTGCCTGCGGAGTCTGAGACTGCGGTGTGACCACCTCTCTATACGTGCTCTCCACGACGCTCTCCGCCTTGCGAATGCTCCACATTGTCTCCAGCCGCCGCTCCAGCTCTGAGCAATAAGGGAATCGTGTAGATGGGCTTTAGAGTGGTTTCACAGGTCGGCGCAACATCGAGGGCCGAAGGGCCTGTACTGCGCTGTAATGTTCTATGTTCTATGAAGCCCGGGCTTCCAGGAGCTGTAACTGGAGGCACTTCCTGCACACATGCTGGTCCCGGGCACTGGGAATGTTCCTGGCCTCCCACATGGAGCAAGAGGAGCAAACCAAGGCTTTGAGCTCTCCTGCCATGACTTACCCCTTTAAGTTAAACCTTTGTCAGATGCTTGATACTAGATTAAATCCAATTCTCTATGGTCCTTGTTTCCTTGTTCTTGGAACTACCAATTAGAGCCCTTACAGCTTATAAACATCAAAACTATAAGTGATAAAAGTTGTAAAGACTGACTGACCTTACCCACTTCTGATCAATCAGCTCTCTCCCTGGTCACCTCAGCTGCAGCAGGGCAACACCCCTCTCTGAAGATATAAAAGTTTTTTTTTGAAAATATATTTATTAAAGTTTTTTAACAAAACAAAACAATTTTTTCCCCTTACAAACAATGAACCCCCCCCTCTCCCCGTAACAAAATAACGCAAAATCGCCCTGAGCAAGTTATATACATGGTAAGATGAAAAATTTACAGAGCTTTATACACTGGCTCTTGCTGTTCGTGCCAGTTTCCCTCACCCTCCATGTTATCCCCTGCTCGTCCGCCCCCTCAGACAATCTCTCGTTCCCCCCCCCCCCCCCCGCCGCAGGAACGGTTGCCACCGCCTGTAGAACCCCTGCGCAGATCCCCTTAAGGCAAACTTAATCCTTTCCAGCTTAATGAACCCAGCCATATCATTTATCCAGGCCTCCAGGCTGGGGGGCTTCGCCTCCTTCCACATTAGCAAGATCCTTCACCGGGCTACTAGGGACGCAAAGGCCAGAATGCCGGCCTCTTTCACCTCCTGCACTCCCAGTTCGTCCACTACTCCAAATAGTGCTAGCCCCCAGCTTGGCTTGACCCGGACTTTCACCACCTGAGATATTGCTCCCGCCACTCCTCTCCAGAACCCCTCCAGTGCCGGGCATGACCAAAACATATGGACATGGTTTGCCGGACTCGCTGAACACCTTCCACATCTGTCCTCCACCCCAAAGAACCTACTCAACCTCGCCCCCGTCAAGTGCGCTCTGTGAACCACCTTAAATTGTATCAGGCTGAGCCTGGCACACGAGGAGGAGGAATTAACCCGACCCAGGGCATCAGCCCACAAACCTTCCTCGATCTCCTCCCCCAGCTCCTCCTCCCATTTACCCTTCAACTCTTCTGCTAGCGCTTCCCCCTCTTCTTTCATCTCTTGGTGTATTGCCGAAACCTTTCCCTCCCCGACCCATACACCCGAGATCACCGTCTTGAATTTCCAGTGTCGGGAGCTGCGGGAATTCCCTGACCTGTCGCCTCACAAAAGCCCTCACCTGCATATATCTGAATGCATTTCCCGGGGGTAACTCGAACTTCTCCTCCAGTGCCCCTCGGCTTGCAAATGTCCCGTCGATGAAAAGGTCCCCCATTCTTCTAATCCCCGCCAGGTGCCAGCCCTGGAACCCCCCGTCAATCTTCCCCGGGACAAACCGGTGGTTACCCCTGATCGGGGACCACACCGAGGCTCCCACTGCACCCCTATGCCGTCTCCACTGGCCCCAGATCCTTAACGTTGCCGCCACCACCGGGCTCGTGGTATACTTTGATGGCGAGAGCGGCAACGGTGCCGTCACCAACACCCCCAGGCTCGTTCCTTTACAGGACGCCATCTCCATCCTCTTCCATAACCCACTTATGGATCATCGCCACGTTTGCTGCCCAGTAATAGCTCCCTAGGTTTGGCAGCGCCAGCCCTCCTCGGTCCCTACTGCGCTCCAAGTACCCTCTCCTTACCCTCGGGGTCTTATTCGCCCACACAAACCCCATAATACTCCTACGTACTCTCTTGAAAAAGCCCTTGGTGATCACGATGGGAAGGCACTGGAACACAAACAGAAACCTCGGAAGGACCACCATTTTTACCGACTGCACTCTACCCGCCAACGAGAGCGGCAACATGTCCCATCTTTTGAAGTCCACCTCCATTTGGTCCACCAACCTCGCCAGATTCAGTTTATGTAGGGCCCCCCCAGCTCCTGGCTATCTGGATCCCCAGATACCGAAGGCTCCCCTCCGCCCTCCTCAGCGGTAGGTCCCCTATCCCTCTTTCTTGGTCCCCTGCCTGTAGTACAAAAAGCTCACTCTTTCCTATATTGAGCTTATAGCCCGAGAACTCCCCAAACTCCCTCAAAGTCTGCATGACCTCCACCATCCCCTCCATTGGGTCCACCACGTACAGCAGCAGGTCGTCCGCGTATAGCGACACCCGATGCTCTTCCCCCCCGCGGACCACCCCCCTCCATTTATTAGACTCCCTCAGTGATATGGCCAATGGTTCGATCGTCAATGCAAACAACAGGGGGGACAGAGGGCACCCCTGCCTCGTTCCTCGGTACAGCCGAAAGTACTCCGACCTCCGCCGGTTCGTCACCACACTCGCCACTGGGGCGCTGTAGAGGAGCTTAACCCAGCTAATAAACCCTCCTCTGAACCCAAACCTACGCAACACCTCCCAGAGGTACTCCCACTCAACTCGGTCAAAGGCCTTCTCCGCGTCCATGGCTGCCACTATCTCCGCCTCTCTAGGGTAGCATTGTGGATAGCACAAATGCTTCACAGCTCCAGGGTCCTAGGTTCGATTCCGGCTTGGGTCACTGTCTGTGCGGAGTCTGCACATCCTCCCCGTGTGTGCAGGTTAGGTGGACTGGCCATGATAAATTGCCCTTAGTGTCCAAAATTGCCCTTAGTGTAGGGTGGGGTTACTGGGTTATGGGGATAGGGTGGAGGTGTTGACCTTGGGTAGGGTGCTCTTTCCAAGAGCCGGTGCAGACTCGATGGGCCGAATGGCCTCCTTCTGCACTGTAAATTCTATGATAATCTATGATAATCTCCCTCCTCCGATGGCATCATTATCACGTTTAAGAGCCGCCGCACATTGGTAGTTAACTGCCTGCCCTTTACAAATCCCGTCTGGTCCTCATGAATCACCCCCGGGACACAGTCCTCAATCCTCGTGGCCAGCACTTTTGCCAATAGCTTAGCGTCCACATTTCGGAGCGAAATCGGCCTGTACGATCCACATTGCAGTGGGTCCTTGTCTCGCTTCAGGATCAAGGAAATTGTCGCCTCCGACATTGTTGGGGGCATGGACCCCCCCTCTCTTGCCTCATTAAAGGTCCTCACTAGTAACGGGGCCAACAGGTCTGCGTACTTCCTGTAGAGCTCCACCAGGAATCCGTCCGGTCCCGGGACCTTCCCTGCCTGCATACTCCCCAAACCCTTACTCAGCTCCTCCAACCCGATTGGTGCCCCCAAACCAGCCACCTCTTGGTCCTCCACCCTCGGGAACCGCAGTTGGTCCAGGAATCTTCCCATCCCCTCTTCTCCCCCTGGGGGCTGGGATCTGTACAGCTCTTCGTAGAAGGCCTTAAATACCTTATTTATTTCCGTTGCACTCTGGACCATAGCTCCCCCACCACCTTTGACTCCCCCTATTTCCCTCTCTGCCGCCCTCTTACGGAGCTGGTGTGCCAGCATCCGACTGGCCTTTTCCCCGTACTCGTAGGTCGCCCCCTGCGCCTTCCTCCACTGTGCCTTCCTCCACTGTGCCTCCGCCTTCCCCGTGGTCAACAGGTCAAACTCCGTCTGGAGCCGTCGCCTTTTCCCAAGTAATCTTTCCTCCGGGGCCTCTGCGTATCTCCTGTCCACTCGCAAAATCTCCCCCACTAACCTCTCCCTTTCCATGCCCTCTGTCTTCTCCCTATGAGCCCTGATAGAGATTAGCTCTCTCCTGATCACTGCCTTCAACACCTCCCATACCACCCCCACTCGCACCTCCCCGTTGTCGTTGTCCTCCAAGTACCTTTCAATACACCCCCTTACCTTACCACACACCACCTCATCTGCCAACAGTCCCACATCCAGCCGCCACAGCGGGCGTTGGTCCCTCTCCTCTCCCAGCTCCACTTCCACCCAGTGCGGGGCATGGTCCGAAACGGCTATGGCTGAATACTCCGACCCCTCCACCCTCGGGATGAACGCCCTGCCCAGCGCAAAGAAGTCTATCCGGGAGTATGCCTTGTGCACGTGGGAGAAGAAAGAAAATTCCCTGGCCCACGCGCGGTCTTGCGAACCTCCATGGGTCCACTCCCCCCATCTGGTCCATAAACCCCCTGAGCACCCTGGCCGCCGCCGGCCTCTTTCCCGTCCTTGATCTGGAGCGGTCCAGTGCTGGGTCCAGCACTGTATTGAAGTCCCCGCCCATTATCAGTCCTCCTACCTCCAGGTCCGGGATGCGCCCCAACATGCGCTTCATGAAACCAGCATCATCCCAGTTCGGGGCGTATACGTTTACCAGTACCACCCACGCCCCCTGCAACCTACCGCTCACCATCACATATCGCCCTCCATTGTCCGCTACAATAGTCTTGGCCTCAAATGACTCCCACTTTTCCACCAGAATTGCCACCCCTCTGTTTTTCGCGTCCAGTCCCGAGTGAAATACCTGTCCTACCCATCCCCTTCTTAACCTAACCTGGTCTGCCACCTTCAGGTGTGTCTCTTGGAGCATAGCCACGTCTGCCTTCAGTCCATTCAAGTGCGCGAACACTCAAGCCCTCTTCACCGGCCCATTCAGGCCCCTCACGTTCCATGTTATCAGCCGGATTGCCCCCCCCCCCACCCCGCTCACCTCCGTCCCGACAACCTCTTCTGTGTCCCATTCCCTTTCGGTCAGTGCAGCAGCAACCCTGTTTTCCCCCCTCCCCCCCTTCCCCCCTTCCCTCCCCCCGCTAGACCCCTGTCTAGCTTTTTTGCTCCCCCCATATCACTCCCGTAAGTCAGCTGACACCTGCTGACCCCGGCTTCCCCCGCCATCCCTTTGACCCCCACCGTGTGGGAATCTCCCCATCAGTAGATGTTCCTACGCTCCCCCTCCCACCTTTCTTCCCGCGAGCGGGAGAAAACCCCCGCGCTTTCCAGAGCCTGATCCGCCCCCCCTGACGTAGCTTCTGTCGCGGTCTTGTCTCTCGTCCCCAGCTCATATAACATTCCCTGCGCGTGCTTGCCCCCCTATATACAACCGCCATCATACTTCAACCCTCAAATACCCCCCACCCTCGCAAACCCTCAATTAGAGTCCAACTTTTCAGTTAATATAAAGGCTTCGGGCGTTTCGAAGTAGTGGTGTTGGCCATTATATGTGACCCACAGTCGCGCTGGCTGCAACATTCCAAATTTCACTCCTTTCCGATGCAGCACCGCTTTGGCCCGGTTGAAACCCGCTCTCCGCGTAGCGACCTCCGCGCTCCAGTCCGGGTATATTCTAATCTCAGCACTGTCCCACTTGCTGCTCCGCTCCTTCTTGGCCCATTTCAGGACCCTCTCTCTATCAGTGAACCGTTGAAATCTCACCACCATCGCCCTTGGCGGTTCGTTTGCCTTGGGCTTCCTCGCCAGCACTCGGTGCGCCCCTTCCAGCTCCAGCAACCCCGGGGGGGCCCCCGCGCCCATCAGCGTCCCGATCATCGTGCCCGCATATGCCGCGGCGTCGGCCCCCTCCACTCCTTCTGGGAGACCCAGGATCCTCAAATTGTTTCTCTTCGACCTGTTCTCCAGGTCTTCGAGTCTTTCCACCCACGTCTTGTGTTGCGCCTCGTGCCGCTCCACTCTCACCGCCAGGCCCAAGAGCTCGTCCTCATTCTCACTCACTTTGTCCTGGATCTCCTGGATCTTCACCTCGTGGGCTTTCTGTCTGGGTTGCCCCAAGTCCTTCAATTAATGCCAGCATCGGCGCCACCATCTCCTTGCGCAGCTCCTCGAAGCAGCGCTTGATGAATTCTTGCATCTCTTCTTTGTCCTCGGCCGCCGCCATTTTGTTTGTTTTCCTCCTCTTCTCCCGCTGCTCCAGTGCCGTTTTTTTTGGCCGTTTCGCTGCGGGTCCGGTCCATACAGGTTAGTGGGGGATCTCTCTCCTCGCTTCCCCACGGGTTGGCTGTGTAAAAAATCCCGTTGGGTCTCTTCTATTGAGCCCGAAAGTCCGTCTTCGCGGGAGCTGCCGATTTGTGCGGCTTAGCTCCGCATAGCCGCAACAGGAAGTCAAGATATAAAAGTTAAAAAGCAAAGAGCACTTCTTCCCACTGTGCATCGAATTCCCACTCTGCTTCAAATTCCCAATTTAAAACTCATCTTGCTGTGCCTCGCTCTGCATGTGGCCGGTTTAATAACGTTTTGTTTGTAAAAATAACCAACCCCTGTATCTTATGCAATCACTCCTGGAACGAATCGATCTTTCCGCACAAAATTTAAAAAACGTAACGTTTCTCATCCCGTATCTTAACCACTGTTAGAAAACACCGTAACACACCCTATTTCCATAACCCCGCATACATATCATGGTCAATCCACCTCACCTGCCAATCTTTGGACTGTGGGAGGAAACCGGAGCACCCGGAGGAAACCCACGCACACACGGGGAGGATCAAATTCCACCCAGTCACCCGAGGCTGGAGTTGAACCTGGGACCCTGGCGCTGCGAGATAGCAGTGCTAACTGTCGTGCCACCTCTGGGAACTGAGTCAAGAATCTGCATATTGGCAACAGATACATGAAGGTTGGAGGACACTGGTTTTGGGACAGAGGGGTAATTGGGCAGCAACATCTGTGCCTGAGCCGTCCCCTTGAGGATACTATCTGCTCACCCCAAATGTTGAAGGAGGCGAGACGAAGTGAACTAAAAACAGGCTGCCCCACTTTCTCCTGGTTGGGGAACCACATTCTGCAGGATCACGACTTTTGTGGCCAAAGGAAGAAAGCCTTAAATTTTGGAAGGTGAGGGCAGGAGTGAAGCGGGGCGGAGTTGAAAATGGGAGGCGGTGGTGGGGTCGGGGGCAGGAGCGGGCCGACGTGGGCAAAAGGAGCGGAATCAGGAGCTGGGCACGTTTTGGAGCGAGGCGGAGTGGAGAGCGTCGTCGGGAAGGGGGCGGAGTGGGGGGCAGAATCGGAGTTGGGGCAGAGTTGGGAGCGGGGCGGTGTTGGGATGGGATCAGGGCCGGGATCCAGGAGGGGTGGAGAGGGTGGAGCTGGAAACTGGGTGGGGTTTTGAACAGGGCGGAGTCAGGATGTGGGTGGGGTCAGGAAACAGGCAGGGAATGGGGTGGAGCTAGGGAACGGCGGGTTCGGCAGTGGGGCTAAGCTGGGAAATGGGCGGGGCCGGGGTCTGGGCAGAGTCAGGAGTGGGGCTCAGTCGAGATGGACGGGGTGGAGTCGAGAGAGAGGGGGAGGAGTCGGGAGATGGGCAGAGTCAAGAGTGCGGTGGGGTCGGGTATAAAAAAAAATGAAAAAGATCAAACTATAATATCACAGGAAGGCTGTGAGATGATTGGCTGCGAGTACTGTAGCTTCCCCTTTCTCCACAGTCTGAGGAGCGGGGAAGTTAAAATATTTTCTAGTATTGCCGAAAAGCACCCGTTGCCAAAGCTTTTTCTTTTGTACTCATCAGAACAATTCACAAGAATACCAAATGTAAAGGGAACAACAATTTATACTTCATGAGAAGAGTGTGTTGGTTGGTTGGCAACTGGACTCTGACCACACAACGAGCAGTTAGGATCTGAGACCAAGGTGGAGGGAGAATTCAGTTGAGGCTTTCAAGATGAAATTGGATTCTTATCCGAAAAGAAAGAATGTGCAAGGCTTCAGGAAGAAGGTGGGGAATGCCACTCAGGGAATTACTCCTTCAAATATCTGGTATAAACATGAGGTGAATGCCTTTCTGTGCTGTAACCATTCTGTGAATTTTAAATTAAGGTTGAGGATGAGAAATCTGGGTCTGAAACTTGGGTCTTAAGCTTAAATAAAGGAAACTATCAAGGTGGAAAATTTCACAGGTACGAAGACAGTTGGTTTAAGAAGACGGTAAAAATAGGTAGCTAAGCAGTGGCAGATATTTGAAGAGATATTTCATCATTCCGAATAAAGATATATTTCATTCAGAAAGAAAGACTGGAGACGTAGGAACAATCCATGCGAAGGTCAGGAGGCTGGGAAAATGTTGGAGACGCAAAGAATAATCGTGAGCAGTTCTAAACAAGGTGTGAGCAGGATGCGATGCGTCTGCAAAGGACAAATGTTTTGCAGGCTGAATATAATGTTGGAAAATGTGCGATTGTCCACTTTGGATGAAAAG
Source organism: Scyliorhinus torazame (assembly GCF_047496885.1). Classification (NCBI taxonomy): domain Eukaryota; kingdom Metazoa; phylum Chordata; class Chondrichthyes; order Carcharhiniformes; family Scyliorhinidae; genus Scyliorhinus; species Scyliorhinus torazame. Next base: position 32,541,999 of record NC_092736.1, on the reverse strand, counting down.
AAAAACAGAACATTGTTTAAATAGAAACTGCAGAATGCTGCAAGACGGAGAGTGTCATCAAAGGTGAATCATTAAATGATAGCAAACAAATAATTTTTAAAAATAATCTTTATTGTTACAAGTAGGCTTACATTAACACTGCAATGAAGTTACTGTGAAAAGCCCCTAGTCGCCACATTCCGGCGCCTGTTCGGGTACACAGAGGGAGAATTTGGAATGTCCAATTCACCTAACAGCACGTCTTTCGGGACTTGTGGGAGGAAACCGGAGCACTCGGAGGAATCCCACGCAGACACGGGGAGAACGTGCAGACTCCGCACAGACAGTGACCCAAGCCGGGAATCGAACCTGGGACCCTGGAGCTGTGAAGTAACAGTGCTAACCACTGTGCTACCGTGCTGCCCAAATCCGTAAGCTGTGCTTTTAACATCCAGAAGACTTTTTTTTTAAACTTGAATCAGGTCAAAGTCTGCTTTTAGTCTCTGTCCGTAAGGTACTGCGTGTGACCGTCTCCACCCCCAAAAACTTCAGAGCCTCTGAAAGAGCCATTGTCCACAACACACTCCCTACTTAAACTAAAATACCACACCTGAAAAGCACCCACAATATGCTCACCCCTCATGGTCTATAAGTTCACAAAGCCAATCCAATAGATGGACTTTTATTCCCCTCGAGCCCCCAATTTGTTATGGACCAGGGTTTAGAGAACCCCAAAGTGTATCATGGAGTTCACCTGACCCACAACTTTTACTAGATTGTGGTATGGGGAGCACACGGCCCACTCTACAGGTGTGGTACAGCAGAAATGGAAAAGTATTTTTTAAAGCAAAACAATGTTTATTCCATGAACTCAAGTTAACATTTTTAAAACAAACAGTGAACATCTTAGCGACCATTAATTCAAATACAACCCCCAAAGAATACAACACTAAGTAATCCGTAAGTTGTCCTTTTAACAGGTTGGCAAGCTGCACCCAGTAGCATTCTGCAGACATCAATGCTGGGCTGCCACGATCTATATTTAGGACTTGGATGATGGGGTAGACTATATTGTAGGCAACATTTCTAATGATACAAAGAAAGATAGGAAATAAATTGTGAGGATCATTCAAAGAGCCTTCAAAGGGATACAGATAGGTTGAGAAAAAGAACACAAATTTGATGGATGATGTATAATGCGAGAAAACGTAAGGTTTTCCACTTTTTGGAAGAAAAGAACAGAATATTGTTTAATTTTTTAAAAATTCATTTATGGGATGTGGGCGTCGCTGTTGGGCCAATGTCGTTTTAAATATAAATTTCGAGTACCCAATTCATTTTTTCCACTTAAGGGGCAATTTAGCGTCGCCAATCCACTGACCTTACACATCTTTGGGTTGTGGGGGCGAAACCCACGCAAACACGGGGAGAATGTGCAAACTCCGCACGGACAGTGACCCAGAGCCGGGATCGAACCTGGGACCTCGGCGCCGCGAGGCTGCGGGGCTAACCCACTGCGCCACCGTGCTGCCCAGGCCAGCGTTTATTACTCCTCCCGGATCGCCATTGGGAAGTTGGTGGTGAGCTGCGTTCTGTTCAAGTCCTTGAGATGTAGGTACACCGAGGATGCTGTTAAGGACGGTGTTACAGGATTTTGACGCAGCGACAGTGAAGGAACGGCCGATATATTTCCAAGTCGGGCTGTGTGACGTGGAATGGAACTTGCAGGTGGTGGTGTCGGGAAGACCCAGTCAAAGGCCGGCTGTCCAGAGAAATTCAGCAACATCCTCCGACACCTCCAATACAGGGTGTCGGCGACAGCCCTCACCGATGGAAATAATACAGAAAACCTCGCGGTCAAGACTGGAGTCAAGCAGAGATGTGTCATCGTCCCCCACCCTTTTCTCCATCTTCATCGCCACCATCCTTCACCTCATCAAGAACGAGCTTCCCAGTGGAGTGGACATCATCTACAGGAAGGACAGAAACATTTCAACCTCGACCGTGGAGTTGCTGTCAGGGTCCATAAGACATAGGAGCAGAATTAGGCCACTCGGCCCATCGAGTCTGCTCCGCCATTCAATCATGGCTGATATTTTCTCACCCCCATTCTCCTGCCTTCTCCCCATAACCCCTGATCCTCTTATTAATCAAGAACCTATCTATCTCTGTCTTAAAGACACTCAGTGAATTGGCCTCCACAGCCTTCTGCGGCAAAGAGTTCCACAGATTCGCCACCCTCTGGCTGAAGAAATTCCTCCTCATCTCTGTTTTAAAGGATCGTCCCTTTAGTCTGAGATGGTGTCCTCTGGTTCTAGTTTTTCCTACAAGTGAAACAATGAAAATCGCTTATTGTCACAAGTAGGCTTCAAATGAAGTTACTGTGAAAAGCCCCTAGTCGCCACATTCCGGCGCCTGTTTGGGGAGGCTGGCACGGGAATTGAACCGTGCTGCTGGCCTGCCTTGGCCTGCTTTCAAAGCCAGCGATTTAGCCCTGTGCTAAACCAGCCCATTGAGGAAAGAGGTGGAAACATCCTCTCCACGTCCACTCCATCCAGGCCTCGCAGTATCTTGTACATTGCAATATGATCCCCTCTCATCCTTCTAAACTCCGAGTACAGACCCAGAGTCCTCAAACGTTCCTCATAGGACAAGTTCTTCATTCCAAGGATCATTCTTCTGAACCTCCTCTGGACCCTTTCCAAGGCCAGCACATCCTTCCTTAGATACGGGGCCCAAATCTGCTCACAATACTTCAAATGGGATCTGACCAGAGCCCGGGGTCTGACAACCCCGGTAACTATAGACCAGGGAGCCTTACTTCTGTTGTGGGTAAAATCTTGGAAAGGTTTATAAGAGATAGGGTGTATAATCATCTGGAAAGGAATAATTTGATTAGAGATAGTCAACACGGTTTTATGAAGGGTAGGTCGTGCCTCACAAACCTTATTGAGGTCTTTGAGAAGGTGACCAAACAGGTGGATGAGGGTATAGCAGTTGATGCGGTGTATATGGATTTCAGTAAAGCGTTTGATAAGGTTCCCCACGGTAGGCTACTGCAGAAAATACAGAGGCATGGGATTCAGGGTGATTTAGCAGTTTGGATCAGAAATTGGCTACCTGGAAGAAGACAAAGGGTGGTGGTTGATGGGAAATGTTCAGACTGGAGTCCAGTTACTAGTGGTGTACCACAAGGATCTGTTTTGGGGCCACTGCTGTTTGTCATTTTTATAAATGACCTGGAGGAGGGAGTAGAAGGATGTGTGAGTAAATTTGCAGATGGCACTAAAGTCGGTGGAGTTGTGAACAGTGAGGAAGGATGTTACAAGTTACAGAGGGACATAGATAAGCTGCAGCGCTGGGCTGAGAGGTGGCAAATGGAGTTTAATGCAGAAAAGTGTGAGGTGATTCATTTTGGAAGGAATAACAGGAAGACAGAGTACTGGGCTAATGGTAAGATTCTTGGCAGTGTGGATGAGCAGAGAGATCTCGGTGTCCATGTACATAGATCCCTGAAAGTTGCCACCCAGGTTGAGAGGGTTGTTCAGAAGGCGTATGGTGTGTTAGCTTTTATTGGTAGAGGGATAGAGTTTCAGAGCCATGAGGTCATGTTGCAGCTGTACAAAACTCTGGTGCGGCCGCATTTGGAGTATTGCGTGCAATTCTGGTCGCCGCATTATAGGAAGGATGTGGAAGCATTGGAAAGGGTGCAGAGGAGATTTACCAGAATGTTGCCTGGTATGGAGGGAAGATCTTATGAGGAAAGACTGAGGGACTTGAGGGTGTTTTCGTTAGAGAGAAGAAGGTTAAGAGGTGACTTAATTGAGGCATACAAGATGATCAGAGGATTAGATAGGGTGGACAGTGAGAGCCTTTTTCCTCAGATGGTGATGTCTAGCACAAGGGGACATAGCTTTAAATTGAGGGGAGATAGGTATAGGAAAGATATCAGAGGTAGGTTCTTTACTCAGAGAGTAGTAAGGGCGTGGAATGCCCTGCCTACAACAGTAGTGGACTAGCCAACACTAAGGGTATTCAAATGGTCATTGGATAGACATATGGACGATAAGGGAATACTGTAGATGGGCTTTAGAGTGGTTTCACAGGTCGGTGCAACATCGAGGGCCGAAGGGCCTGTCCTGCGCTGTAATGTTCTATGTTCTTATACAGCCTCAGAAGTGCATCCCTGGTCTTGTATTCTAGCCCTCTTGACATGAATGCTAACATTGCATTTGCTTTCTTAACTGCCGACTGAGCCTGCACATTAACCTTAAGAGAATCGTGAATAAGGACTCCCAAGTCCCTTTGTGCTTCTGCTTTCCGAAGCATTTCCCCATTTAGAAAATAGTCTATGCCTAGATTCCTCCTTCCAAAGTGCACACTTTTCCACATTGTGTTTCATTTGCCACTTCATTGCCCACTCTCCTAGCTTGCCCAAGCCCTTGCTTCCTCAATACTACCTGTCCCTCTACAGATCTTTGTATCATCTGCAAACTGAGCAACAGTGCTTTCAGTACCTTCTTCCAGATCATTAATGTATGTTGTAAAAAGTTGTGGTCCCAGCACAGACCCCTGAGGCACACCACTAGTCACCGGCTGCCATCCTGAAAAAGACCCCTTCATGCTGACTCTCTGCCTTCTGCCAGCCAGCCAATCCTCTACCCATGCCAGGATCTTACCCTTAACACCATGGGCTCTTAACTTATTTAACAGTCTCCTATGCGGCACCTTGTCAAAGGCCTTCTGGAAATCTAAATAAATCACGTCCACTGGTTCTCCTTTGTCTAACTTGCTTGTTACCTCCTCAAAGAACTCTAACAGATTTGTTAGACATGACCCCCCCTTGACAAAGCCGTGCTGACTCAGTCCTATTTTACCATGCACTTCCAAGTGCTTCGCAATCTCATCTTTAATAACAGACTCTAAAATCTTACCAATGACCGAAGTCAGGCTAACCGGCCTATAATTTCCTGTCTTCTGCCTCCCTCCCTTCTTAAACAGGGGTGATACATTAGCCACCATCCAGTCCTCTGGGACCCTCCCGGCCTCCAGTGATTCCTGAAAGATCATCACCAATGCCTCCACAATTTCCTCAGCTATCTCTTTTAGAACCCTGGGGTGTAGTCCATCTGGTCTAGGTGATTTATTCACCTTCAGACCTTTCAGTTTCCCTGGAACCTTCTCCTTAGTAATGGGCACTGCGCTCACCTCTACCCCCTGATTCTCCTGGATCTCTGGCATCCCACTGGTGTCTTCCACCGTGAAGACTGATGCAAAGTAACTATTCAGTTCCTCTGCCATTTCTTTGTTTCCTATTATTACTTCTCCAGCCACATTTCCCAGTGGTCCAATGTCTATTTTGCCTCTCTCTTACCTTTTATATATTGAAAAAATCCTCTGGTTTCCCACCATTGCTCGCCACTTTGTATGCTTTTCGTTAGCCTTTATGTTGTCCTTGACATCCCTCGTCAGCCATGGATGCCTTGTCCTCCCCTTAGCATGTTTCCTCCTCCTTGGGATGAATTTCTGTTGCGCCTCCCTAATAACCCCCAAAACTCCTGCCATTGCTTTCCACTGTCTTCCCTGCTAGGCTCCTTCTCCAATCAACTCTGGCCAGCTCCTCCCTTATGTCTTTGCAGATACCCTTATTTAATTGTAATACCGTTACATCTGATTGCAGCTTCTCCCCCTCAAACTGCAGGGTAAATTCTATCACTGGGGCTGGTTTAGCACACTGGGCTAAATAGCTGGCTTTTAAAGCAGACCAAGGCAGCCCAGCTGCACGGTTCAATTCCTGTAAATGCCTCCCAGAACAGGCGCTCGAATGTGGCGACTAGGGGCTTTTCACAGTAACTTCATTGAAGCCTACTTGTGACAATAAGCGATTTTAAGGGCTGGTTTAGCACTGGGCTAGATCGTTGGCTTTTAAAGCAGACCAAGGCAGGCCAGCAGCACGGTTCGATTCCCGTACCAGCCTCCCCGAACAGGCGCCGGAATGTGGCGACTAGGGGCTTTTCACAGTAACTTCATTGACGCCGACTCGTGACAATAAGCGATTTTCATTTTTCATTTAATCATATTTTGGTCACTGCTCCCTAAGGGATCCTTCACCTTAAGGTCCCTAATCAAGTCCGCCTCATTGCACATCACCAAATCCAGAATTGCCTGTTCCCTAGTAGGCTCTGTCACAAGCTGCTCCAAAAAACTATCTCATAGACATTCCACAAATTCCTTTTCTTGGGATCTACACCGACCTGATTTTCCCAGTCCACCTGCATATTGAAGTTCCCCATGATTATTGTAATATTGCCTTTTTTACAGCCTTTACTATCTCCTGATTTATTTTCTGCCCCACATCCTGACTACTGCTAGGGGGCCTGTACATAACTCCCATCAGGGTCTTTTTACCTTTGCGATTCCTCAACTCTACCCACAGATTCTGTGCCTCCTGATCTATATCGCTCCTTGCTATCGATTTAACTTCATTCCTTACTAACAATGCAACCCCGCCCCCTTTGCCCATCTGCCTGTCCTTTCGATAGGACACATATCCTTGGATATTTAGATCCCAGCCCTGATCCCCTTGCAGCCACGTCTCTGTGATGCCCACAACATCGTACCGGCCAATTTCAATGTGCGCAACAAGCTCATTGACCTTGTTCCGTATACTGCGCGCATTTAGGTACAACACCCTCAATCCTGCATTGGCCACCTCCCTATTCACACTCTCCACAGTCACTGTACCCTGTACTGTGGCCCTTTTTGATTTTTGACAATGGCTTCTCTGCCTGACACTTTCCCCCTGACTGCTTTTTGTTTCTGGCCCCGTTTTACTTCCCCTCGAATTCCTACATCGGATCCCATCCCCCTGCTACATTAGTTTAAACCCTCCCAAACAGCCCGAGCAACCCCCCCCCCCCACACCCCCCTAGGACATTGGTTCCAGTCCTGCCCAGGTGCAGGCCGTCCAATTTGTACTGGTCCCACCTCCCCCAGAACCGGTTCCAATGCCCCAGGAATTTTAATCCCTCACTCTTGCACCATCGTTCGAGCCACGCATTCATCCTATCTATACTGACATTCCTACTCTGTTTCACTCCTGAAAGATCCAGCAAAACTTTCTCCAGAAAGCCATTGTGAGGACCGACTCTCTCTCCCCGGTAAGTCTGGGTATCATTCTCTCGAGACTTAAAGGCTTGAAGTCAAACCACAAACTGATTGCAAGGTTTAATGTGGAATAAAGTCTCTCAGGAAAGAAATAGGCCTGGGTGTGCATCTTGGGTTGAAGGCCCAGTTTGACAAGAACTAAAGTGACTCTCCAGAAGGCCTGATGCCTGTAGGTACCATACTGAATGAAAGAGTCTGCCACGATGACCATCATCAGCTGTAAACCAGAGGCTTTGATCAACCAGCATTCTCTGAGGAACGTCTGCTACTTTTATCTTTTGTCCTTTATCCTTATTATTTTACCCCTTTCCACTCATCTGTGTTTGTCTGTCTTGTGTGTGTGGGTAGAGTGTGGAACAGATAAAGGGGGTACTAGTATCTTGTTGTTTTTCAGTTGTTTTACTGCATATTTCAGCATTATCCCTGTTATAAATAAACAATAATTGTGTTTTAACTTGCAACCCTGGTGACTGTAATTATTGGACTGCCAAGGGCCAAAGATTTCGGGAATGTTTCTAAGAAGCATTGGTTAAGCCACGTGTGTTGTGACTACGGGGCCGGTGGGGCGGGAATTGACCGCGCACCAGCCCAGGGTGATGTAACATTGCCGATTGTGTAGGGTGGTTGTGCCACTCAACACAATGGAGGGAATCCTCAATCTGAGGCCGGGATCTGATCAAACTGCAATGCTACCCCCTTTAAAAGGTGCAGGTCAGCGTTCCACAGAGCAGCTCACTAACCAGATGGACCCAAGCTGATACCTCCAGTCGAACAAGAAGACGGTCAGAGATGTATGGGCAGTGACATTATTGAAATGAGCAGGTAGCATCAGGTTATCACGCGCATGGATTGTAATTAACAAGCATGGGATTGTCAAAACATCAGAAACCCTCTGCTCATCTTCAGGAAACATCAAATTTGCCCCTTCACAGTTCCCCCTCCCCCATTCACTGGCAGTATCTCCCGCTCCCCTGTTCACTGGCAGTATCTCCGACTCCCCTGTTCACTGGCAGTATCTCCCACTCCCCTGTTCACTGGCAGTATCTCCCACTCCGCTGTTCACTGGCAGTATCTCCCACTCCCCTGTTCACTGGCAGTATCTCCCACGACCTGTTCACTGGCAGCATCTCCCACTCCCGTGTTCACTGGCAGAATCTCCCGCTCCCCTGTTCACTGGCAGTATCTCCCACTCCCCTGTTCACTGGCAGTATATCCCACTCCGCTGTTCACTGGCAGTATCTCCGACTCCCCTGTTCACTGGCAGTATCTCCCGCTGCCCTGTCACTGGCAGCATCTCCCGCTCCCCTGTTCACTGGCAGTATCTCCCACTCCTCTGTTCACTGGCAGTATCCCCCACTCCCTGTTCACTGGCAGTATCTCCCACTCCCCTGTTCACTGGCAGTATCTCACAATCACCTGTTCACTGGCAGTATCTCCCACTCCCTATTCTCTGGCAGTAGCACCTATTCCCCTGTTCACTGGCAGTATCTCCCACTCCCCTGTTCACTGGCAGTATCTCCCACTCCCCTTTTCACTGTCAGCATCTCCCACTCCCCTGTTCACTGGCAGTATCTCCTGCTCCCCTGTTCACTGGCAGTATCTCCCACTCCCCTGTTCACTGGCAGTATCTCAATCTCCCTGTTCACTGGCAGTATCTCCCACTCCTCTGTTCACTGGAAGTATCTCCCGCTCCCTGTACACTGGCAGTATCTCCCACTCCCCTGTTCACTGGCAGTATCTCCCACTCCCCTGTTCATTGGCAGTATCTCCCACTCCCTGTACTCTGGCAATCTCTCGCGCTGCCCTGTTCACTGGGAGTATCTCCCGCTCCCCTGTTCAGTGGCAGTATCTCCCACTCCCTGTACTCTGGCAATCTCTCGCGCTGCCCTGTTCACTGGGAGTATCTCCCGCTCCCCTGTTCACTGGGAGTATCTCCCGCTCCCCTGTTCAGTGGCAGTATCTCCCACTCCACTGTTCACTGGCAGGATCTCCCACTCCCTGTTCACTGGCAGTATCACCGACTCCACTGTTCACTGGCAGTATCTCCCGCTCCCCTGTTCACTGGCAATATCTCCCACTCCCTGTTTACTGGCAGTATCTCCCACTCCCCTGTTCACTGGCAGTATCTCCCGCTCCCTGTTCACTGGCAGTATGTCCAACTCCCATGTTCACTGGCAGTATCTCCCACTCCCCTGTTCACTGGCAGTATCTCCCACTCCCATGTTCACTGGCAGTATCTCCCACTCCCTGTTCACTGGCAGTATCACCCACACCCCTGTTCACTGGCAGGATCTCCCACTCCCTGTTTACTGGCAGTATCTCTCACTCCCCTGGTCACTGGCAGTATCTCCCACTCCCTGTTCTCTGGCAGTATCTCCCGCTCCCCTGTTCACTGGCAGTATCTCCCACTCCCCTGGTCACTGGCAGTATCTCCCACGCCCCTGTTCACTGGCAGTATCTCCCACTCCCAGTTCACTGGCAGTATCTCCCACTCCCCTGTTCACTGGCAGTACCTCCCACTCCCCTGTTCACTGGCAGTATCTCCTGCTCCCCTGTTCACTGGCAGTATCTCCCAGTCCCCTGTTCACTGGCATTATCTCCCGCTCCCTGTTCACTGGCAGTATCTCTCACTCCCCTGTTCACTGGGAGTATCTCCCGCTCCCCTGTTCACTGGCAATATCTCCCACTCCCTGTTTACTGGCAGTATCTCCCACTCCCCTGTTCACTGGCAGTATCTCCCGCTCCCTGTTCACTAGCAGTATCCCCCACTCCCCTGTTCACTGGCAATATCTCCCGCTCCCCTGTTCACTGGCAGTATCTCCCACTCCCTGTTCACTGGCAGTATCTCCCACTCCTTGTTCACTGGCACTTTCACCCACACCCCTGTTCACTGGCAGGATCTCCCACTCCCTGTTTACTGGCAGTATCTCTCACTCCCCTGGTCACTGGCAGTATCTCCCACTCCCTGTTCTCTGGCAGTATCTCCCGCTCCCCTGTTCACTGGCAGTATCTCCCACTCCCCTGGTCACTGGCAGTATCTCCCACGCCCCTGTTCACCTGCAGTATCTACCACTCCCAGTTCACTGGCAGTATCTCTCACTCCCCTGTTCACTGGCAGTATCTCCCACTCCCCTGTTCACTGGCAGTCTCTCCCGCTACATGTTCACTAGCAGTATCCCCCAGTCCCCCGTTCACTGGCAGTATCTCCCGCTCCCCTGTTCAGTGGCAGTATCTCCCACTCCCCTGTTCACTGGCAGTATCTCCCACTCCCTGTTCACTGGCAGTACCTCCCACTCCCCTGTTCACTGGCAGTATCTCCCGCTCCCTGTTCGCTGGCAGTATCTCCCACTCCCCTGTTCACTGGCAGTATCTCCCGCTCCCCTGTTCACTGGCATTATCTCCCGCTCCCCTGTTCACTGGTAGTATCCACCGCTCCACAGTTCACTGGCAGTATCTCCCGCTCCCTGTTCACTGGCAGTATCTCCCAATCCCTGTTCACTAGCAGAATCTCCCACTCCCCTGTTCACCTACAGTTTCTCCCACTCCCCTGTTCACCTACAGTATCTCCCTCTCCCCTGTTCACTGGCAATATCTCCCACTCCCTGTTTACTGGCAGTATCTCCCACTCCCCTGTTCACTGGCAGTATCTCCCGCTCCCTGTTCACTAGCAGTATCCCCCACTCCCCCGTTCACTGGCAATACCTCCCGCTCCCCTGTTCACTGGCAGTATCTCCCGCTCAACTGTTCACTGGCAGTATCTCCCACTCCCTGTTCACTGGCAGTATCACCCACACCCCTGTTCACTGGCAGGATCTCCCACTCCCTGTTTACTGGCAGTATCTCTCACTCCCCTGGTCACTGGCAGTATCTCCCACTCCCTGTTCTCTGGCAGTATCTCCCGCTCCCCTGTTCACTGGCAGTATCTCCCACTCCCCTGGTCACTGGTAGTATCTCCCACGCCCCTGTTCACTGGCAGTATCTCCCACTCCCAGTTCACTGGCAGTATCTCCCACTCCCCTGTTCACTGGCAGTATCTCCCACTCCCCTGTTCACTGGCAGTATCTCCTGCTCCCCTGTTCACTGGCAGTATCTCCCAGTCCCCTGTTCACTGGCAGTATCTCCCGCTCCCTGTTCACTGGCAGTATCTCTCACTCCCCTGTTCACTGGGAGTATCTCCCGCTCCCCTGTTCACTGGCAATATCTCCCACTCCCTGTTTACTGGCAGTATCTCCCACTCCCCTGTTCACTGGCAGTATCTCCCGCTCCCTGTTCACTAGCAGTATCCCCCACTCCCCTGTTCACTGGCAATACCTCCCGCTCCCCTGTTCACTGGCAGTATCTCCCACTCCCTGTTCACTGGCAGTATCTCCCACTCCCTGTTCACTGGCAGTATCACCCACACCCCTGTTCACTGGCAGGATCTCCCACTCCCTGTTTACTGGCAGTATCTCTCACTCCCCTGGTCACTGGCAGTATCTCCCACTCCCTGTTCTCTGGCAGTATCTCCCGCTCCCCTGTTCACTGGCAGTATCTCCCACTCCCCTGGTCACTGGCAGTATCTCCCACGCCCCTGTTCACTGGCAGTATCTCCCACTCCCAGTTCACTGGCAGTATCTCCCACTCCCCTGTTCACTGGCAGTACCTCCCACTCCCCTGTTCACTGGCAGTATCTCCTGCTCCCCTGTTCACTGGCAGTATCTCCCAGTCCCCTGTTCACTGGCATTATCTCCCGCTCCCTGTTCACTGGCAGTATCTCTCACTCCCCTGTTCACTGGGAGTATCTCCCGCTCCCCTGTTCACTGGCAATATCTCCCACTCCCTGTTTACTGGCAGTATCTCCCACTCCCCTGTTCACTGGCAGTATCTCCCGCTCCCTGTTCACTAGCAGTATCCCCCACTCCCCTGTTCACTGGCAATATCTCCCGCTCCCCTGTTCACTGGCAGTATCTCCCACTCCCTGTTCACTGGCAGTATCTCCCACTCCTTGTTCACTGGCAGTATCACCCACACCCCTGTTCACTGGCAGGATCTCCCACTCCCTGTTTACTGGCAGTATCTCTCACTCCCCTGGTCACTGGCAGTATCTCCCACTCCCTGTTCTCTGGCAGTATCTCCCGCTCCCCTGTTCACTGGCAGTATCTCCCACTCCCCTGGTCACTGGCAGTATCTCCCACGCCCCTGTTCACCTGCAGTATCTACCACTCCCAGTTCACTGGCAGTATCTCTCACTCCCCTGTTCACTGGCAGTATCTCCCACTCCCCTGTTCACTGGCAGTCTCTCCCGCTACCTGTTCACTAGCAGTATCCCCCAGTCCCCCGTTCACTAGCAATATCGCCGACTCCCTGTTCTCTGGCTGTATCTCCCACTCCCTGTTCACTGGCAGTATCTCCCGCTCCGCGGTTCACTGGCAGTAACCCCACTCCCCTGTTCACTGGCAGTATCTCCCGCTCCTTGTTCACTGGCAGTATCTCCTGCTCCCTTTTACACTGGCAGTATCTCCTGCTCCTCTGTTCACTGGCAGTATCTCCCAATCCCCTGTTCACTGGCAGTATCTCCCACTCCCTGTTCTCTGGCAGTATCACCCACTCCCCTGTTCACTGGCAGTATGTCCAACTCCCATGTTCACTGGCAGTATCTCCCACTCCCCTGTTCACTGGCAGTATCTCCCACTCCCCTGTTCACTGGCAGTATCTCCTGCTCCCCTGTTCACTGGCAGTATCTCCCAGTCCCCTGTTCACTGGCAGTATCTCCCGCTCCCTGTTCACTGGCAGTATCTCTCACTCCCCTGTTCACTGGGAGGATCTCCCGCTCCCCTGTTCACTGGCAATATCTCCCACTCCCTGTTTACTGGCAGTATCTCCCACTCCCCTGTTCACTGGCAGTATCTCCCGCTCCCTGTTCACTAGCAGTATCCCCCACTCCCCTGTTCACTGGCAATACCTCCCGCTCCCCTGTTCACTGGCAGTATCTCCCACTCCCTGTTCACTGGCAGTATCTCCCACTCCCTGTTCACTGGCAGTATCTCCCGCTCCCCTGTTCACTGGCAATACCTCCCGCTCCCCTGTTCACTGGCAGTATCACCCACACCCCTGTTCACTGGCAGGATCTCCCACTCCCTGTTTACTGGCAGTATCTCTCACTCCCCTGGTCACTGGCAGTATCTCCCACTCCCTGTTCTCTGGCAGTATCTCCCGCTCCCCTGTTCACTGGCAGTATCTCCCACTCCCCTGGTCACTGGCAGTATCTCCCACGCCCCTGTTCACTGGCAGTATCTCCCACTCCCAGTTCACTGGCAGTATCTCCCACTCCCCTGTTCACTGGCAGTATCTCCCACTCCCCTGTTCACTGGCAGTATCTCCTGCTCCCCTGTTCACTGGCAGTATCTTCTAGTCCCCTGTTCACTGGCATTATCTCCCGCTCCCTGTTCACTGGCAGTATCTCTCACTCCCCTGTTCACTGGGAGTATCTCCCGCTCCCCTGTTCACTGGCAATATCTCCCACTCCCTGTTTCCTGGCAGTATCTCCCGCTCCCCTGTTCACTGGCAATATCTCCCACTCCCTGTTTCCTGGCAGTATCTCCCGCTCCCTGTTCACTAGCAGTATCCCCCACTCCCCTGTTCACTGGCAATATCTCCCGCTCCCCTGTTCACTGGCAGTATCTCCCACTCCCTGTTCACTGGCAGTATCTCCCACTCCTTGTTCACTGGCAGTATGACCCACACCCCTGTTCACTGGCAGTATCCCCCGCTCCACTGTTCACTGGCAGTATCCCCTGCTCCCCTGTTCACTGGCCGAATCTCCAGCTCCCTGTTCACTAGCAGTATCCCCCGCTCCAGTGTTCACTGGCAGTATCTCCCACTCCCTGTTCACTGGCAGTATCTCCCACTCCCCTGTTCACTGGCAGTATCTCCCACTCCCTGTTCACTGGCAGTCTCTCCCATTCCCTGTTCACTGGCTGTATCTCCTGCTCCTTGTTCACTGGCAGTGTACCCCCCTCCCTGTTCATTGGCAGTATTCCCCCCTCCCTGTTCATTGGCAGTATCTCCCGCTCCCTGTTCACTGGCAGTATTCCCCACTCCCTGTTCACTGGCAGTATCTCCCACTCCCCTGATCACTGGCAATATCGCCCACTCCTCTGTTCACTGGCAGTATTCCCCGCTCCACTGTTCACTGGCATTGCCCCCTGCTCCCCTGTTCACTGGCAGTATCTGCCGCTCCCCTGTTCACTGGCAGTATCTCCCACTCCCCTGTTTACTGGCAGTATCTCCCACTCCCTGTTCACTGGCAGTATCTCCCGCTCCCCTGTTCACTGGCAGTATGCCCCGCTCCACTGTTCACAGGCAGTATCTCCCACTCCCCTGTTCACTGGCAGTATCTGCCGCTCCCCTGTTCACTGGCAATATCTCCCACTCCCTGATCAGTGACACTATCTCCCGCTCCCTGTTCACTGGCAGTATCTCCTGTTCCCCTGTTCACTGGCAGTATCTCCCACTCCCTGGTCACTGGCAGTATCTGCCACTGCCCTGTTCACTGGCAGTATCTCCCGCTCCCCTGTTCACTGGCAGTATCTCCCACTCCCTGTTCACTGGCAGTATCTCCCACTCCCTGTTCACTGGCAGTATCTCCCGCTCCCCTGTTCACTGGCAGTATCTCCCGCTCCCCTGTTCACTGGCAGTATGTCCCACTCCCCTGATCACTGGCAGTATCTCCCGCTCCGCTGTTCACTGGCAGTATCACCAGCTCCCCTGTTCACTGGCAGTATCTCCCGCTCCCCTGTTCACTGGCAGTATCGCCCGCTGCTCTGTTCACTGGCAGTATCCCCCGCTCCCTGGCAGTATCTCCCACTCCGCTGTTCACTGGCAGTATATCCCGCTCCCCTGTTCACTGGCAGTATCTCCACCTCCCCTGTTCACTGGCAGTATCTCCCACTCCCCTGTCCACTGGCAGTATCTCCCACTCCCATGTTCACTGGCAGTATATCCCGCTCCCCTGTTCACTGGCAGTATCTCCCACTCCCTGTTCACTGGCAGTATCTCCCACTCCCTGTTCACTGGCAGCATCTCCCACTCCCCTGTTCACCTACAGTATATCCCGCTCACCTGTTCACTGGCAGTATCTCCCCTCCCCTGTTCACTGGCAGTATCTCCCACTCCCCTGTTCACTGGCAGTATCTCCCACTCCCCTGTTCACTGGCAGTATCTCCCACTCCCCTGTTCACTGGCAGTATATCCCGCTCCCCTGTTCTCCGGCAGTATCTCCCACTCCCCTGTTCACTGGCAGTATCTGCCGCTCCCCTGTTCACTGGCAATATCTCCCACTCCCTGATCAGTGGCACTATCTCCCGCTCTCTGTTCACTGGCAGTATCTCCTGTTCCCCTGTTCACTGGCAGTATCTCCCACTCCCTGGTCACTGGCAGTATCTGCCACTGCCCTGTTCACTGGCAGTATCTCCCGCTCCCCTGTTCACTGGCAGTATCTCCCACTCCCTGTTCACTGGCAGTATCTCCCACTCCCTGTTCACTGGCAGTATCTCCCGCTCCCCTGTTCACTGGCAGTATCTCCCGCTCCCCTGTTCACTGGCAGTATGTCCCACTCCCCTGATCACTGGCAGTATCTCCCGCTCCCCTGTTCACTGGCAGTATCTCCAGCTCCCCTGTTCACTGGCAGTATCTCCCGCTCCCCTGTTCACTGGCAGTATCTCCCGCTCCCCTGTTCACTGGCAGTATCCCCCACTCCCTGTACGCTGGCAGTATCGCCCGCTCCTCTGTTCACTGGCAGTATCCCCCGCTCCCTGGCAGTATCTCCCACTCCGCTGTTCACTGGCAGTATATCCCGCTCCCCTGTTCACTGGCAGTATCTCCCGCTCCCCTGTTCACTGGCAGTATCTCCCACTCCCCTGTTCACTGGCAGTATCTCCCACTCCCCTGTTCACTGGCAGTATATCCCGCTCCCCTGTTCACTGGCAGTATCTCCCACTCCCTGTTCACTGGCAGTATCTCCCACTCCCTGTTCACTGGCAGCATCTCCCACTCCCCTGTTCACCTGCAGTATATCCCGCTCACCTGTTCACTGGCAGTATCTCCCCTCCCCTGTTCACTGGCAGTATCTCCCCTCCCCTGTTCACTGGCAGTATCTCCCACTCCCCTGTTCACTGGCAGTATCTCCCCTCCCCTGTTCACTGGCAGTATATCCCGCTCCCCTGTTCTCCGGCAGTATCTCACGCTCCCCTGTTCACTGGTAGGATCCAGCGCTCCACAGTTCACTGGCAGTATCTCCCACTCCCTGTTCACTGGCAGTATCTGCCACGCCCCTGTTCACTGGCAGTATCTCCCGCTCCCCTGTTCACTGGCAGTACCTCCCACTCCCTGTTCACTGGCAGTATCTCCTGCTCCCCTGTTCATTGGCAGTATCTCCCGCTCCCTGTTCACTGGCAGTATCTCCCACTCCCCTGTTCACCGGCAGTATCTCCCACTCCCCTGTTCACTGGCAGTATCTCCCACTCCCCTGTTCACGGACAGTATCTCCCACTCACTGTTCACTGGCAGTATCTCCTACTCCTCTGTTAACTGGCAGTATCTCCCACTCCCTGTTCTCTGGCAGTATCTCCCACTCCCTGTTCACTGGCAGTATCTTTCCTGTTCACTGGCAGTATCTCTCGCTGCCCTGTTCACTGGCAGTATCTCCCACGCCCTTTTCACTGGCAGTATCTCCCACTCCCCTGTTCACTGGCAGTATCTCCCACTCCCCTGTTCACTGGCAGTAACTTCCACTCCCTGTTCACTGGCAGTATCTCCCGCTCCCCTGTTCACTGGCAGTATCTCCCACTCTCTGTTCACTGGCAGTTTCTCCCACTCCCCTGTTCATTGGCAGTACCTCCCACTCCCCTGTTCACTGGCAGTATCTCCCACTCTCCTGTTCACTGGCAGTATCTCCAGCTCCCCTGTTCACTGGCAGTGTCTCCCGCTCCCCTGTTCACTGGCAGTATCTCCCGCTCCCCTGTTCACTGGCAGTATCCCCCACTCCCTGTACACTGGCAGTATCGCCCGCTCCTCTGTTCACTGGCAGTATCACCCGCTCCCTGGCAGTATCTCCCACTCCGCTGTTCACTGGCAGTATATCCCGCTCCCCTGTTCACTGGCAGTATCTCCCGCTCCCCTGTTCACTGGCAGTATATCCCGCTCCCCTGTTCTCCGGCAGTATCTCACGCTCCCCTGTTCACTGTTAGTATCCAGCGCTCCACAGTTCTCTGGCAGTATCTCCCACTCCCTGTTCACTGGCAGTATCTGCCACGCCCCTGTTCACTGGCAGTATCTCCCGCTCCCCTGTTCACTGGCAGTATCTCCCACTCCCTGTTCACTGGCAGTATCTCCTGCTCCCCTGTTCATTGGCAGTATCTCCCGCTCCCTGTTCACTGGCAGTATCTCCCACTCCCCTGTTCACCGGCAGTATCTTCCACTCCCCTGTTCACTGGCAGTATCTCCCACTCCCCTGTTCACGGACAGTATCTCCCACTCCCTGTTCACTGGCAGTATCTCCTACTCCTCTGTTCACTGGCAGTATCCCGCGCTCCACTGTTCATTGCCAGTATCCTCCGCTCCACTGTTCACTGCTAGTATGTCCCGCTCCCCTGTTCACTGGCAGTATCTCCCACGCCCTGTTCACTGGCAGTATCCCCGCTCCACTGTTCACTGGCAGTATCTCCCACTCCCTGTTCACTGGCAGTGTCTCCCACACCCTGTTCACTGGCAGTGTCTCCCACTCCCTGTTCACTGGCAGTATCTCCCACTCCCTGTTCTCTGGCAGTATCTCCCACCCCCTGTTCACTGGCAGTATCCCCGCTCCACTGTTCACTGGCAGTATCTCCCACTCACTGTTCACTGGCAGTGTCTCCCACAACCTGTTCACTGGCAGTGTCTCCCACTCCCTGTTCACTGGTAGTATCTTCCCTGTTCACTGGCAGTATTTCCCGCTACCCTGTTCCCTGGCAGTATCTCCCACGCCCTTTTCACTGGCAGTATCTCCCACTCCCCTGTTCACTGGCAGTAACTTCCACTCCCTGTTCACTGGCAGTATCTCCCGCTCCCCTGTTCACTGGCAGTATCTCCCACTCTCTGTTCACTGGCAGTTTCTCCCACTCCCCTGTTCACTGGCAGTATCTCCCACTCCCCTGTTCACTGGCAGTGTCTCCCACTCTCTTGTTCACTGGCAGTATCTCCCGCTCCCTGTTCACTGGCAGTATCTCTCACTCCCCTGTTCACTGGGAGTATCTCCCGCTCCCCTGTTCACTGGCAATATCTCCCACTCCCTGTTTACTGGCAGTATCTCCCACTCCCCTGTTCACTGGCAGTATCTCCCGCTCCCTGTTCACTAGCAGTATCCCCCACTCCCCTGTTCACTGGCAATACCTCCCGCTCCCCTGTTCACTGGCAGTATCTCCCACTCCCTGTTCACTGGCAGTATCTCCCACTCCCTGTTCACTGGCAGTATCTCCCGCTCCCCTGTTCACTGGCAATACCTCCCGCTCCCCTGTTCACTGGCAGTATCACCCACACCCCTGTTCACTGGCAGGATCTCCCACTCCCTGTTTACTGGCAGTATCTCTCACTCCCCTGGTCACTGGCAGTATCTCCCACTCCCTGTTCTCTGGCAGTATCTCCCGCTCCCCTGTTCACTGGCAGTATCTCCCACTCCCCTGGTCACTGGCAGTATCTCCCACGCCCCTGTTCACTGGCAGTATCTCCCACTCCCAGTTCACTGGCAGTATCTCCCACTCCCCTGTTCACTGGCAGTATCTCCCACTCCCCTGTTCACTGGCAGTATCTCCTGCTCCCCTGTTCACTGGCAGTATCTTCTAGTCCCCTGTTCACTGGCATTATCTCCCGCTCCCTGTTCACTGGCAGTATCTCTCACTCCCCTGTTCACTGGGAGTATCTCCCGCTCCCCTGTTCACTGGCAATATCTCCCACTCCCTGTTTCCTGGCAGTATCTCCCGCTCCCTGTTCACTAGCAGTATCCCCCACTCCCCTGTTCACTGGCAATATCTCCCGCTCCCCTGTTCACTGGCAGTATCTCCCACTCCCTGTTCACTGGCAGTATCTCCCACTCCTTGTTCACTGGCAGTATGACCCACACCCCTGTTCACTGGCAGTATCCCCCGCTCCACTGTTCACTGGCAGTATCCCCTGCTCCCCTGTTCACTGGCCGAATCTCCAGCTCCCTGTTCACTAGCAGTATCCCCCGCTCCAGTGTTCACTGGCAGTATCTCCCACTCCCTGTTCACTGGCAGTATCTCCCACTCCCCTGTTCACTGGCAGTATCTCCCACTCCCTGTTCACTGGCAGTCTCTCCCATTCCCTGTTCACTGGCTGTATCTCCTGCTCCTTGTTCACTGGCAGTGTACCCCCCTCCCTGTTCATTGGCAGTATTCCCCCCTCCCTGTTCATTGGCAGTATCTCCCGCTCCCTGTTCACTGGCAGTATTCCCCACTCCCTGTTCACTGGCAGTATCTCCCACTCCCCTGATCACTGGCAATATCGCCCACTCCTCTGTTCACTGGCAGTATTCCCCGCTCCACTGTTCACTGGCATTGCCCCCTGCTCCCCTGTTCACTGGCAGTATCTGCCGCTCCCCTGTTCACTGGCAGTATCTCCCACTCCCCTGTTTACTGGCAGTATCTCCCACTCCCTGTTCACTGGCAGTATCTCCCGCTCCCCTGTTCACTGGCAGTATGCCCCGCTCCACTGTTCACAGGCAGTATCTCCCACTCCCCTGTTCACTGGCAGTATCTGCCGCTCCCCTGTTCACTGGCAATATCTCCCACTCCCTGATCAGTGACACTATCTCCCGCTCCCTGTTCACTGGCAGTATCTCCTGTTCCCCTGTTCACTGGCAGTATCTCCCACTCCCTGGTCACTGGCAGTATCTGCCACTGCCCTGTTCACTGGCAGTATCTCCCGCTCCCCTGTTCACTGGCAGTATCTCCCACTCCCTGTTCACTGGCAGTATCTCCCACTCCCTGTTCACTGGCAGTATCTCCCGCTCCCCTGTTCACTGGCAGTATCTCCCGCTCCCCTGCTCACTGGCAGTATGTCCCACTCCCCTGATCACTGGCAGTATCTCCCGCTCCGCTGTTCACTGGCAGTATCACCAGCTCCCCTGTTCACTGGCAGTATCTCCCGCTCCCCTGTTCACTGGCAGTATCGCCCGCTGCTCTGTTCACTGGCAGTATCCCCCGCTCCCTGGCAGTATCTCCCACTCCGCTGTTCACTGGCAGTATATCCCGCTCCCCTGTTCACTGGCAGTATCTCCACCTCCCCTGTTCACTGGCAGTATCTCCCACTCCCCTGTCCACTGGCAGTATCTCCCACTCCCATGTTCACTGGCAGTATATCCCGCTCCCCTGTTCACTGGCAGTATCTCCCACTCCCTGTTCACTGGCAGTATCTCCCACTCCCTGTTCACTGGCAGCATCTCCCACTCCCCTGTTCACCTACAGTATATCCCGCTCACCTGTTCACTGGCAGTATCTCCCCTCCCCTGTTCACTGGCAGTATCTCCCACTCCCCTGTTCACTGGCAGTATCTCCCACTCCCCTGTTCACTGGCAGTATCTCCCACTCCCCTGTTCACTGGCAGTATATCCCGCTCCCCTGTTCTCCGGCAGTATCTCCCACTCCCCTGTTCACTGGCAGTATCTGCCGCTCCCCTGTTCACTGGCAATATCTCCCACTCCCTGATCAGTGGCACTATCTCCCGCTCTCTGTTCACTGGCAGTATCTCCTGTTCCCCTGTTCACTGGCAGTATCTCCCACTCCCTGGTCACTGGCAGTATCTGCCACTGCCCTGTTCACTGGCAGTATCTCCCGCTCCCCTGTTCACTGGCAGTATCTCCCACTCCCTGTTCACTGGCAGTATCTCCCACTCCCTGTTCACTGGCAGTATCTCCCGCTCCCCTGTTCACTGGCAGTATCTCCCGCTCCCCTGTTCACTGGCAGTATGTCCCACTCCCCTGATCACTGGCAGTATCTCCCGCTCCCCTGTTCACTGGCAGTATCTCCAGCTCCCCTGTTCACTGGCAGTATCTCCCGCTCCCCTGTTCACTGGCAGTATCTCCCGCTCCCCTGTTCACTGGCAGTATCCCCCACTCCCTGTACGCTGGCAGTATCGCCCGCTCCTCTGTTCACTGGCAGTATCCCCCGCTCCCTGGCAGTATCTCCCACTCCGCTGTTCACTGGCAGTATATCCCGCTCCCCTGTTCACTGGCAGTATCTCCCGCTCCCCTGTTCACTGGCAGTATCTCCCACTCCCCTGTTCACTGGCAGTATCTCCCACTCCCCTGTTCACTGGCAGTATATCCCGCTCCCCTGTTCACTGGCAGTATCTCCCACTCCCTGTTCACTGGCAGTATCTCCCACTCCCTGTTCACTGGCAGCATCTCCCACTCCCCTGTTCACCTGCAGTATATCCCGCTCACCTGTTCACTGGCAGTATCTCCCCTCCCCTGTTCACTGGCAGTATCTCCCCTCCCCTGTTCACTGGCAGTATCTCCCACTCCCCTGTTCACTGGCAGTATCTCCCCTCCCCTGTTCACTGGCAGTATATCCCGCTCCCCTGTTCTCCGGCAGTATCTCACGCTCCCCTGTTCACTGGTAGGATCCAGCGCTCCACAGTTCACTGGCAGTATCTCCCACTCCCTGTTCACTGGCAGTATCTGCCACGCCCCTGTTCACTGGCAGTATCTCCCGCTCCCCTGTTCACTGGCAGTACCTCCCACTCCCTGTTCACTGGCAGTATCTCCTGCTCCCCTGTTCATTGGCAGTATCTCCCGCTCCCTGTTCACTGGCAGTATCTCCCACTCCCCTGTTCACCGGCAGTATCTCCCACTCCCCTGTTCACTGGCAGTATCTCCCACTCCCCTGTTCACGGACAGTATCTCCCACTCACTGTTCACTGGCAGTATCTCCTACTCCTCTGTTAACTGGCAGTATCTCCCACTCCCTGTTCTCTGGCAGTATCTCCCACTCCCTGTTCACTGGCAGTATCTTTCCTGTTCACTGGCAGTATCTCTCGCTGCCCTGTTCACTGGCAGTATCTCCCACGCCCTTTTCACTGGCAGTATCTCCCACTCCCCTGTTCACTGGCAGTATCTCCCACTCCCCTGTTCACTGGCAGTAACTTCCACTCCCTGTTCACTGGCAGTATCTCCCGCTCCCCTGTTCACTGGCAGTATCTCCCACTCTCTGTTCACTGGCAGTTTCTCCCACTCCCCTGTTCATTGGCAGTACCTCCCACTCCCCTGTTCACTGGCAGTATCTCCCACTCTCCTGTTCACTGGCAGTATCTCCAGCTCCCCTGTTCACTGGCAGTGTCTCCCGCTCCCCTGTTCACTGGCAGTATCTCCCGCTCCCCTGTTCACTGGCAGTATCCCCCACTCCCTGTACACTGGCAGTATCGCCCGCTCCTCTGTTCACTGGCAGTATCACCCGCTCCCTGGCAGTATCTCCCACTCCGCTGTTCACTGGCAGTATATCCCGCTCCCCTGTTCACTGGCAGTATCTCCCGCTCCCCTGTTCACTGGCAGTATATCCCGCTCCCCTGTTCTCCGGCAGTATCTCACGCTCCCCTGTTCACTGTTAGTATCCAGCGCTCCACAGTTCTCTGGCAGTATCTCCCACTCCCTGTTCACTGGCAGTATCTGCCACGCCCCTGTTCACTGGCAGTATCTCCCGCTCCCCTGTTCACTGGCAGTATCTCCCACTCCCTGTTCACTGGCAGTATCTCCTGCTCCCCTGTTCATTGGCAGTATCTCCCGCTCCCTGTTCACTGGCAGTATCTCCCACTCCCCTGTTCACCGGCAGTATCTTCCACTCCCCTGTTCACTGGCAGTATCTCCCACTCCCCTGTTCACGGACAGTATCTCCCACTCCCTGTTCACTGGCAGTATCTCCTACTCCTCTGTTCACTGGCAGTATCCCGCGCTCCACTGTTCATTGCCAGTATCCTCCGCTCCACTGTTCACTGCTAGTATGTCCCGCTCCCCTGTTCACTGGCAGTATCTCCCACGCCCTGTTCACTGGCAGTATCCCCGCTCCACTGTTCACTGGCAGTATCTCCCACTCCCTGTTCACTGGCAGTGTCTCCCACACCCTGTTCACTGGCAGTGTCTCCCACTCCCTGTTCACTGGCAGTATCTCCCACTCCCTGTTCTCTGGCAGTATCTCCCACCCCCTGTTCACTGGCAGTATCCCCGCTCCACTGTTCACTGGCAGTATCTCCCACTCACTGTTCACTGGCAGTGTCTCCCACAACCTGTTCACTGGCAGTGTCTCCCACTCCCTGTTCACTGGTAGTATCTTCCCTGTTCACTGGCAGTATTTCCCGCTACCCTGTTCCCTGGCAGTATCTCCCACGCCCTTTTCACTGGCAGTATCTCCCACTCCCCTGTTCACTGGCAGTAACTTCCACTCCCTGTTCACTGGCAGTATCTCCCGCTCCCCTGTTCACTGGCAGTATCTCCCACTCTCTGTTCACTGGCAGTTTCTCCCACTCCCCTGTTCACTGGCAGTATCTCCCACTCCCCTGTTCACTGGCAGTGTCTCCCACTCTCTTGTTCACTGGCAGTATCTCCCACTCCCTGTTCACTGGCAGTATCTCCCACTCCCTGTTCACTGGCAGTATCTCCCTCTGCGCTGTTCACTGGCAGTATCTCCCGCTACCCTGTTCACTGGCAGTATCTCCCACTCCCCTGATCACTGGCAGTATCTCCCGCTCCCCTGTTCACTGGCAGTATCTCCAGCTCCCATGTTCACTGGCAGTATCTCCCTCTCCCCTGTTCACTGGCAGTATCTCCCGCTCCCCTGTTCACTGGCAGTATCCCCCACTCCCTGTACACTGGCAGTATCGCCCGCTACTCTGTTCACTGGCAGTATCCCCCGCTCCCTGGCAGTATCTCCCACTCCGCTGTTCACTGGCAGTATATCCCGCTCCCCTGTTCACTGGCAGTATCTCCCGCTCCCCTGTTCACTGGCAGTGTCTCCCACTCCCCTGTTCACTGGCAGTATCTCCCACTCCCCTGTTCACTGGGAGTATATCCCGCTCCCCTGTTCTCCGGCAGTATCTCACACTCCCCTGTTCAATGTCAGTATCTGCCACGCCCTGTTCACTGGCAGTATCTCCCACTCCCTGTTCAATGTCAGTATCTGCCACGCCCTGTTCACTGGCAGTATCTCCCTCTCCCCTGTTCACTGGCAGTATCTCCCACTCCCTGTTCACTGGCAGTATCTCCTGCTCCCTTGTTCATTGGCAGTATCCCCCGCTCCCCTGTTCACTGGCAGTATCTCCCGCTCCCTGGTCATTGGCAGTATCTCCCACTCCCCTGTTCACTGGCAGTATCTCCTGCTCCCTTGTTCATTGGCAGTATCTCCCGCTCCCTGTTCATTGGCAGTATCTCCCACTCCCTGTTCACTGGCAGTATCTCCTGCTCCCTTGTTCATTGGCAGTATCTCCCGCGCCATGTTCATTGGCAGTATCTCCCGCTCCCTGTTCATTGGCAGTATCTTCCACTCCCCTGTTCACTGGCAGTATCTCCCACTCCCCTGTTCACGGACAGTATCTCCCACTCCCTGTTCACTGGCAGTATCTCCTACTCCTCTGTTCACTGGCAGTATCCCCCGCTCCACTGTTCACTGCCAGTATCCCCCGCTCCACTGTTCACTGCCAGTATCCCCCGCTCCACTGTTCACTGCCAGTATCTCCTGCTCCCCTGTTCACTGGCAGTATCTCCCACGCCCTGTTCACTGGCAGTATCCCCGCTCCACTGTTTCCTGGCAGTATCTCCCACTCCCTGTTCACTGGCAGTGTCTCCCACGCCCTGTTCACTGGCAGTATCTCCCACTCCCTGTTCTCTGGCAGTATCTCCCACTCCCTGTTCACTGGCAGTATCTTCCCTGTTCACTGGCAGTATCTCCCGCTCCCCTGTTCACTGGCAGTATCTCCCACGCCCTTTTCACTGGCAGTATCTCCCACTCCACTGTTCACTGGCAGTATCTCCCACTCCCCTGTTCACTGGCAGTAACTTCAACTCCCTGTTCACTGGCAGTATGTCCCGCTCCCCTGTTCACTGGCAGTATCTCCCAGTCTCTGTTCACTGGCAGTTTCTCCCATTCCCCTGTTCACTGGCAGTATCTCCCACTCCCCTGTTCACTGGCAGTATCTCCCACTCTCCTGTTCACTGGCAGTATCACCCACTCCCCTGTTCACTGGCAGTATCCCCCACTCCCCTGTTCACTGGCAGTATCTCCCTCTCCCTGTTCACTGGCAGTATCCCCCACTCCCCTGTTCACTGGCAGTATCCCTCACTCCCCTGTTCACTGGCAGTATCGCCCACTCCCCTGTTCACTGGCAGTATCTCCCACTCCCTGTTCACTGGCAGTATCTCCCACTCCCCTGTTCACTGGCAGTATCCCCCGCTCCCCTGTTCACTGGCAGTATCTCCCACTCCCCTGTTCACTGGCAGTATCTCCCGCTCCTTGTTCACTGGCAGTATCTCCTGCTCCCCTGTTCACTGGCAGTATCTCCCGCTCCCCTGTTCTCCGGCACTATCTCACGCTCCCCTGTTCACTGGCAGTATCCCCCGCTCCCCTGTTCACTGGCAGTATCTCCCGCTCCCCTGTTCACTGGCAGTATCTCCCACTCCCCTGTTCACTGGCAGTATCCCCCGCTCCCCTGTTCACTGGCAGTATCCCCCGCTCCCCTGTTCACTGGCAGTATCTCCCACTCCCCTGTTCACTGGCAGTATCTCCCGCTCCTTGTTCACTGGCAGTATCTCCTGCTCCCCTGTTCACTGGCAGTATCTCCCGCTCCCCTGTTCACTGGCAGTATCTCCCGCTCCCCTGTTCTCAGGCAGTATCTCATGCTCCCCTGTTCACTGGTACGATCCACCGCTCTGCAGTTCACTGGCAGTATCTCCCACTCCCTGTTCACTGGCAGTATCTCCCACTCCCCTGTTCACTGGCAGTATCTCCCACTCCCCTGTTCATGGACAGTATCTCCCACTCCCTGTTCACTGGCAGTATCTCCTACTCCTCTGTTCACTGGCAGTATCACCCGCTCCGCTGTTCACTGGCAGTATCTCCCACTCCCCTGTTCACTGTCAGTATCTCCCACTCCCTGTTCACTGGCAGTATCTCCCACTCCCCTGTTCACTGGCCGTATCTCCCACTCCCCTGTTCACTGGCAGTATCTCCCGCTCCTTGTTCAATGGCAGTATCTCCCGCTCCCCTGTTCACTGGCAGTATCTCCCGCTCCCCTGTTCACTGGCAGTATCTCCCACTCCCTGTTCACTGGCAGTATCTCCCACTCCCCTGTTCACTGGCAGTATCCCCCGCTCCCCTGTTCACTGGCAGTATCTCCCACTCCCCTGTTCACTGGCAGTATCTCCCGCTCCTTGTTCACTGGCAGTATCCCCCGCTCCACTGTTCACTGCCAGTATCCCCCGCTCCACTGTTCACTGCCAGTATCCCCCGCACCACTGTTCACTGCCAGTATCCCCCACTCCACTGTTCACTGCCAGTATCACCCGCACCCCTGTTCACTGGCAGTATCCCCCTCTCCACTGTTCACTGCCAGTACCTCCCGCTCCCCTGTTCACTGGCAGTATCTCCCACTCCCCTGTTCACTGGCAGTATCCCCCGCTCCCCTGTTCACTGGCAGTATCCCCCGCTCCCCTGTTCACTGGCAGTATCTCCCACTCCCCTGTTCACTGGCAGGATCTCCCGCTCCTTGTTCACTGGCAGTATCTCCTGCTCCCCTGTTCACTGGCAGTATCTCCCGCTCCCCTGTTCTCCGGCAGTATCTCATGCTCCCCTGTTCACTGGTACGATCCACCGCTCTGCAGTTCACTGGCAGTATCTCCCACTCCCTGTTCACTGGCAGTATCTCCCACTTCCCTGTTCACTGGCAGGATCTCCCACTCCCCTGTTCATGGACAGTATCTCCCACTCCCTGTTCATTGGCAGTATCTCCTACTCCTCTGTTCACTGGCAGTATCACCCGCTCCGCTGTTCACTGGCAGTATCTCCCCCTCCCCTGTTCACTGTCAGTATCTCCCACTCCCTGTTCACTGGCAGTATCTCCCACTCCCCTGTTCACTGGCCGTATCTCCCACTCCCCTGTTCACTGGCAGTATCTCCCGCTCCTTGTTCACTGGCAGTATCTCCCGCTCCCCTGTTCACTGGCAGTATCTCCCGCTCCCCTGTTCACTGGCAGTATCTCCCACTACCTGTTCACTGGCAGTATCTCCCACTCCCCTGTTCACTGGCAGTATCCCCCGCTCCCCTGTTCACTGGCCGTATCTCCCACTCCCCTGTTCACTGGCAGTATCTCCCGCTCCTTGTTCACTGGCAGTATCTCCTACTCCTCTGTTCACTGGCAGTATCCCCCGCTCCCCTGTTCACTGGCAGTATCTCCCGCTCCTTGTTCACTGGCAGTATCTCCTACTCCTCTGTTCACTGGCAGTATCTCCCCCTCCCCTGTTCACTGTCAGTATCTCCCACTCCCTTTTCACTGGCAGTGTCTCCCACTCCCCTGTTCACTGGCAGTATCTCCCGCTCCCCTGTTCACTGGCAGTATCTCCCACTCCCCTGTTCACTGGCAGTATCCCCCGCTCCCCTGTTCACTGGCAGTATCCCCCGCTCCCCTGTTCACTGGCAGTATCTCCCACTCCCCTGTTCACTGGCAGTATCTCCCGCTCCTTGTTCACTGGCAGTATCTCCTGCTCCCCTGTTAACTGGCAGTATCTCCCGCTCCCCTGTTCTCCGGCAGTATCTCATGCTCCCCTGTTCACTGGTACGATCCACCGCTCTGCAGTTCACTGGCAGTATCTCCCACTCCCTGTTCACTGGCAGTATCTCCCACTCCCCTGTTCACTGGCAGTATCTCCCACTCCCCTGTTCATGGACAGTATCTCCCACTCCCTGTTCACTGGCAGTATCTCCTACTCCTCTGTTCACTGGCAGTATCACCCGCTCCGCTGTTCACTGGCAGTATCTCCCACTCCCCTGTTCACTGTCAGTATCTCCCACTCCCTGTTCACTGGCAGTATCTCCCACTCCCCTGTTCACTGGCCGTATCTCCCACTCCCCTGTTCACTGGCAGTATCTCCCGCTCCTTGTTCAATGGCAGTATCTCCCGCTCCCCTGTTCACTGGCAGTATCTCCCGCTCCCCTGTTCACTGGCAGTATCTCCCACTCCCTGTTCACTGGCAGTATCTCCCACTCCCCTGTTCACTGGCAGTATCCCCCGCTCCCCTGTTCACTGGCAGTATCTCCCACTCCCCTGTTCACTGGCAGTATCTTCCGCTCCTTGTTCACAGGCAGTATCTCCTACTCCTCTGTTCACTGGCAGTATCCCCCGCTCCACTGTTCACTGCCAGTATCCCCCGCTCCACTGTTCACTGCCAGTATCACCCGCACCCCTGTTCACTGGCAGTATCCCCCTCTCCACTGTTCACTGCCAGTATCTCCCGCTCCCCTGTTCACTGGCAGTACCTCCCACTCCCTGTTCACTGGCAGTATCTCCCGCTCCCCTGTTCACTGGCAGTATCTCCCACTCCCCTGTTCACTGGCAGTATCCCCCGCTCCCCTGTTCACTGGCAGTATCCCCCGCTCCCCTGTTCACTGGCAGTATCTCCCACTCCCCTGTTCACTGGCAGTATCTCCCGCTCCTTGTTCACTGGCAGTATCTCCTGCTCCCCTGTTCACTGGCAGTATCTCCCGCTCCCCTGTTCTCCGGCAGTATCTCATGCTCCCCTGTTCACTGGTACGATCCACCGCTCTGCAGTTCACTGGCAGTATCTCCCACTCCCTGTTCACTGGCAGTATCTCCCACTCCCCTGTTCACTGGCAGGATCTCCCACTCCCCTGTTCATGGACAGTATCTCCCACTCCCTGTTCATTGGCAGTATCTCCTACTCCTCTGTTCACTGGCAGTATCACCCGCTCCGCTGTTCACTGGCAGTATCTCCCCCTCCCCTGTTCACTGTCAGTATCTCCCACTCCCTGTTCACTGGCAGTATCTCCCACTCCCCTGTTCACTGGCCGTATCTCCCACTCCCCTGTTCACTGGCAGTATCTCCCACTCCCTGTTCACTGGCAGTATCTCCCACTCCCCTGTTCACTGGCAGTATCCCCCGCTCCCCTGTTCACTGGCAGTATCTCCCACTCCCCTGTTCACTGGCAGTTTCTCCCGCTCCTTGTTCACTGGCAGTATCTCCTACTCCTCTGTTCACTGGCAGTATCCCCCGCTCCCCTGTTCACTGGCAGTATCCCCCGCTCCCCTGTTCACTGGCAGTATCTCCCACTCCCCTGTTCACTGGCAGTATCTCCCGCTCCTTGTTCACTGGCAGTATCTCCTGCTCCCCTGTTCACTGGCAGTATCTCCCGCTCCCCTGTTCTCCAGCAGTATCTCATGCTCCCCTGTTCACTGGTACGATCCACCGCTCTGCAGTTCACTGGCAGTATCTCCCACTCCCTGTTCACTGGCAGTATCTCCCACTCCCCTGTTCACTGGCAGGATCTCCCACTCCCGTGTTCATGGACAGTATCTCCCACTCCCTGTTCACTGGCAGTATTTCCTACTCCTCTGTTCACTGGCAGTATCATCCGCTCCGCTGTTCACTGGCAGTATCTCCCCCTCCCCTGTTCACTGTCAGTATCTCCCACTCCCTTTTCACTGGCAGTGTCTCCCACTCCCCTGTTCACTGGCCATATCTCCCACTCTCCTGTTCACTGGCAGTATCTCCCGCTCCTTGTTCACTGGCAGTATCTCCCGCTCCCCTGTTCACTGGCAGTATCTCCCACTCCCTGTTCACTGGCAGTATCTCCCACTCCCCTGTTCACTGGCAGTATCTCCCGCTCCCCTGTTCACTGGCAGTATCTCCCACTCCCCTGTTCACTGGCAGTATCCCCCGCTCCACTGTTCACTGCCAGTATCCCCCGCTCCCCTGTTCACTGGCAGTATCTCCCACTCCCCTGTTCACTGGCAGTATCTCCCGCTCCTTGTTCACTGGCAGTATCTCCTACTCCTCTGTTCACTGGCAGTATCCCCCGCTCCACTGTTCACTGCCAGTATCCCCCGCTCCACTGTCCACTGCCAGTATCCCCCGCTCCACTGTTCACTGCCAGTATCACCCGCACCCCTGTTCACTGGCAGTATCCCCCTCTCCACTGTTCACTGCCAGTATCTCCCGCTCCCCTGTTCACTGGCAGTACCTCCCACTCCCTGTTCACTGGCAGTATCTCCCGCTCCACTGTTCATTGCCAGTATCTCCCACTCCCCTGTTCACTGGCAGTATCTCCCACTCCCTGTTCACTGGCAGTATCCCCCGCTCCCCTGTTCACTGGCAGTATCTCCCACTCCCTGTTCACTGGCAGTATCTCCCACTCCCTGTTCTCTGGCAGTATCTCCGACTCCCTGTTCACTGGCAGTATCTCCCCTGTTCACTGGCTGTATCTCCCGCTCCCCTGTTCACTGGCAGTATCTCCCACTCCCTTTTCACTGGCAGTTTCTCCCACTCCCTGTTCACTGGCAGTATCCCCCGCTCCCCTGTTCACTGGCAGTATCTCCCACTCCCCTGTTCACTGGCCGTATCTCCCACTCCCCTGTTCACTGGCAGTATCTCCCACTCCCTGTTCACTGGCAGTATCTCCCGCTCCCCTGTTCACTGGCCGTATCTCCCACTCCCCTGTTCACTGGCAGTATCTCCCGCTCCTTGTTCACTGGCAGTATCTCCCGCTCCCCTGTTCACTGGCAGTATCTCCCGCTCCCCTGTTCACTGGCAGTATCTCCCACTCCCTGTTCACTGGCAGTATCTCCCACTCCCCTGTTCACTGGCAGTATCCCCCGCTCCCCTGTTCACTGGCCGTATCTCCCACTCCCCTGTTCACTGGCAGTATCTCCCGCTCCTTGTTCACTGGCAGTATCTCCTACTCCTCTGTTCACTGGCAGTATCCCCCGCTCCCCTGTTCACTGGCAGTATCCCCCGCTCCCCTGTTCACTGGCAGTATCTCCCACTCCCCTGTTCACTGGCAGTATCTCCCGCTCCTTGTTCACTGGCAGTATCTCCTGCTCCCCTGTTCACTGGCAGTATCTCCCGCTCCCCTGTTCTCCGGCAGTATCTCATGCTCCCCTGTTCACTGGTACGATCCACCGCTCTGCAGTTCACTGGCAGTATCTCCCACTCCCTGTTCACTGGCAGTATCTCCCACTCCCCTGTTCACTGGCAGGATCTCCCACTCCCCTGTTCATGGACAGTATCTCCCACTCCCTGTTCACTGGCAGTATCTCCTACTCCTCTGTTCACTGGCAGTATCACCCGCTCCGCTGTTCACTGGCAGTATCTCCCCCTCCCCTGTTCACTGTCAGTATCTCCCACTCCCTTTTCACTGGCAGTGTCTCCCACTCCCCTGTTCACTGGCAGTATCTCCCGCTCCCCTGTTCACTGGCAGTATCTCCCACTCCCCTGTTCACTGGCAGTATCCCCCGCTCCCCTGTTCACTGGCAGTATCCCCCGCTCCCCTGTTCACTGGCAGTATCTCCCACTCCCCTGTTCACTGGCAGTATCTCCCGCTCCCCTGTTCTCCGGCAGTATCTCATGCTCCCCTGTTCACTGGTACGATCCACCGCTCTGCAGTTCACTGGCAGTATCTCCCACTCCCTGTTCACTGGCAGTATCTCCCACTCCCCTGTTCACTGGCAGTATCTCCTACTCCTCTGTTCACTGGCAGTATTACCCGCTCCGCTGTTCACTGGCAGTATCTCCCACTCCCCTGTTCACTGTCAGTATCTCCCACTCCCTGTTCACTGGCAGTATCTCCCACTCCCCTGTTCACTGGCCGTATCTCCCACTCCCCTGTTCACTGGCAGTATCTCTCGCTCCTTGTTCAATGGCAGTATCTCCCGCTCCCCTGTTCACTGGCAGTATCTCCCGCTCCCCTGTTCACTGGCAGTATCTCCCACTCCCTGTTCACTGGCAGTATCTCCCACTCCCCTGTTCACTGGCAGTATCCCCCGCTCCCCTGTTCACTGGCAGTATCTCCCACTCCCCTGTTCACTGGCAGTATCTTCCGCTCCTTGTTCACTGGCAGTATCTCCTACTCCTCTGTTCACTGGCAGTATCCCCCGCTCCACTGTTCACTGCCAGTATCCCCCGCTCCACTGTTCACTGCCAGTATCACCCGCACCCCTGTTCACTGGCAGTATCCCCCTCTCCACTGTTCACTGCCAGTATCTCCCGCTCCCCTGTTCACTGGCAGTACCTCCCACTCCCTGTTCACTGGCAGTATCTCCCGCTCCCCTGTTCACTGGCAGTATCTCCCACTCCCCTGTTCACTGGCAGTATCCCCCACTCCCCTGTTCACTGGCAGTATCCCCCGCTCCCCTGTTCACTGGCAGTATCTCCCACTCCCCTGTTCACTGGCAGTATCTCCCGCTCCTTGTTCACTGGCAGTATCTCCTGCTCCCCTGTTCACTGGCAGTATCTCCCGCTCCCCTGTTCTCCGGCAGTATCTCATGCTCCCCTGTTCACTGGTACGATCCACCGCTCTGCAGTTCACTGGCAGTATCTCCCACTCCCTGTTCACTGGCAGTATCTCCCACTCCCCTGTTCACTGGCAGGATCTCCCACTCCCCTGTTCATGGACAGTATCTCCCACTCCCTGTTCATTGGCAGTATCTCCTACTCCGCTGTTCACTGGCAGTATCTCCCCCTCCCCTGTTCACTGTCAGTATCTCCCACTCCCTGTTCACTGGCAGTATCTCCCACTCCCCTGTTCACTGGCCGTATCTCCCACTCCCCTGTTCACTGGCAGTATCTCCCACTCCCTGTTCACTGGCAGTATCTCCCACTCCCCTGTTCACTGGCAGTATCCCCCGCTCCCCTGTTCACTGGCAGTATCTCCCACTCCCCTGTTCACTGGCAGTTTCTCCCGCTCCTTGTTCACTGGCAGTATCTCCTACTCCTCTGTTCACTGGCAGTATCCCCGGCTCCCCTGTTCACTGGCAGTATCCCCCGCTCCCCTGTTCACTGGCAGTATCTCCCACTCCCCTGTTCACTGGCAGTATCTCCCGCTCCTTGTTCACTGGCAGTATCTCCTGCTCCCCTGTTCACTGGCAGTATCTCCCGCTCCCCTGTTCTCCGGCAGTATCTCATGCTCCCCTGTTCACTGGTACGATCCACCGCTCTGCAGTTCACTGGCAGTATCTCCCACTCCCTGTTCACTGGCAGTATCTCCCACTCCCCTGTTCACTGGCAGGATCTCCCACTCCCCTGTTCATGGACAGTATCACCCGCTCCGCTGTTCACTGGCAGTATCTCCCCCTCCCCTGTTCACTGTCAGTATCTCCCACTCCCTTTTCACTGGCAGTGTCTCCCACTCCCCTGTTCACTGGCCATATCTCCCACTCTCCTGTTCACTGGCAGTATCTCCCGCTCCTTGTTCACTGGCAGTATCTCCCGCTCCCCTGTTCACTGGCAGTATCTCCCACTCCCTGTTCACTGGCAGTATCTCCCACTCCCCTGTTCACTGGCAGTATCTCCCGCTCCCCTGTTCACTGGCAGTATCTCCCACTCCCCTGTTCACTGGCAGTATCTCCCGCTCCTTGTTCACTGGCAGTATCTCCTACTCCTCTGTTCACTGGCAGTATCCCCCGCTCCACTGTTCACTGCCAGTATCCCCCGCTCCACTGTCCACTGCCAGTATCCCCCGCTCCACTGTTCACTGCCAGTATCACCCGCACCCCTGTTCACTGGCAGTATCCCCCTCTCCACTGTTCACTGCCAGTATCTCCCGCTCCCCTGTTCACTGGCAGTACCTCCCACTCCCTGTTCACTGGCAGTATCTCCCGCTCCACTGTTCATTGCCAGTATCTCCCACTCCCCTGTTCACTGGCAGTATCTCCCACTCCCTGTTCACTGGCAGTATCCCCCGCTCCCCTGTTCACTGGCAGTATCTCCCACTCCCTGTTCACTGGCAGTATCTCCCACTCCCTGTTCTCTGGCAGTATCTCCGACTCCCTGTTCACTGGCAGTATCTCCCCTGTTCACTGGCTGTATCTCCCGCTCCCCTGTTCACTGGCAGTATCTCCCACTCCCTTTTCACTGGCAGTTTCTCCCACTCCCTGTTCACTGGCAGTATCCCCCGCTCCCCTGTTCACTGGCAGTATCTCCCACTCCCTTTTCACTGGCAGTATCTCCCACTCCCCTGTTGCACTGGCAGTATCTCCCACTCCCCTGTTCACTGGCAGTATCTTCCACTCCCTGTTAACTGGCAGTTTCCCCCCTCTCTGTTCACTGGCAGTATCTC
Organism: Scyliorhinus torazame; assembly: GCF_047496885.1. NCBI lineage: Eukaryota > Metazoa > Chordata > Chondrichthyes > Carcharhiniformes > Scyliorhinidae > Scyliorhinus > Scyliorhinus torazame. The sequence goes on along the minus strand of NC_092736.1, from coordinate 32,507,494 downwards.
CCACTCCCCTGTTCACTGGCAGTATCCCCCACTCCCCTGTTCATGTCAGTATCTCCCTCTCCCTGTTCACTGGCAGTATCGCCACTCCCCTGTTCACTGGCTGTATCCCCCACTCCCCTGTTCACTGGCAGTATCTCCCTCTCCCTGTTCACTGGCAGTATCCCCCGCTCCACTGTTCACTGGCAGTATCTCTCACTCCCCTATTCACTGGCAGTATCTCCCGCTCCCCGGTTCACTGGCAGTATCTCCCACTCCCTGTTCACTGGCAGTATCTCCCACTCCCCTGTTCACTGGCAGTATCTCCCACTCCCCTGTTCACTGGCAGTATCTCCCGCTCCTTGTTCACTGGCAGTATCTCCCGCTCCCCTGTTCACTGGCAGTATCTCCCGTTCCCCTGTTCACTGGCAGTATCTCCCACTCCCTGTTCACTGGCAGTATCTCCCACTCCCCTGTTCACTGGCAGTATCCCGCGCTCCCCTGTTCACTGGCAGTATCTCCCACTCCCCTGTTCACTGGCAGTATCTCCCGCTCCTTGTTCACTGGCAATATCTCCTGCTCCCCTGTTCACTGGCAGTATCTCCCGCTGCCCTGTTCTCCGGCAGTATCTCACGCTCCCCTGTTCACTGGCAGTATCCCCCGCTCCCCTGTTCACTGGCAGTATCTCCCGCTCCCCTGTTCACTGGCAGTATCTCCCACTCCCTGTTCACTGGCAGTATCCCCCGCTCCCCTGTTCACTGGCAGTATCTCCCACTCCCCTGTTCACTGGCAGTATCTCCCGCTCCTTGTTCACTGGCAGTATCTCCTGCTCCCCTGTTCACTGGCAGTATCTCCCACTCCCCTGTTCACTGGCAGTATCTCCCGCTCCTTGTTCACTGGCAGTATCTCCTGCTCCCCTGTTCACTGGCAGTATCTCCCGCTCCCCTGTTCTCCGCAGTATCTCACGCTTCCCTGTTCATGGACAGTATCTCCCACTCCCTGTTCACTGGCAGTATCTCCTACTCCTCTGTTCACTGGCAGTATCACCCGCTCCACTGTTCACTGCCAGTATCCCCCGCTCCACTGTTCACTGCCAGTATCCCCCGCTCCACTGTTCACTGCCACTATCCCCCGCTCCACTGTTCACTGCCAGTATCACCCGCTCCCCTGTTCACTGGCAGTATCCCCCGCTCCACTGTTCACTGCCAGTATCTCCCACTCCCCTGTTCACTGGCAGTATCTCCCACTCCCTGTTCACTGGCAGTATCGCCCGCTCCACTGTTCACTGCCAGTATCTCCCGCTCCCCTGTTCACTAGCAGTATCTCCCACTCCCTGTTCGCTGGCAGTGTCTCCCACTCCCTGTTCACTGGCAGTATCTCCCACTCCCTGTACAATGGCAGTATCTCCCACTCCCTGTTCTCTGGCAGTATCTCCCACTCCCTGTTCACTGGCAGTATCTCCCCTGTTCACTGGCAGTATCTCCCACTCCCTGTACACTGGCAGTATCTCCCGCTCCCCTGTTCACTGGCAGTATCTCCCACTCCCCTGTTCACTGGCAGTATCTCCCGCTCCTTGTTCACTGGCAGTATCTCCTGCTCCCCTGTTCACTGGCAGTATCTCCCGCTCCCCTGTTCTCCGGCAGTATCTCATGCTCCCCTGTTCACTGGTACGATCCACCGCTCTGCAGTTCACTGGCAGTATCTCCCACTCCCTGTTCACTGGCAGTTTCTCCCACTCCCCTGTTCACTGGCAGGATCTCCCACTCCCCTGTTCATGGACAGTATCTCCCACTCCCTGTTCACTGGCAGTATCTCCTACTCCTCTGTTCACTGGCAGTATCACCCGCTCCGCTGTTCACTGTCAGTATCTCCCACTCCCTTTTCACTGGCAGTGTCTCCCACTCCCCTGTTCACTGGCCGTATCTCCCACTCTCCTGTTCACTGGCAGTATCTCCCGCTCCTTGTTCACTGGCAGTATCTCCCGCTCCCCTGTTCACTGGCAGTATCTCCCACTCCCTGTTCACTGGCAGTATCTCCCACTCCCCTGTTCACTGGCAGTATCTCCCGCTCCCCTGTTCACTGGCAGTATCTCCCACTCCCCTGTTCACTGGCAGTATCTCCCGCTCCTTGTTCACTGGCAGTATCTCCTACTCCTCTGTTCACTGGCAGTATCCCCCGCTCCACTGTTCACTGCCAGTATCCCCCGCTCCACTGTCCACTGGCAGTATCCCCCTCTCCACTGTTCACTGCCAGTATCTCCCGCTCCCCTGTTCACTGGCAGTACCTCCCACTCCCTGTTCACTGGCAGTATCTCCCGCTCCACTGTTCATTGCCAGTATCTCCCACTCCCCTGTTCACTGGCAGTATCTCCCACTCCCTGTTCACTGGCAGTATCCCCCGCTCCCCTGTTCACTGGCAGTATCTCCCACTCCCTGTTCACTGGCAGTATCTCCCACTCCCTGTTCTCTGGCAGTATCTCCGACTCCCTGTTCACTGGCAGTATCTCCCCTGTTCACTGGCTGTATCTCCCGCTCCCCTGTTCACTGGCAGTATCTCCCACTCCCTTTTCACTGGCAGTTTCTCCCACTCCCTGTTCACTGGCAGTATCCCCCGCTCCCCTGTTCACTGGCAGTATCTCCCACTCCCTTTTCCCTGGCAGTATCTCCCACTCCCCTGTTGCACTGGCAGTATCTCCCACTCCCCTGTTCACTGGCAGTATCTTCCACTCCCTGTTAACTGGCAGTTTCTCCCCCTCCCTGTTCACTGGCAGTATCTCCCACTCCCCTGTTCACTGGCAGTATCCCCCACTCCCCTGTTCATGGCAGTATCTCCCTCTCCCTGTTCACTGGCAGTATCGCCACTCCCCTGTTCACTGGCTGTATCCCCCACTCCCCTGTTCACTGGCAGTATCTCCCTCTCCCTGTTCACTGGCAGTATCCCCCGCTCCGCTGTTCACTGGCAGTATCTCTCACTCCCCTATTCACTGGCAGTATCTCCCGCTCCCCGGTTCACTGGCAGTATCTCCCACTCCCTGTTCACTGGCAGTATCTCCCACTCCCCTGTTCACTGGCAGTATCTCCCACTCCCCTGTTCACTGGCAGTATCTCCCGCTCCTTGTTCACTGGCAGTATCTCCCGCTCCCCTGTTCACTGGCAGTATCTCCCGTTCCCCTGTTCACTGGCATTATCTCCCACTCCCTGTTCACTGGCAGTATCTCCCACTCCCCTGTTCACTGGCAGTATCCCGCGCTCCCCTGTTCACTGGCAGTATCTCCCACTCCCCTGTTCACTGACAGTATCTCCCGCTCCTTGTTCACTGGCAATATCTCCTGCTCCCCTGTTCACTGGCAGTATCTCCCGCTGCCCTGTTCTCCGGCAGTATCTCACGCTCCCCTGTTCACTGGCAGTATCCCCCGCTCCCCTGTTCACTGGCAGTATCTCCCGCTCCCCTGTTCACTGGCAGTATCTCCCACTCCCTGTTCACTGGCAGTATCTCCCACTCCCCTGTTCACTGGCAGTATCCCCCGCTCCCCTGTTCACTGGCAGTATCTCCCACTCCCCTGTTCACTGGCAGTATCTCCCGCTCCTTGTTCACTGGCAGTATCTCCTGCTCCCCTGTTCACTGGCAGTATCTCCCACTCCCCTGTTCACTGGCAGTATCTCCAGCTCCTTGTTCACTGGCAGTATCTCCTGCTCCCCTGTTCACTGGCAGTATCTCCCGCTCCCCTGTTCTCCGCAGTATCTCACGCTTCCCTGTTCACTGGTACTATCCACCGCTCTGCAGTTCACTGGCAGTATCTCCCACTCCCTGTTCACTGGCAGTATCTCCCACTCCCCTGTTCATCGACAGTATCTCCCACTCCCTGTTCACTGGCAGTATCTCCTACTCCTCTGTTCACTGGCAGTATCACCCGCTCCACTGTTCACTGCCAGTATCCCCCGCTCCACTGTTCACTGCCAGTATCCCCCGCTCCACTGTTCACTGCCACTATCCCCCGCTCCACTGTTCACTGCCAGTATCACCCGCTCCCCTGTTCACTGGCAGTATCCCCCGCTCCACTGTTCACTGCCAGTATCTCCCACTCCCCTGTTCACTGGCAGTATCTCCCACTCCCTGTTCACTGGCAGTATCTCCCGCTCCACTGTTCACTGCCAGTATCTCCCGCTCCCCTGTTCACTAGCAGTATCTCCCACTCCCTGTTCGCTGGCAGTGTCTCCCACTCCCTGTTCACTGGCAGTATCTCCCACTCCCTGTACACTGGCAGTATCTCCCACTCCCTGTTCTCTGGCAGTATCTCCCACTCCCTGTTCACTGGCAGTATCTCCCCTGTTCACTGGCAGTATCTCCCGCTCCCCTGTTCACTGGCAGTATCTCCCACTCCCTTTTCACTGGCAGTATCTCCCACTCCCCTGTTCACTGGCAGTATCTCCCACTCCCCTGTTCACTGGCAGTATCTTCCACTCCCTGTTCACTGGCAGTGTCTCCCGCTCCCCTGTTCACTGGCAGTATCTCCCACTCTCTGTTCACTGGCAGTTTCTCCCACTCCCTGTTCACTGGCAGTATCTCCCACTCCCCTGTTCACTGGCAGTATCCCCCACTCCCCTGTTCACTGGCAGTATCTCCCTCTCCCTGTTCACTGGCAGTATCCCCCACTCCCCTGTTCGCTGGCGGTGTCTCCCACTCCCCTGTTCACTGGCAGTATCTCCCTCTCCCTGTTCACTGGCAGTATCTCCCACTCCCTGTTCTCTGGCAGTATCTCCCACTCCCTGTTCACTGGCAGTATCTCCCCTGTTCACTGGCGGTATCTCCCGCTCCCCTGTTCACTGGCAGTATCTCCCACTCCCTTTTCACTGGCAGTATCTCCCACTCCCCTGTTCACTGGCAGTATCTCCCACTCCCCTGTTCACTGGCAGTATCTTCCACTCCCCTGTTCACTGGCAGTGTCTCCCGCTCCCCTGTTCACTGGCAGTATCTCCCACTCTCTGTTCACTGGCAGTTTCTCCCACTCCCTGTTCACTGGCAGTATCTCCCACTCCCCTGTTCACTGGCAGTATCCACCACTCCCCTGTTCACTGGCAGTATCTCCCTCTCCCTGTTCACTGGCAGTATCCCCCACTCCCCTGTTCACTGGCAATATCCCCCACTCCCCTGTTCACTGGCAGTATCTCCCTCTCCCTGTTCACTGGCAGTATCCCCCGCTCCGCTGTTCACTGGCAGTATCTCTCACTCCCCTGTTCACTGGCAGTATCACCACTCCCTGTTCACTGGCAGTATCTCCCACTCCCTGTTCTCTGGCAGTATCTCCCACTCCCTGTTCTCTGGCAGTATCTCCCCTGTTCACTGGCAGTATCTCCCGCTCCCCTGTTCACTGGCAGTATCTCCCACTCCCTTTTCACTGGCAGTATCTCCCACTTCCCTGTTCACTGGCAGTATCTCCCACTCCCCTGTTCACTGGCAGTATCTTCCACTCCCTGTTCACTGGCAGTATCTCCCGCTCCCCTGTTCACTGGCAGTATCTCCCACTCTGTTCACTGGCAGTTTCTCCCACTCCCTGTTCACTGGCAGTATCTCCCACTCCCCTGTTCACTGGCAGTATCCCGCACTCCCCTGTTCAGTGGCAGTATCTCCCTCTCCCTGTTCACTGGCAGTATCCCCCACTCCCCTGTTCACTGGCAGTATCCCCCACTCCCCTGTTCACTGGCCGTATCTCCCTCTCCCTGTTCACTGGCAGTATCCCCCACTCCGCTGTTCACTGGCAGTATCTCTCACTCCCCTGTTCACTGGCAGTATCTCCCGCTCCCCTGTTCACTGGCAGTATCTCCCACTCCCTGTTCACTGGCAGTATCTCTCACTCCCCTTTTCACTGGCAGTATCTCCCACTCCCCTGTTCACTGGCAGTATATCCCGCTCCTTGTTCACTGGCAGTATCTCCTGCTCCCCTGTTCACTGGCAGTATCTCCCACTCCCTGTTCACTGGCAGTATCTCCTGCTCCCCTGTTCACTGGCAGTACCTCCCGCTCCCCTGTTCAAAGAACAACAAAGAACAAAGAAATGTACAGCACAGGATCTGATCTTTTAAAAATACTTTGCGCTGAAGGTAACCTAAAGGACTGAGTGGATGTTGTAAGTTTCATGAGTGGGATTGTGAAGTTGGCTCGATCACTGTCCATGACCAGTATTTCAATATCAGGACCATATTCCTTCAAACACTGGATGATCCCTGTCACAGGGCCCCGCGTTAAACCGCCCAATCCTGATTATAAACAGGTTTATGGGTTTGAAACGGATGAGGCTTCCACAGTGAACATATCAGCTGCTGACTCTGCTGATCTGCCCCAGTCTCCTGATTGTTGCAGTCCGCGTTCCTTCCTGACAAAGCAAGGCGTAGTTGGAACTTGTTCATGTTTGAAGAGGGAATCGAGTGTCTTTTGCAGGGTTGAGGCCAGTGGGGGCCCTCGATTCACTGCCCCTGCCCCAAGTTACAGGCAATGGCTGTGGTTTTCAGAGTGGGGATGTTGGGTGTGTGGAGTGGAGCGCTTTTTCTTTTTGGAGGTGGCACTTACTGGAGGGAGTGTGCTCGCTTGGGGTTCAGACACTCGGCTGTTTTTCCAAATCACTCTTGTTCAATAGGAAGTGAACACATTCAGTGCTATGGGGAAAGGGCTGGGCTTGGTGAGGGGGTGGGGAAATACTGAGTGTTGATGTGGCCACAGTCAGCTGGTATTTAAAAACCACACCCAGAAGCTACAGAAAGTTTAGTCTCCATTCAGCCACTTGGTGAGCAGACAGGTAAGTCTCCAATACTAACCCTCGTTACTATCGACCCCTGGGTGCACAACTGTAAATTAACCCACTTAAGCAGCACCTACTTATTTGTCCAGTCCATTATCATTGTGTGCAATGCTCTAAAATCTCTTAAACTGCATTTGCTGCCCAGATTGTTTTAAATCTGCGAATTAACTGATTGGGGATTGTCCTGTGATTGTGAAATCTGAAATATGTGACTGTATAAAATATCAGACTCAAGTAATGTAGCGAATACCGCGCCCTCTGGACCAGCCCTGGACTGGTGCCAATGACTAACAGGATTATTGACTGCAGTGAGTGCAGTTTTAAGTCTGGAAGCTTTTGATTTAGCGGCTGGCAAATTCCCCCCAGGGCTCTCTCAATCAGGAGTTTATTGTTCCACAACTCTGTGTGGCTCGAAAGATAGTCTTTCCTTGGTTGCTGTAAGGGGCACCGGATGGGTGGGGAATATTGGGTGACCTGTTCACAGATTTTCCATTGCTCCACTGACTCCAGAGGCAACTTTCTTCTTTGCCGTATAGCCGTCCAAGGGTGGGGTGTCTTGGAGGGGGGCGAGGCGAGGGTGAGAATTTGGAGAACGAGGGTGAAAAATGGAAGTCGGTAGCAAGTGTAAATCAGGAGAGCGGAGGTGAAGGCTGAATGGGACTTTCTGCGATGCAGGCTTTGAGTTGGAGGGGTTTTGGATGAGCTGAAAGTGGACAGCTCAAAGTTCAGGGAGGTATTGGGACTGTGGAAGTTAGAGAAAGTCATGGGCGAGGGTTTGAGAAGCAGGGTTGGCTGAGGGTGGGGTGTGGGTGGGCGAGGAACGGGGTGTGAGTTGGTTTTGGATTGACGTTAGGAATGAGACACAGTGATCCAAATTGGTTGTTTGATGGAAACGGGAGTAGGTTTGTCAGTGAATAATATTCTGGACTTCGAAACAATTTACCTTCCATCTCCAGAACAAGGGTAATGCTACCTTGGCAGTTTCTAATGGGAGCAAGATTCAAACATCTTGAAGAGCGGGGGCAATTCTGAAGTAAAAGTCAAGTTGCCACCGTCCCAGATGACCAGAGGCTGCTTTTGCCTTTGAGGAGGGGGGGGGGGGGGGGGGGGAGGGAGCTGACTGGTGGTGATTTAACCTGAGGATCACCCACACCTCAGGCAAGGGGAGAAGGCGGGGCCCTCATGGATAACCCCAGCCGGTACGGGGATTGAACCCGCGCTGTTGGCCTCGCCCTGCATCACAAACCAGCTGTCCAGCTCACTGAGCTGGACCTCGCCCCCGCCCCCCATATTGAAGAGGAGGGGCGAGTCTAATTTCCCTGTTACTGCCAGTGTCCAGCCCTATGACCTCACTCTCTCAGCAAAGGTCAGCATGGAGTCAAAAAACAGACCCAGTCGATCCCCCCCCCCCACCCCAATTCCCCTCACAAATTCCCCTCATCTGCTTCTCTTGTTGATCGGCCTTGACATTCCTCACTATCAAATCTCCTGGACGTTTTGCAGATCTGTTGTTCCATTGTCTCCTCGGCTGCAGTGTGCTGCCACTGGGAGGGGGCAGGTTGGGTGTGTCTACGCGTCTGACAATTGGGGGTTGAGTGGGTTCGTTCTCCAGATCTCCCTCCCACCGTCCCAGGAGAGACATCCTGGGGTGGTCGGGTCTGTCCTCTTGGTGTTAACCTGCTATTCCCATGCTGTTCCCGTAGGTCTGAGGTCGCTATGTAAAGGCAGCTCTTTATTTAACCCTTTATCGCCCTTTCCTTGGTTTCAATAGTTAACTTGGTCTCTGCTTCAATCGCCTGGTCCAACAATACTATCCATGGCCTCACCACCCTCTGTGTACAATCCTGGTAACTTGCTCCCTGTCCTCATGGAATCACTGGAAAAATTATCTGCCCTACCCTCCCAGCCCTTTCACCATCTCAGATAGCACAAGCTTGGGCTGAGATTGGTTTGCGCTCGACAAATATTGAGTCAAAGGCGACATAGAAAAGGTTCAAAGAGACAAAGGGCACGGTGACACATTGGTTAGCACTGCTGCCTCACAGTACCAGGGCAGCACGGTGACACATTGGTTAGCACTGCTGCCTCACAGTACCAGGGCAGCACGGTGACACATTGGTTAGCACTGCTGCCTCACAGTACCAGGGCGGCACGGTGACACATTGGTTAGCACTGCTGCCTCACAGTACTAGAGTGGCACGGTAACACATTGGTTCGCACTGCTGCCTCACAGTACCAGGGCGGCACGGTGACACATTGGTTAGCACTGCTGCCTCACAGTACCAGGGCGGCACGGTGACACATTGGTTAGCACTGCTGCCTCACAGTACCAGGGCAGCACGGTGACACATTGGTTAGCACTGCTGCCTCACAGTACCAGGGCAGCACGGTGACACATTGGTTAGCACTGCTGCCTCACAGTACCAGGGCGGCACGGTGACACATTGGTTAGCACTGCTGCCTCACAGTACTAGAGTGGCACGGTAACACATTGGTTCGCACTGCTGCCTCACAGTACCAGAGTGGCATGGTGACACATTGGTTAGCACTGCTGCCTCACAGTACCAGGGCAGCACGGTGACACAGTGATTAGCGCGGTTGCCTCACAGCGGCAGTGACCTGATTTTGATTCTAGCCTCGGGTGGCTGTTCGTGCGGGGTTTGCATGTTCTCCCCCGTGTGTGCGTGGGTTTCCTCCGGGTGCTCGGGTTTCCTCCCACAGTCCAAAGGTGTGCAGGTTAGGTGGATTGGCCATGCAAAATTGTCACTTAAATTGTCCAAAAGCTGTGTTGGTTAAGGAGTTATTGCTCTAGGGAGGGGGAGCAGGCTTGGGTGGAGTGCTTGTTCAGAGGGCCGGTGCTGACTCGATGGGCTGATTGGCCTCCTTCTGCACTGTAGGGATTCATAGAATCATAGAATTTACAATGCAGGAGGCCATTCGGCCCATCGAGTCTGCCTCGGCCCTTGGAAAGAGCACCCTACCCAAGCCCACACCTCCACCCAGTAACTCCTCCCAACCTTTTTGGACACTAAGGGCAGTTTAGAATGGCCAATCCACCTAACCTGCACATCTTTGGACTGTGGGAGGAAACCGGAGCACCCGGAGGAAACCCACGCAGACACGGGGAGAACGTGCAGACTCCGCGCAGACAGTCACCCAGCGGGGAATCGAACCTGGGACCCTGGAGCTGTGAAGCCACAGTGCGAACCACTGTGCTATGAATATTGACTTGCCATAATTGCTGTTTCAGCAGCCGTTTAGTTGTTTTAAAAAATGAGATCTGGTGCAAACAGTTACAAGTTTGACACCAATATTGGAGAAAGTTCAAACTAACTGCCAGAAAGGGCTGAGGCCTTCTGAAAAGAATGGAAGGCATGACTGAGATTGCAAAACTGTTGTGAGTGAGAGTCAGCTTTCCTTGGGTTTTCTTTGTGTGGTGCAAATTGGCTGCCCAAGAAAGAGAATTGCCTGAACAGTTACTGCATTGCCCCCTGGTTTAAATTTCGCATTGAAGTGTCTCGCCTCCGTTCGACTTATTGATGCTTGGCACTTTCTTTAATCGAATACAGATTTGATGGGAAGGGAGCGTTATTATTGACTCACGAGCAGCTCTGTAAATCCAACTGCTTTATTCACAGGCCGAGGTTTGTGCGCTCTGCCAGCAGTCTGTGCCAGCAACGGCCAAAGTTTTTCAGTCTCAGCGTTGCTATTGGTTTTTTGGGGAAAAGTTGCACCCACAGAGACATTCCATTCTGCTTGTGTAATAGGGAGTGTTTGTAGAGTGCTCGGGCCCGTGCAAGTTTTAATCTGTCCCTCACCTTGTTCCCACGTCAAACTTCCAGGACGTTTGACTCACTTGTTGGACATTGAGAAAGGATTTTATTTAACCTGCAGATTGTAAAAATTGAAAACTTTCTGTTGACACTCTGAAATGAAAAATGAAAATTGCTTATTGTCACAAGTAGGCTTCAAATGAAGTTACTGTGAAAAGCCCCTAGTTGCCACATTCCGGCGCCTGTTCGGGGAGGCCGGTACAGAAATTGAACAGTGCTGCTTTAAAAGCCAGCGATTTAGCCCAGTGTGCTAAACCAGCCCCTATCTGGCGTTAGTAGGGAGGAGAGACAGAGCACGAGTCTGATTGAAAACCCTCATTGCAGTTTAAATGGATCCAGCTCTCCCACTCCCTGTCTGCAAGTCTAATTCACTCTTTCCAGATAGAGGCTACAGTTTGGGAATCATCCTCCCTCCCTCTCTCTCTCACCCAGCCCACCAGCACAGGGGGAAGGGATTCATCAATGCCGGCTGATTGTGGTGTTACTGACCTGCAACACCTGCCCAGAATGCTGCCCAATCCACTTTTTTGTGGGAACACCGGATGTTGCAAACTTTTCTGATCTCGGATTCTCTTCCTTTTGCCCCAGTTTGTTCTCGAAGCAAAAATGGCAGATGTTCACAACATGATGGCTCAAGTGTGCCTGACCGGCGATGAGGTGAGTACCTCACTCTCACTGTTTGAGTGGGGCTGCTGGGGTGGGTAAAGGGTGTGGTGCGGATTTGGGATGGAGGTGGGACTTCCAAGAATAATCGTTATTGTCACAAGTAGGCTCACATTATCACCGCAACGAAGTTACTGTGAAAATCCCCGAGTCGCCACATTCCGGCACCTGTTCGGGTACACAGAGGGAGAATTCAGAATGTCCAATTCTCCTAACAACACGTCTTTCGGGACTTGTGGGAGGAAACTCACGCAGACACGGGGAGACCGTGCAGACTCCGCACAGACAGTGACCCAGTGGGGAATCGAACCTGGGACCCTGGAGCTGTGAAACAATGGTGCTAACCACTGTGCTACCGTGCCGCCCACTTGGGGCTGGAGGTGGGGCTTGAGGAACGGAGGTGGGGCTAGGGTCTGGAGGCAGGGCTCAGGGCTGGAGGCGGGGCTCGGGGCCAGAGGCGGGGCTCAGGGCTGGAGGCGGGGCTCGGGATTGGAGGCAGGGCTTGGGGCTGGAGGTGGGGCTCAGGGTTGGAGGCGGGGCTTTAGTTGGAGGCGGGGTTGGGACTGGAAGCAGGGTTCAGGCTGGAGGCGTGGCTCAGGGTTGGAGGTGGGGCTCAGGGTTGGAGGCGGGGCTTTAGTTGGAGGCGGGGCTTGGGACTGGAAGCAGGGTTCAGGCTGGAGGCGTGGCTCAGGACTGGAGGCGGGCTTGGGGCTGGAGGCGGGGCTTGGGGCTGGAGGCGGAACTCAGGGCTGGAGGTGGGGCTTGTGGCTGGAGGCGGGGCTTGGGGCTGGAGGTGGAGCTTGGGGCTGGAGGTGGGGCTTGGGACTGGAGGCGGGGCTTGGGACTGGAGGTGGGGCTTGAGGCTGGAGGCGGGGCTGGAGGTGGGGCTTGGGGCTGGAGGCGGGCCTCGGGGCTGCAGGCGGGCCTCGGTGCTGGGTGCAGGGTTCAGGGCTGGAGGCGGGGTTCAGGGCTGGAGGCAGGGCTCTGGGTTAGAGGCAGGGCTGAGGGCTGGAGGTGGGCATCTGGGCTAGAGGCGGGGCTCTGGGCTGGAGGTGGGCCTCTGGGCTAGAGGCGGGGCTCTGGGCTGGAGGCGGGGCTCTGGGCTGGAGGCGGGTCTCTGGGCTGGAGGTGGGGCTCTGGGCTGGAGGCAGGGCTCTGGGCTGGAGGCGGGGCTCTGGGCTAGAGGCGGGGCGTGAGGCGGGGCTCTGGGCTGGAGGCGGGGCTCGGCTGGAGGCAGGGCTCTGGGCTAGGGGTGGGGCTTTAGGCTTTGGCATCGGGTATGGTTGTCAGAACCAGCCTTACTATTCTTCTGATACTTCCACAGTCTATATCTTACTGTGGCAAACACGTTATTTAATACCAATAAACATTTTCTTAACAATTTCTGAGACACTCACTCACTCAGGAAACTGCTCCCTCTGTGTTGGCTAATCAGATAATTATCCTCCTGTCCAAACTACATTCAAATTCGCCTCCTGGCCTCTGTGTCCCCCACTCGGTATACAGCCCCAGCCTGGCCTCTGTCGCCCACTCGGTATACATCCCCAGCCTGGCCTCTGTGTCCCCCACTCGGTATACAGCAGCAGGCTGGTGACGTGTGAGCAGATACTTCCTTTGCCAATCCACCCACACCGTTCATTCACAGGGTCTAACCTCAGACACTGCTTTCCATTCTCGCATCATTCTCTCATAACCAACTCCCAGCTCAAACCTAATAGTGTTCACCAGGGAGGTGGCGGTGCGATGGTTTTGTCACTGCACTCGTAATGAGGAGGCCCAGTGGTAATGCTCTGGGGGCGTGGCTTCAAATCTCACCTTGGCAGATATTAGAATTCAACAAAAATCTGGACCATGTCACTAATGCCCTTCAGGGATCTGGTCAGGCCAACATGTGAGGACAGACCCACCAAAATGTGGGTCCCTCCCTCTGAAATGGTAAATCGGGAGGCGCAATAAATGTTTGCCCAGCCAATGATGTCCACGTCCCATTTTACCGAGGAGCATGTAGTTGGGCAGCCCTATCTCCTCCCATCAATCTGAGTGTTTCCTCTCCCCGTTCCGGAGCCTCCTCTCTCCCAGCTCCACCTCCACAGGATGGAGAGCTCCATCTCCCAGTGCAGTAGGTGTCCCTCTCTCATGGGAGAGAGAAACATCACATGACACTATTGGAAAGGACTGCCACCAGCACCTTTCTCCTTGAACCAATCCTCGATCCCTCTCAACTATCCCCAATCTCCAGCCTCCCTTTCCGTACCCTGACATGAGCCACGTCCCAAATCCCTGTTCCACTCCCTCCAGATTCCAGTCCCTGCCACAGCTCTTATCAAAGTCACAAATGATATCCCGTATGGCTGTGGCAAGGTAAAACTTTTCCTCTACCTTTCTCTGCCTGTCTGACATGGTTGATGACCCCATCCTCCTCCTTCAATGCTGTTGTCCAGCTGGGATTGCTCTCTCCTGTCCCCCCCACCTCCCGCCCCCCCACCCCCCCTGTGTCCCTCCCCCCCATTTCCCCTCCCCTCCCATTTCCCCTCCCCTCCCCTCCCATTTCCCCTCCCATTTCCCCTCCCCTCCCCTCCCATTTCCCCTCCCCTCCCCTCCCATTTCCCCTCCCCTCCCCTCCCATTTCCCCAACCCTCCCCTCCCATTTCCCCTTTCCTCCCATTTCCCCTCCCTTCCCCTCCCCTCCCATTTCCCTTCCCCTCCCATTTCCCTTCCCCTCCCATTTCCCCTCCCCTCCCATTTCCCCTCCCCTCCCATTTCCCCTCCCCTCCCATTTCCCCTCCCCTCCCATTTCCCCTCCCCTCCCATTTCCCTTCCCCTCCCATTTCCCTTCCCCTCCCATTTCCCTTCCCCTCCCATTTCCCCTCCCCTCCCATTTCCCCTCCCTTCCCCTTTCCCACCCCCTCCCATTTCCCCTTTCCTCCCATTTCCCCTCCCCTCCCACTTCCCCTCCCCTCCCATTTCCCCTCCCCTCCCTTCCCCTCCCCTCCCTTCCCCTCATCTCCCATTTCCCTTCCCCTCCCATTTCCCCTCCCCTCCCAATTCCCTTCCCCTCCCATTTCCCCTCCCCTCCCATTTCCCCTCCCCTCCCATTTCCCCTCCCCTCCCATTTCCCCTCCCCTCCCATTTCCCCTCCCCTCCCATTTCCCCTCCCTTCCCCTTTCCCACCCCCTCCCATTTCTCCTCCACTTTCCCATCCCCTCCCCTCCCATTTCCCCTCCCCTCCCATTTCCCCTCCCCTCCCATTTCTCCTCCACTTTCCCATCCCCTCCCCTCCCATTTCCCCTCCCCTCCCATTTCCCCTCCCCTCCCATTTCCCCTCCCCTCCCCTCTCCCCTCCCCTCCCCTCCCATTTCCCCTCCCCTCCCATTTCCCCTCCCCTCCCATTTCCCCTCCCCTCCCATTTCCCTTCCCCTCCCATTTCCCCTCCCATTTCCCCTCCCCTCCCATTTCCCCTCCCCTCCCATTTCCCCTCCCCTCCCATTTCCCCTCCCTTCCCCTTTCCCACCCCCTCCCATTTCCCCTCCCTTCCCCTTTCCCACCCCCTCCCATTTCCCCTCCACTTTCCCCTCCACTTTCCCATCACCTCCCCTCCCATTTTCCCTCCCCTCCCATTTTCCCTCCCCTCCCATTTCCCCTCCCCTCCCATTTCCCCTCCCCTCCCATTTCCCCTCCCCTCCCATTTCCCCTCCCCTCCCATTTCCCTTCCCCTCCCTGCCCATTTCCCCTCCCCTCCCATTTCCCCTCCCATATCCCTTCCCCTCCCATTTCCCCTCCCCTCCCATATCCCTTCCCCTCCCATTTCTCCTCCCCTCCCATTTCCCCTCCCCTCCCATTTCCCTTCCCCTCCCATTTCCCCTCCCCTCCCATTTCCCTTCCCCTCCCATTTCCCCTCCCCTCCCATTTCTCCTCCCCTCCCCTCTCCCTTCCCCTCCCATTTTCCCTCCCCTCCCATTTCCCCTCCCCTCCCATTTCCCCTCCCCTCCCATATCCCTTCCCCTCCCATTTCCCCTCCCCTCCCATTTCCCCTCCCCTCCCATTTCCCCTCCCCTCCCATTTCCCCTCCCCTCCCATTTCCCTTCCCCTCCCATTTCCCCTCCCCTCCCATTTCTCCTCCCCTCCCCTCTCCCCTCTCCCTTCCCCTCCCATTTTCCCTCCCCTCCCATTTCCCCTCCCTCCCATTTCCCCTCCCCTCCCATTTCCCCTCCCCTCCCATATCCCTTCCCCTCCCATATCCCTTCCCCTCCCATTTCCCCTCCCCTCCCATTTCCCCTCCCCTCCCATTTCCCCTCCCCTCCCATTTCCCTTCCCCTCCCATTTCCCTTCCCCTCCCAATTCCCTTCCCCTCCCATTTCCCTTCCCCTCCCATTTCCCCCCCTCCCATTTCCCCTCCCCTCCCATTTCCCCTCCCCTCCCATTTCCCCTCCCCTCCCATTTCCCCTCCCCTCCCATTTCCCCTCCCATTTCCCTTCCCCTCCCATTTCCCTTCCCCTCCCAATTCCCTTCCCCTCCCATTTCCCTTCCCCTCCCATTTCCCCCCCTCCAATTTCCCCTCCCCTCCCATTTCCCCTCCCCTCCCATTTCCCTTCCCCTTCCATTTCCCTTCCCCTCCCAATTCCCCTCCCCTCCCATTTCCCCTCCTCTCCCATTTCCCCTCCCCTCCCATTTCCCTTCCCCTCCCATTTCCTTTCCCCTCCCAATTCCCTTCCCCTCCCATATCCCTTCCCCTCCCATTTCCCCTCTCCTCCGATTTCCCCTCCCCTTTCCCATCACCTCCCCTCCCATTCCCCCTCCCCTCCCATTTCTCATCCCCTCCCATTTCCCCTCCCCTCCCATTTCCCCTCCCCTCCCATTTCCCCTCCCCTCCCATTTCCCCTCCCCTCCCATTTCCCCTCCCCTCCCATTTCCCTTCCCCTCCCATTTCCCTTCCCCTCCCATTTCCCTTCCCCTCCCATTTCCCTTCCCCTCCCATTTCCCCCCCTCCCATTTCCCCTCCCCTCCCATTTCCCCCCTCCTCCGATTTCCCCTCCCCTTTCCCATCACCTCCCCTCCCATTCCCCCTCCCCTCCCATTTCCCATCCCCCATCTCCACCCTGCCCCTCGGCGATATGTGTTAGTTTTCACATGTCCACTGACAAGACCCAGTTCTCCCCCATCTCCTCCACTCTCTCTACATTATCAGGTTGCTGATCTACACCCAGAAGATGAGCAGAAATGTCCTCCAGTTAACTAGTGTGACGAGTGAAGCCATTGTCTTCAGTCTCCACGACAATCTCTGCTCCCTAGTAACTAACTCCGTGGCTGGGATTCTTCGGCCGTTGCGATTCGCTTTTCCCCGGAGCAGCGCTTTCCCGCTCGGTGGCGAGGGGCGATTACAACGGGAAATCCCATTGACAAGCGGCGGGAAGGTTGAAGGCCGCTGCCAGCGAATGGTGCGTGGCTGGTGGGCCAGGGAATCCAGCTCCCTATCTCTCCATGACGTCTCTCTGAGGCTGACAATTGGTCTGTCCTGTGAACGTCAAAACTCATGTCCATGCTGTCGCTGCGATCGCCTCCGTCCACCTTCCTCAGAGCGCCCAATCCACCGCTCCCTCAGCTCACCTTCTACTGGATCCCTCATTCTGTGCCTTTGTTACCTTTGGGTTGGATTGGTACAAAACACTTCTGGGTGGCCCCCACGGCCTGTAAACTTGAAACCATCCCAAACTCGCCCATCACCTAAGGCAAATCAAAGGTGGGATTTTCCCGTGTGGGCGTCCCACCTCACTCGCAATGACGGCCACCACAGGCGGCGTTGGGAAATTCCCAACCCAAGTCCTTTGTTCCCAATGACAAACCCTTTGATTTCCTCAGCTTCAGCATTCGAACATAAAGCAAGTGGAGTTTCTGCAGTTAAAGTAAAGCAGAGGTTCTGGCTGGAGGGAGTTGCCCAAAGTTCAAAATTCTCAACAAGTCTGGGACTGTATCCCACTCTTCCCTGTTTTTCAAAATCTCGGTGTAATTAAGGACTTAAGAACTAGGAGCAGGAGTCGGCCATCTGGCCCCTCGAGCCTGCTCCGCCGTTCAATGAGATCATGGCTGATCTTTTGTGGACTCAGCTCCACTTTCCGGCCCGAACACCATAACCCTTAATCCCTTTATTCTTCAAAAAACTATCTATCTTTATCTTAAAAACATTTAATGAAGGAAAATGTAATTCTCTCTGTGTTTGTTTTCTCTGTCCCACTCTTCACTGCTTCCGTTCTCTCCATCCCTGCTCTTGCTTCCGTCCTCATGTCTTTCCCTCTTTGTGTAAATCTCCCCTCAGTGACGTCTCCTCCTGACTATTCACCACTTTCTTCCACTTCCCCGTTCTCTGGCCTGATGTACCATCAATGACGACAGACGAGAGTGGGAAGAGTAAACTGTGGCTTTAATCAGCTAAAAGACACCTGCTGGCAGCCAGTCCCAGAATGAGGACAGGGCTGGAGGTTAGCTACCTTTATACTTGAGCCCAAGGGGCGGAGCCACAGGCGGAGCTAGCAGGATCAAGCCCAGACATGTAACAAACAGTAAGAACAGTAAGTACAATATAATACAGTGGTTTACCACATTCACCCCCTGTTAAAAAAGAGTCCGTTGGGGGTGAAGTGGATGGGTTGAATTAGAGATCGAGTCTATCGGGGGCTCTGACCTTCCGCTGTGATCGCCTCAGTCCCGGCTGTGGTGAGGACACTGGTGTTGGATGAAGTGTTGAGGCCTGCGTATCCAGGATCGTGACATCTTCTGGATAAGTAGCAATGGAGGGAGACGGTGTAGAGTCATGAGTAGCAATGGAGGGAGGCAGTGTAGAGTCGGGGGTAGTGGTGATGGTCGCTGGGGAACCTGCGGGTGCCAAGTCCCGAAGGGAGACTGTGTCCTCCCGCCCGTCATGGTGTGCCATGTAGGCATATTGGGAGTTAGCATGGAGGAGAAGGACCCATTCGTCCAGGGGATCCGACTTGAGACTCCTTGTATGCTTCCGGAGGAGGACAGGCCCTGGGACCATCAGCCAGGATGGGAGCGAGACCCCTGAGGTGGACTTCCTGGTGAAGCCAAACATTCTCTCGTGAGGGGTCACATTGGTGGTGGTACACAGGAGCGACCGGAAGGAGTGGAGCGCATCGGGAAGGACCTCCTGCCAGCAGGAGACAGGGAGACTTCTAGACTGCAGGGCAAGGCCTTCCAGACTGTCGAGTTCTCGCTCTCCACCTGCCCATTTCCCCGGTGGTTGTAGCTGGTCGTCCTGCTGAGGCGATGCCCTTGCTGAGCAGGAACTGACACAGCCCATCACTCATGAAGGAGGAACCCCGATCGCTGTGGATGTAAGTGGGGAAACCGAACGCGGTGAAGAGGCCGTGCAGGGCCTTGATGACTGTGGCAGAGGTCATGTCAGGGCACGGGATGGCGAAAGGGAAACGTGAGTACTCATCAATGATGTTGAGAAAGTGCACATTACGGTCAGTGGAGGGGAGGGACCCTTTGAAATCGATGCTGAGGCGCTCAAAGGGGCGGGAGGCCTTTACC
This sequence comes from Scyliorhinus torazame, assembly GCF_047496885.1. Classification (NCBI taxonomy): domain Eukaryota; kingdom Metazoa; phylum Chordata; class Chondrichthyes; order Carcharhiniformes; family Scyliorhinidae; genus Scyliorhinus; species Scyliorhinus torazame. The sequence continues at coordinate 32,488,682 of NC_092736.1, read as the reverse complement.
AGGTGTGCTCTATCCGGCCGATAGAAGTGCGGTTTGCACTCCGCGCAGACCTGGCAGTCCCTGGTCATGGTCCTGACCTCCTCGATGGAGTAAGGCAGGTTGCGAGCCTTGAAAAAAACGGGTGACCCCCCCGGGTGACAGAGGTCATTGTGGAGGGCCTGAAGTCGGTCTACTTGTGCAGTGGCCCATGTACCGTGGGATAGGCTCATTGAGCTTCCCAGGACGATACAAGATATCGTAATTGTAGGTGGAGAGTTCGATCCTCCACCTCAGGATCTTGTCGTTCTTGATCTTGCCCCGCTGTGTGTTATTGAACATGAAGGCAACCGACCGTTGGTCAGTGAGGAGAGTGAATCTCCAGCCGGCCAGGTAATGCCTCCAGTGTTGCACAGCTTCCCCTATGGCCTGGGCTTCCTTTTCAAAGGAGGAGTGTTGAATTTCGGAGGCATGGAGGGTCCGGGAGAAGAAAGCCACGGGCCTGCCTGCCTGGTTGAAGGTAGCGGCCAGAGAAAAGTCCAACGCATCGCTCTCCACCTGGAATGGAATGGACTCGTCCACAGTGTACATCGCGGCCTTGGCAATATCCACATTGATGCGGTTGAAGGCCAGGCGGGCCTCAGCCGTCAGGGGAAAAATGGTGGATTTCATGAGTGGGCGGGCCTTGTCCGCATAATTGAGGACCCACTGGGCATAGTAAGAGAAGAAGCCCAGGCATCTCTTCAGGGCCTTGGGGCAGTGGAAGTTCCAGAAGGGGGCGCATGCGGTCGGGATCGGGCCCTAGGACTCCGTTTTCAACAACGTAGCCAAGGATGGCTAGGCGGGTTGTGCGGAAAACGCATTTCTCCTTATTGTCTGTTAGGTTAAGGAGCTTGGCGGTGTGGAGGAAATGCTGGAGGTTAGCATCATGTTCCTGCAGGTCATGGCCGCAGATGGTGACATTATCCAGATACGGGAACGTGGCCCGCAGCCCGTACTGGTCAACCATTCGGTTCATTTCTCTTTGGAAGACCGAGACCCCATTGGTGACGCCGAAGGGAACCCTGAGGAAGTGATAGAGGCGGCCATCTGCCTCGAAGGCAATGTATTGGCGGTCCTCCGGGCGGATAGGGAGCTGGTGGTCTGCGGACTTCAAGTCAATAGTGGAGAAGACTCGGTACTGCGCAATCTGATTGACCATGTCAGATATGCTGGGGAGGGGATACTCATCGAGCTGCGTGTACCGGTTGATGGTCTGACTGTAGTCGATGACCATCCGGTGCTTCTCCCCAGTTTTGCCGACCACCACTTGGGCTCTCCAGGGGCTGGTACTGGCCTCTATGATCCCTTCCCGCAGGAGTTGCTGGACCTCCGACCTGATAAAGGCCCTGTCCCGAGCACGGTATCGTCTGCTCCTAGTGGCGACGGGCTTACAGTAGCAGGGCAGCGCAGAATTGGGGGAGGACGTAGAGCTTGAAACTTTTGTACTCGACGCCCCGTACTGTAAGGGTTGCGACACAGTACCCACAGACTTCCACGGAATGTGATTCGGAAGCCAGGGAGATTTTCTGGGTCGCGGGAAAAATTGGGAGGGAGTAGCGCCGCACCGTATCTGGGTGAATGAAACACTCCGTGCTCCCGGAGTCGAAGAGGCAGGTCGTCTCGTGGCCATTGATGCGGACGGTGTCGAAGATGGCGGCCCCCACGGGTCGCACGTGGCGGATGACGTGGAAGATGTGGGCAGTCCCCGTGGGCTACATGCAGCGCTGCTGGGTTTAGAAACCGGCTGAGCCTGGCAGACCTTAGAGAAGTGGCCCTTCTTTCCGCACCCATTGCCGATCGCGCTCCTCGCTGGGCAGCGTTGTCTGGGGTGCTTACCCTGGCCAGAGAAGTAACATTTCAGGCCTCCGGAGTTGGCGGGTCGCTGCGTGGCACAGGCTTGCGGCACCCCTGGGTCGGGTGATGGCGGCGCCCACGACGTCCACGAGGGTGCTGCGTGGCCAGAGGTGTAGGTATCCATGTTATGGAAGGCCACTTCCAACGAGTCCGAGAATTGTACTGTGTCTTGGAGATCGAGTGTACCTGCTTCTAGTAGACGCTGGCGGATGTAATTAGATTTTATGCCTGCGACATAGGCGCCCCGGATCAGCAATTCGGTCTGCTTGACAGCCGATACCGCCTTACAACTGCAGTTCCGGCCAAGTACCCGCAGGGCGCGCAGAAATTCAGCTTGCGATCCACGGGGGCGCTGTCGCCTTGTGGCAAGGAGATGCCTAGCATACACCTCGTTGACTTCCTTAACATACTGCCCCTTCAACAGCGTTATCGTATCCTCGAACGAGGTAGCGTCTCTGATAAGAAGGAAAACTTGCGGGCTCACCCGGGAGTTGAGGACTCGCAGCTTGTGGGTCTCAGCGACGGCGGAGGAATCAATGTAGGATTCTAAGCAGCTTAGCCAGTGTTCAAACGTGGCAGTGGCAGTGGCGTTGGCTGCTTGGGGGTCCAGATCCAGCGATGGATCCATCTTAAAATTTTAGCTGATTAAATTGATGTACCATCAATGACGACAGACGAGAGTCGGAAGAGTAAACTGTGGCTTTAATCAGCTAAAAGACAACTGCTGGCAGCCGGTCCCAGAATGAGGGCAGGGCTGGAGGTTAACTACCTTTATACTTGAGCCCAAGGGGTGGAGCCAGCAGGGACAAACCCAGACATGTAACTAACAGTAAGAACAGTAAGTACAATATAATACAGTGGTTCACCACATGGCCCTCATTTCAATCTTCCACCTTCATTGAGCCCAGACCACGGGGCAGCCAGGATGGATCCGACAAGGAAGAGGGGGAGGGGCTGCCTCACTCGAATGCCACTTGGTGGCCAAAAATGGGGATTTCGGGAGAAAGCTTGTAAGCTCGGTTGGGTCTGGACCCATTGCCTCTGCTGAGTTTTCCGAGTTGAGTTTGGGTGGCGCAGTGGTTAGCACTGCTGCCTCACAGCGCCAGGGTTCAAGTCCGACCTCGGGTGACTGTCTGTGCGGAGCCTGCACATTCTCCTTGTGTCTGCGTGGGTTTCCCCCGGGTACTCCGGTTTCCTCCAGCAGTCCAAAGATGGATTGGCCATGATAAATTGCCCTTAGTGTCCAGGGATGTGCAGGTTGGGTGGATTGGCCCCTTAATTTCCAAACAAAAGCTTGGTGGGATTATGGGGTTATGTCGTCGGCCTAGGTGGAGTGCTTTTTCAGAGGGTCGGTCCAGAGACGAAGGGCCGAATGGCCTCCTTCTGCCCTGCGGGGTTTCTATCATCCAGGACTCGATCAGTAAAATGGGCTGGACTGGTGGAAAACGTGCGATTGGGATTGAGGGGTGGGGGGGATTCCCAGGAATGGAATGAAGAATTACCAGGCTGGAGATGAGGGAACTCCCAGGGTTGTGGTGGCCGGATTTCTGGGAAAGCGGTGAGAAAATCCTTGGATGGGAATGCGCAGATAGCGAGGATTGTGGTGGAGGGTGGTCACTCTTGCCTTGTGTTTCAGCTCTGTGACGGGGCCACAGTGAAGCCCTTTGTCGACTTTGTGGTGGAGGAGGATGCTGCAGCACTGCAGAAGGCGCTGGAAACCAAAGGTGAGCTCTCAGGTTGGCGTTTATTTGCTCGGAACGAGCCGGTGCTGGTGGAGAACTGCTCTTTGTTTTATCTGTTGGTACAATTCAGACTGAATTCCTTCGATTTGCGGAGTGATCACCTCGTGCCGGCTCCAGATATCAGTGCCGCACAGTCTCTTATCTCACGTCTGGCCAGTGTCAATAAGACATGGTTCAAGTGCTCTCTCCACAGAGTGGAACAGAGTGATCCCGCCCCGACACTCCCCCTTGTCAATACAGAGGGAAGGCTTCGCTGGGTAAGATGTCAAACTGAGGCCCTCATCCCTTCTCTTAGCTTCCTCTTATTTTGTGTAGTAACCATTGATATGGGACCTTATCAAATGCCTTTTGGGAAGTACAGCTTCCCTTTGGGATTCTAACCACAAATTCCCTTTGGGAATCCAAACACACCACATCTGCAGGCTCCCGCCTACGTCCCTTGTCCTTTCCTCAAAGAACTAATAAATTAGTCAAACATGATTTCCTCTCTCAAAACCACGTTAACTCGATCTGACTGCATCTGGATTTTCGAGGTGTCACGCTATTAACCTCCTTAATAATAGATTCTTTCATTTCCCCATGCAGATGTTGGACTAAGTGGCCCGCAGTTCCCTCCTTTCTTGGAGTTATATCCACTACCTTCTAATTCACTGGGACTCTCCTAGAATCAAGGGGATTTGGGAAAATTACAACCAATTCATCTACTATTCTGAAGCCACTTGTTTGAAGGACAACCAACCAGGCCTTGGAGACTTGTCAACCTTTAGTTGTGATAGTTTTCTCAGTACCCTTTCTCTGGTGAGAGTAATTATTTGAAGTCCCTCCCTCTCTTTTGCCTCTTCATTGACAGGTAATTCTGGGGTGTTACTTACGTATATTGAACAAATGGAATCGATGCAGAAGTTGGCCTGCCCCGCTGTTCAACGAGATCATCAGCTGGATTCTCCGTCGGCGAGATCCTCTGTTTCGACGGCAGTGCACTCCTGCCCGGGGATTTCCAGACAGCGTGGGGGTCCCCACGGCGTGGGGGTAGCCGGCTGTCGGGACGGAGGATCCCGCTGCCAGCGCACCAGAAAACGGGTGCGGCGAGAGGGAGAAGCCCGCCCCATGGGGGTGTTACAAGTTTTAAACCGTTCCCCCCCACCCCCCACTAGTTCTGGACTCACCCACAAGACAAAACCATGCTCTCCATGTCTACCTTGTCAAGACCGTTCAGGATCTTATAAACTTCAATCAAGTCACGCCCCTCGCTCTTCTAAACTCCAGTGGACACGAGCCCAGTCTATCCAACCTTTCCTGATAAGGAGAACATAGAACATAGAACATAGAAAATACAGCACAGAGCAGGCCCTTCGGCCCACGATGTTGTGCCGAACCTTTGTCCTAGATTAATCATAGATTATCATTGAATTTACAGTGCAGAAGGAGGCCATTCGGCCCTTTGAGTCTGCACCGGCTCTTGGAAAGAGCACCCTACCCAAACTCAACACCTCTACCCAACACCAAGGACAATTTTGGACATTAAGGGCAATTTATCATTGGCCAATTCACCTAACCTGCACATCTTTGGACTGTGAGAGGAAACCGGAGCACCCGGAGGAAACCCACGCAGACACGGGGAGGATGTGCAGACTCCGCACGGACAGTGACCCAAGCCGGAATCGAACCTGGGACCCTGGAGCTGTGAAGCAATTGTGCTATCCACAATGCTACCGTGCTGCCCTTAAGAACAAATAAATCTACACTATATCATTTTACCGTAATCCATGTACCTATCCAACAGCTGCTTGAAGGTCCCTAATGTTTCCGACTCAACTACTTCCACAGGCAGTGCATTCCATGCCCCCACTACTCTCTGGGTAAAGAACCTACCTCTGATATCCCTCCTATATCTTCCACCTTTCACCTTAAATTTATGTCCCCTTGTAATGGTTTGTTCCACCCGGGGAAAAAGTTTCTGACTGTCTACTCTATCTATTCCCCTGATCATCTTATAAACCTCTATCAAGTCGCCCCTCATCCTTCTCCGTTCTAATGAGAAAAGGCCTAGCACCCTCAACCTTTCCTCGTAAGACCTACTCTCCATTCCAGGCAACATCCTGGTAAATCTTCTTTGCACCTTTTCCAAAGCTTCCACATCCTTCCTAAAATGAGGCGACCAGAACTGTACACAGTACTCCAAATGTGGCCTTACCAAAGTTTTGTACAGCTGCATCATCACCTCACGGCTCTTAAATTCAATCCCTCTGTTAATGAACGCGAGCACACCATAGGCCTTCTTCACAGCTCTATCCACTTGAGTGGCAACTTTCAAAGATGTATGAACATAGACCCCAAGATCTCTCAGCTCCTCCACATTGCCAAGAACTCTACCGTTAACCCTGTATTCCGCATTCATATTTGTCCTTCCAAAATGGACAACCTCACACTTTTCAGGGTTAAACTCCATCTGCCACTCTCAGCCCAGCTCTGCATCCTATCTATGTACCTTTGCAGCCGACAACAGCCCTCTTTACTATCCACAACTCCACCAATCTTCGTATCGTCTGCAAATTTACTGACCCACCCTTCAACTCCCTCATCCAAGTCATTAATGAAAATCACAAACAGCAGAGGACCCAGAACTGATCCCTGCGGTACGCCACTGGTAACTGGGATCCAGGCTGAATATTTGTCATCCACCACCACTCTCTGACTTCTATTGGTTAGCCAGTTCGTTATCCAACTGGCCAAATTTCCCACTATCCCATGCCTCCTTACTTTCTGCATAAGCCTACCATGAGGAACCTTATCAAATGCCTTACTAAAATCCATGTACACTACATCCACTGCTTTACCTTCATCCACATGCTTGGTCACCTCCTCAAAGAATTCAATAAGACTTGTAAGGCAAGACCTACCCCTCACAAATCCGTGCTGACTATCCCTAATCAAGCAGTGTCTTTCCAGATGCTCAGAAATCCTATCCTTCAGTACCCTTTCCATTACTTTGCCTACCACCGAAGTAAGACTAACTGGCCTGTAATTCCCAGGGTTATCCCTAGTCCCTTTTTTGAACAGGGGCACGACATTCGCCACTCTCCAATCCCCTGGTACCACCCCTGTTGACAGTGAGGACGAAAAGATCATTGCCAACGGCTCTGCAATTTCATCTCTTGCTTCCCATAGAATCCTTGGATATATCCCGTCAGGCCCGGGGGACTTGTCTATCCTCAAGTTTTTCAAAATGCCCAACACATCTTCCTTCCTAACAAGTATTTCCTCGAGCTTACCAATCTGTTTCACACTGTCCTCTCCAACAATATCGCCCCTCTCATTTGTAAATACAGAAGAAAAGTACTCGTTCAAGACCTCTCCTATCTCTTCAGACTCAATACACAATCTCCCGCTACTGTCCTTGAGCGGACCTACCCTCGCTCTAGTCATTCTCATATTTCTCACATATGTGTAAAAGGCCTTGGGGTTTTCCTTGATCCTACCCGCCAAAGATTGTTCATGCCCTCTCTTAGCTCTCCTAATCCCTTTCTTCAGTTCCCTCCTGGCTATCTTGTATCCCTCCAATGACCTGTCTGAACCTTGTTTCCTCAGCCTTACATAAGTCTCCTTTTTCCTCTTAACAAGACATTCAACCTCTCTGTCAACCATGGTTCCCTCACTCGACCATCTCTTCCCTGCCTGACAGGGACATACATATCAAGGACACGTAGCACCTGTTCCTTGAACAAGTTCCACATTTCATTTGTGTCCTTCCCTGCCAGCCTATGTTCCCAACTTATGCACTTCAATTCTTGTCTGACAACATCGTATTTACCCTTCCCCCAATTGTAAACCTTGCCCTGTTGCACGCACCTATCCCTCTCCATTACTAAAGTGAAAGTCACAGAATTGTGGTCACTATCTCCAAAATGCTCCCCCACTAACAAATCTATCACTTGCCCTGGTTCATTACCAAGTACTAAATCCAATATTGCCCCTCCTCTGGTCGGACAATCTACATACTGTGTTAGAAAGCTTCCTGGACACACTGCACAAACACCACCCCATCCAAACTATTTGATCTAAAGAGTTTCCACTCAATATTTGGGCCACTCATTCCAGCTATCGATCTAACAAACCTGCTCTGAACCGCCTCCTTGTGTGTATCTTGTGTCTGTCTTCAATAGTGAAGACAAAATATCTGATCAATGCCTCCCCCAATTTGTTATTTCTCATTATTAATACCCCTGACTCCCTCTCTGGAGAACCTACACTCACTATTGTTATGGGCCAGGGTTTAGAGAATCCCAAAGTGTATCATGGAGTTCCTCTGACCCACAACTTTTACTAGATTGTGGTATGGGGAGCACACGGCCCACTCTACAGGTGTGGTACAGCAGAAATAGAAAAGTATTTTTTTAAAGCTAAACAATGTTTATTCTATGAACTCAAGTTAACCTTTTTAAAACATACAGTGAACATCTTAGCAATCATCAATTCAAATACAACCCCCAAAGAATACTACACAAAGTAAACCTTTGATAACTTCCCAAACAACATCCAGAAGACAGAAGAAACACCTTTCAACAGAAGCACATTAGGTTTACATTCACTACTGAGAACATTTATAATTCTGAATTCACCAAATGATCAAGAGATAGTCTTTTGATGGCAGAGAGAACAGCAGTACACCTGCTCTGTCTGGCTTCAGCTCCAACACTGAAAACTAAACTAAAACACACCCTGCAGCCTGCTCAAAAACGAAAGTAAAAAGCTGACAGACAGCCCAGCTCCACCCACTCTCTGACATCACTGCAGTAGTAAACACCCATTTCTTAAAGATACTCTCGCTACAGATATTTAGATACACACCCATTTATAAACACCCATTTCTTAAAGGTACTCTCACATGACAATATAATTACTCTTTTCCTTTTTAATTACTGGTAGAACGTCTCACTGTTTGTTTTTATATCTCTCGATAACTTTCTCTCATTCTCTAATTTCTCCCTCCTTGTGCCATTTTAGTCAGTTTTTGCTGGTTTTATATTCTGCCCTGCCACTAATCTTTGGAGAGTTCTACACTTTTTGCGAGATGCAAAGGCCTTGTTGCATCACCACGTTGGGCGCGACAGGGCTGGTAAAGCGCACCCTTTTTATTTGCTGGTGCATTCTCCATGGCAACGCCTTGACCAATCATTCCTGCTCGCCAACCAATCAGTACCCTTTTCCTCATGCAGCATGAATTGTTGCTCACTTTGAAATTTGGTATTCTTGTGTCTGTCCTGAAGTTGAAAAGCTTCGACGACATGTCTCTTGCTTTCTGGAGTACCTGGCCACTGTTTGTGGGAGCTTGCTCTCGTTTCCGTGTGTCTGTTATTGCAACAGTGGCCGTACTTCACACATACTCCATCGTAGTGGGCTTAGTTTGCGACCTCAGCCCTGGTTTTATTAAACTGTGATGTTCTGTCCCTATTCTAGGTTTGGATGAACACACCATCATCGATATATTGACAAAACGCAGCAATGCGCAAAGACAGGATATTGCCTTTGCATTTGAGAAGAAAACAAAGAGGGTGAGTTCTGCCTCGTGGCGAAGCATTAGACATTACATCAGGCGAACGTGCAGCGTTGGAAATATCCTCATTCTGATTGGCTGACACATGGGTTTCCATTTGTAGAATCTGGAAGAAATCCTGGACTATGCCCTCTCAGATCATCTGAGGAGCGTCATCTTGGCGCTGATGAAGACTCCGGCCAAGTACGACGCCGGTGAAATCAAAGGAGCCGTCAAGGTGAGGATTTAACCAGCAGGTGGGGAGGATTTTGGATGGGGTGATGATGGAGGATTGAAATCAGGAGGTGAGGCCTACCTGTCCTCAAGACTTCTACCATGCCCCCCAAAACCCCAGCCCTCATCTCACTTCTCCTATTGGAAGTTGGGGGGCGAGGCTTTGGTAGATTTGACGACACAAAGGCTTGTATTCTCAAGTTTAGATTAAGGGGGGACACGATCGTGATGCTAACGATCACAAAAAGATTCAATAAAATCATAGAGAGAAACCTTTCCCCCTGGTGGGGAGAGCCCAGAACAACAGGGTGGAACCTTAAAATTAGAGCCAGACCCTTCAGGGGTGGTCAGGAAGCACTTCCTCATGTAGAGGGTCAGGTAAACCCCGAGCCCTCTGCCCCAAATTTACTGTAAAGACTGTGAGTCAATTGGAGCACTCGAGATTGAGATTGATTGAGAGATTACAAAAATAATACAAGGATAAAACTAAAGATCAAACTCACGTAGCATTTTAAAAGAACCAAGTCTGGCAGGAAAACATTGCAGAGACATGGTTGCAGGATGACACCGATTAGGCCCCGAATACTGAATTTAGCAAGGCGAGGAAGCGAGCAAAAGGGTTGAAAGTAGGTTGGGAGGATGTGGGATACAGCAGGGAATATTTGACAGGAATACAAGGCTGTGCAGAATACAATAAGAAGTCTTACACCAGGTTAAAGTCCAACAGGTTTGTTTCAAGCACTAGCTTTCGGAGCGCTGCTCCTTCCTCAGGTGAATGAAGACCTCTTCATTCCAACGCCGGCATCTCCACAGCATGTGCAGAATACTGGGAGAGACACGGAGAACCACATTAGGAATTGTGTTTCCAGGTGCAAAGCAGAGCAAGATCCCGCCACGCTGACCACCCCAAACCCACCCCACACCCACCCCAAACCCACCCCCACCCACTCCAAACCCACCCCAAACCCACCCCAAACCCACCCACACCCACCCCAAACCCACCCCAAACCCACTCCAAACCCACCCCCACCCACTCCAAACCCACACCACACCCACCCCACACCCACCCCAAACCCACCCCCACCCACTCCAAACCCACCCACACCCACCCCAAACCCACCCCAAACCCACCCCAAACCCACCCACACCCACCCCAAACCCACCCCAAACCCACTCCAAACCCACCCCCACCCACTCCAAACCCACACCACACCCACCCCACACCCACCCCAAACCCACCCCCACCCACTCCAAACCCACCCACACCCACCCCAAACCCACTCCAAACCTACTCCAAACCCACCCCCACCCACCCCAAACCCACCCCACACCCACCCCCACCCACCCCCACACACCCCAAACCCACCCCAAACCCACCCCAAACCCACCCCAAACCCACCCCAAACCCACTCCAAACCCACTCCAAACCCACTCCAAACCCACCCCACACCCACCCCACACCCAACCCACACCCACTCCAAACCCACTCCAAACCCACCCCACACCCACGCCCACCCACCCCCACCCACCACAAATCCACCCCACACCCACCCCAAACCCACCCCAAATCCACCCCAAACCCACCCCACCCCCACCCCCACCCACTCCAAACCCACCCCCACCCTCCCCAAACCCACTCCAAACCCACCCCCACCCACCCCAAACCCACCCCCACCCACCCCAAACCCACCCCACACCCACCCCCACCCACCCCCACCCACCCCAAACCCACTCCAAACCCACTCCAAACCCACCCCCACCCACCCCAAATCCACCCCAAATCCACCCCAAACCCACCCCACACCCACCCCCACCCACCCCAAACCCACCCCAAACCCACCTCCACCCACCCCAAACCCAACCCAAATCCACCCCACATCCACCCCAAACCCATTCCAAACCCACCCCCACCCACCCCAAACCCACCCCAAATCCACCCCACACCCATCCCCACCCACCCCAAACCCATTCCAAACCCACCCCCCACCCACCCCACACCCACCCCAAACTCAACCCAAACCCACCCCAAACCGACCCCAAACCCACTCTCACCCACCCCAAACTCACCCCAAACCCACCCCAAACCCACCCCAAACTCACCACAAACCCACCCCAAACCAACTCTCACCCACCCCAAACCCACCCCAACCCCCCCCACCACCCCCCTAATCCATTCCCACTCACCCCAAACCCACCCACCCCCACCCACCCCAAACCCACTCCAAACCCACTCCAAACCCACCCCCACCCACTCCAAACCCACCCCAAACCCACCCCAAATCCACCCCACACCCACACCAAACCCACTACAAACCCATCCCCACCCACCCCAAACCCACCCCAATCCCACTCTCAGCCACCCCAAACTCACCCCAAACCCACCCCAAACTCACTCACCCCAAACCCACCCGCACCCGCCCCCACCCATCCCAAACACAGCCCAAACCCACCCCAAACCCACCCCAAACCCCCCCCACTACGCCCCCTAATCCATTCCCACTCACCCCAAACCCACCCACCCCCACCCGTCCCAAACCCACCCCCACCCACTCCAAACCCACCCCAAACCCACCCCAAACACACCCCAAACACACCCCAAAACCCCAAACCCCCCCACCAACCCCCACCATACCCCAAACCCACTCCAAACCCACCCCAAACCCACTCACCCCAAACCCACCCCAAACCCACCCCACACCCACCCCCACCCACCCCAAATCCACCGCACACCCAACCCAAACCCATCCCAAACCCACCCCAAATCCACCCCACACCCACCCCAAACCCACTCCAAACCCACCCACACCCACCCCACACCCACCCCCACCCACCCCCACCCACCCCCACCCACCCCAAACCCACTCCAAACCCACTCCAAACCCACCCCCACCCACCCCAAATCCACCCCACACCCACCACAAACCCATTCCAAACCCACCCCCACCCACCCCAAACCCACCACAAATCCACCCCACACCCACCCCACACCCATCCCCACCCACCCCAAACCCATTCCAAACCCACCCCCACCCACCCAACACCCACCCCAAACTCACCCCAAACCCACCCCAAACCCACCCCAAACCCACTCTCACCCACCCCAAACTCACCCCAAACCCACCCCAAACTCACCCCAAACCCACCCATACCCACCCCACACCCACCCCCACCCACCCCCACCCACCCCAAACCCACCCCAAACCCACTCCAAACCCACTCCAAACCCACCCCACACCCACCCCACACCCACCCCAAACCCACTCCAAACCAACACCCACCCCACACCCAACCCACACCCACCCCAAACCCACTCCAAACCAACACCCACCCCACACCCAACCCACACCCACTCCAAACCCACTCCAAACCCACTCCAAACCCACCCCACACCCACCCACACCCACCCCCACCCACCACAAATCCACCCCACACCCACCCCAAATCCACCCCAAACCCACCCCACACCCACCCCCACCCACTCCAAACCCACCCCCACCCTCCCCAAACCCACTCAAAACCCACCCTCACCCACCCAAACCCACCCCCACCCACCCCAAACCCACCCCCCACCCACCCCAAACCCACCCCCACCCACCCCCACCCACCCCCACCCACCCCAAACCCACTCCAAACCCTCCCCCACCCACCCCAAATCCATCCCAAATCCACCCCACACCCACCCTAAAACCACCCCACACCCACCCCCACCCACCCCAAACCCACCCCCACCCACCCCAAACCCACCCAAATCCACCCCACATCCAACCCAAACCCATTCCAAACCCACCCCCACCCACCCCAAACCCACCCCAAATCCACCCCACACCCATCCCCACCCACCCCAAACCCATTCCAAACCCACCCCACCCACCCCACACCCACCCCAAACTCAACCCAAACCCACCCCAAACCGACCCCAAACCCACTCTCACCCACCCCAAACTCACCCCAAACTCACCCCAAACCCACACCAAACCCACCCCAAACTCACCCCAAACCCACCCCAAACCCACCCCAAACCCACTCTCACCCACCCCAAACCCCCCCCCCACCACCCCCCTAATCCATTCCCACTCATCCCAAACCCACCCACCCCCACCCACCCCAAATCCACTCCAAACCCACTCCAAACCCACCCCCACCCACTCCAAACCCACCCCCACCCACCCCAAACCGACCCCACACCCAACCCACACCCACCCCCACCCACCCCCACCCACCCCAAACCCATTCCAAACCCACCCCAAACCCACCCCAAATCCACCCCACACCCACACCAAACCCACTCCAAACCCATCCCCACCCACCCCAAACCCACCCCCACCCACCCCACACCCACCCCAAACTCAACCCAAACCCACCCCAAACCGACCCCAAACCCACTCTCACCCACCCCAAACTCACCCCAAACCCACCCCAAACCCACGCCAAACCCACCCCAAACTCACCCCAAACCCACCCCAAACCCACCCCAAACCCACCCCTCACCCACTCTCACCCACCCCAAACCCCCCCCCCACCACCCCCCTAATCCATTCCCACTCACCCCAAACCCACCCACCCCACCCACCCCAAACCCATTCCAAACCCACTCCAAACCCACCCCCACCCACTCCAAACCCACCCCCACCCACCCCAAACCCACCCCACACCCAACCCACACCCACCCCCACCCACCCCACACCCACCCCAAACCCATTCCAAACCCACCCCAAACCCACCCCAAATCCACCCCACACCCACAACAAAGCCACTCCAAACCCATCCCCACCCAGCCCAAACCCAACCCAATCCCACTCTCAGCCACCCCAAACTCACCCCAAACCCACCCCAAACCCACCCCAAACCCACTCACCCCAAACCCACCCGCACCCGCCCCCACCCATCCCAAACACACCCCAAACCCACCCCAAACCCCCCCCACCACCCCCCTAATCCATTCCCACTCACCCCAAACCCACCCACCCCCACCCATCCCAAACCCACCCTCACCAACTCCAAACCCACCCCAAACCCACCCCAAACACACCCCAAAACCCCAAACCCCCCCACCCACCCCCACCATACCCCAAACCCACTCCAAACCCACCCCAAACCCACTCACCCCAAACCCACCCCAAACCCACCCCAAACCCACCCCACACCCACCCCCACCCACCCCAAATCCACCGCACACCCACCCCAAACCCATCCCAAACCCACCCCAAATCCACCCCACACCCACCCCAAACCCACTCCAAACCCACCCACACCCACCCCACACCCACCCCCACCCACCCCCACCCATCCCAAACCCACTCCAAACCCACTCCAAACCCACCCCCAACCCACTCCAAACCCACCCCCACCCACCCCAAATCCACCCCACACCCACCACAAACCCATTCCAAACCCACCCCCACCCACCCCAAACCCACCACAAATCCACCCCACACCTACCCCACACCCATCCCCACCCACCCCAAACCCATTCCAAACCCACCCCCACCCACCCAACACCCACCCCAAATCCACCCCACACCCACCCCAAACCCATTCCAAACCCACCCCCACCCACCCCAAACCCACCCCAAATCCACCCCACACCCACCACAAACCCATTCCAAACCCACCCCCACCCACCCCAAATCCACCCCACCCCTATCCCCACCCACCCCAAACCCATTCCAAACCCACCCCCACCCACCCCACACCCACCCCAAACTCAACCCAAACCCACCCCAAACCGACCCCAAACCCACTCTCACCCACCCCAAACCCACCCCAAACCCACCCCAAACCCACCCCAAACCCACCCCAAACCCACCCCAAACCCACTCTCACCCACCCCAAACTCACCCCAAACCCACCCCAAACTCACCCCAAACGCACCCCAAACCCACCCCAAACCCACTCTCACCCACCCCAAACCCACCCCAAACCCCCCGCCACCCACCCCAAACCCACCCCACACCCACCCCCACCCACCCCCACCCACCCCAAACCCACTCCAAACCAACACCCACCCCACACCCAACCCACACCCACCCCAAACCCACTCCAAACCAACACCCACCCCACACCCAACCCACACCCACTCCAAACCCACCCCCACCCTCCCCAAACCCACTCCAAACCCACCCCCACCCACCCCAAACCCACCCCCACCCACCCCAAACCCACCCCCCACCCACCCCCACCCACCCCCACCCACCCCAAACCCACTCGAAACCCACTCCAAACCCACCCCCACCCACCCCAAATCCACCCCACACCCACCCCACACCCACCCCACACCCAGCCCAACCACCCCCACCCACCCCAAACCCACCCCAAACCCATTCCAAACCCACCCCCACCCACCCCAAATCCACCCCACACCCACCCCAAACCCATTCCAAACCCACCCCCACCCACCCCAAACCCACCCCAAATCCACCCCACACCCACCACAAACCCATTCCAAACCCACCCCCACCCACCCCAAATCCACCCCACCCCCATCCCCACCCACCCCAAACCCATTCCAAACCCACCCCCACCCACCCCACACCCACCCCAAACTCAACCCAAACCCACCCCAAACCGACCCCAAACCCACTCTCACCCACCCCAAACTCACCCCAAACCCACCCCAAACCCACCCCAAACCCACCCCAAACCCACTCTCACCCACCCCAAACCCCCCCCACCACCCCCCTAATCCATTCCCACTCACCCCAAACCCACCCACCCCCACCCACCCCAAACCCACTCCAAACCCACCCCCACCCACTCCAAACCCACCCCCACCCACCCCAAACCCACCCCACACCCAACCCACACCCACCCCCACCCACCCCACACCCACCCCAAACCCATTCCAAACCCACCACACACACACACCAAAGCCACTCCAAACCCATCCCCACCCACCCCAAACCCACCCCAATCCCTCTCAGCCACCCCAAACTCACCCCAAACCCACCCCAAACCCCCTCCAAACCCACTCCAAACACACCCCCAACCACTCCAAACCCACCCCCACCCACCACAAACCCACCCCACACCCAACCCACACCCACCCCCACCCACCCCACACCCACCCCAAACCCATTCCCACTCACCCCAAACCCACCCACCCCCACCCATCCCAAACCCACCC